>NC_092136.1:31503936-31804651 GCF_043159975.1 Macaca nemestrina | reverse complement strand
TCGTATAATGACTTCTTTTCCTCTGGGTAGATATTCCTACTGGGATACCCAGTAGTGGATCAAATGGTAGTTCTACTCTTAGGTCTTTAAAGAATCTCCAGACTGTTTTCCATAGTGGTTGTACTAGTTTACATTCCTACCAGCAGTGTAAAAGTGTTCCCTTGTCACCACATCCATGCCAACATCTATTTTATTTATTTTTTGACAATGGTCATTCTTGAGGGAGTAAGGTGGTAATCACAGTGTGATTTTGATTTGCATTTCTGTGATCATTAGTTATGTTGAACATTTTTTCATATGTTTGATGGCCATTTGTATATCTTCTTTTGAGAATTGTCTATTCATGTTCTTAGCCCACTTTTTGATGGGATTGTTGTTTATTTCTTGCTAGTTTGTTGGAGTTCCTTGTAGATTCTGGATATTAGTCCTTTATCGGATGTATAGGTTGTGAAGATTTTCCCCCACTCTATGGGCTGTTGTCTGTTTACTCTGCTGACAGTTCCTTTTGCTGTGCAAAAGCTCTTTAGTTTAATTAAGTCCCAACTATTTATCTTTGTTTTTGTTGCACTTCCTTTTGGGTTCTTGGTCATGAAACCTTTGCCTAAGCCAATGTCTAGAAGGGGTTTTCCAATGTTATCTTCTAGAATTTTTATAGCTTTAGGTCTTAGATTTAAGTCCTTGATCCATCTGGAGTTGATTTTTGTGCAAGGTGAGAGATGAGGATCCAGTTTCATTCTCCTACATGTGGCTTGCCAGTTATCCCAGCACCATTTGTTGAATAGGGTGTCCCTTTCCCACTTTTTTTTTTTTGTTTGCTTTGTTGAAGATCAGTTGTCTGTGAGTATTTGGATTTATTTCTTGGTTCTCTATTCTGTTCCACTGGTCTATGTGCCTATTTTTACACCAGTACCATGCTGTTTTGGTGACTGTGGCTTTATAATATAGTTTGAAGTCAGGTAATGTGAAGCCTCCAGATTTGTTCTTTTTCTTGCTTTGGCTAGGTTGGCTCTTTTCGGTTCCATGTGAATTTTAGGACTGTTTTTTCTAGTTCTGTGAAGAATGATGGTATTTTGATGGGAATTGCATTGAATTTGTAGATTACTTTTGACTATATAATTATTTTCACAATATTAATTCTACCCATCCATGAGCATGACATGTGTTTCCATTTGTTTGTGTCTATGATTTCTTTTAGCAGTGTTTTGTAGTTGTCCTCATAGAGGTCTTCCACCTCCTTGGTTAGATATATTCCTAAGTATTGTACTTTATCATAGTGTATTGTATTGTATTGTATTGTATTGTATTGTATTGTATTGTATTGTATTGGTAAAGAAAGAAAAGGCTATTGTAAAAAATGTTGAGTTCTTTATTTGATTCTTAGCTTGATCACTGTTGGTGTATAGCAGAGCTACTGATTTGTGTACATTAACTTTGTATCCTGAAACTTTGCCGAATTCATTAATCAGTTCTAGGAGCTTTTTGGAGGAGTTTTTAGGGTTTTCTAGGTATACAATCATACCATCAGTAAACAGCAACAGTTTGACTTCCTTTTTAGTGATTTAAGATGCCCTTTATTTTTTTCTCTTGCCTGATTGCTCTGGCTAGGACTTCCAGCACTACGTTGAATAGAAGTGGTGAGAGTGGGCATCCTTGTCTTGTTGGGAATGCTTTCTCAGAGGGAATGCTTTCAACTTTTCCTGATTCAGTATTATGTTGGCTGTGGGTTTGTGATAGATGGCTTTTATTACATTGAGGTGTGTCCCTTGTATGCCGATTTGGCTGAGAGTTATAATCATAAAAGCAATGCTGGATTTTGTCAAATGCTTTTTCTGTGTCTATTGAGATGATCATGTGATTTTTGTTTTTAATTCTGTTAATGTGGTATATCATATTTATTGACTTACATATGTTAAACTATCCCTACATCCCTAGTATGAAACCCACTTGATGATGGTGTATTATCTTTTTGATAATGCTGTTGGATTTGGTTAGCTAGTATTTTGGTGAGGATTCTTGCATCTACGTTCAACAGGAATATTGGTCTGTAATTTTCTTTTTTTGTTATGTCCTGTCCCGGTTTTGGTGTTAGGGTGATACTAGCTTCATAGAATATTTAGGGAGGATTCCTCTTTATCTTGTGGAATAGTGTCAATAGGAATGGTACCAATTCTTCTTTGAATGTCTGGTTTCAGCTGTGAATCCTTCTGGTCCTGGACTTTTTCTGTTGTTTTTTGTTTTTTGGTTTTTTTTTACCATTTCATTTTCACTATTTGTTATGGGTCTCTTCAGGGTTTCCAGTTCTTCCTGATTTAAGCTAAGAGAGTTGTATCTTTCCAGGAATTTATGTATCTCCTCTAGGTTTTATAGTTTATGTGCATAAAGGTGTTCATAGTAGCCTTGAATGATCTTTTGTATTTCTGTGGTGTTGGTTGTAATATCTCCCATTTTGTTTCTAATTGAGCTTATTTGGATCTTCTCTCTTCTTGGTTAATCTTGCTAATGGTCTATCAATTTTATTTATCTTTTCAAAGAACCAGCTTTTCATTTCATTTATCTTTTGTATTATTTTTCTTTTTTCAATTTCATTTAGTTCTGCTCTAATCTTTGTTATTTCTTTTCCCCTGCTGTATTTGGGTTTGGATTGTTCTTGTTTCTCCAATTCTGTGAGGTGTGACCTTAGATAGACTATTTGTGCTCTTTCAGACTTTTTGATGTAGGCATTTAATGCTATGAAGTTTCCTCTTAGCACCACTTTTGCTGTATCTCAAAGGTTTTGATAGGTTGTGTCACTATTATCATTCAGTTCAAAGAATTTTTTAATTTCCATCTTGATTTCACCATTGACCCAACAATCATTCAAGAGCAGGTTATTTAATTTCCATGTATGTATGGTTTTGAGGATTCCATATGGAGTTGATTTCCCATTTTATTCCACTGCGGTCTGAGAGAGTACTTGATATAATTTCAGTTTTCTTAAATTTATTGAGATTTGTTTTGTGACCTATCATATGGTCTATCTTGGAGAACATTCCATGCCCTGATGAACAGAATGTGTATTCTGCAGTTGTTGGGTAGAATGTTCTTAAATATTTGTCAAGTCCATTTGTTCCAGGGTATAGTTTAAATCCATTGTTTCTTTGTTGACATTCTGTCTTGAAGACCTGTCTAGTGCTGTCAGTGGAATATTGAAGTCCCCCAGTATTATTGTGTTGCTGTCTATCTCATTTCTTAGGTCCAGTAGTAATTGTTTTATAAATTTGGGAGCTCTAGTGTTAGGTGCATATATATTTAGGATTGTGGTATTTTCCTGTTGGACAAAGCCTTTTATCATTATATAATACCCTGCTTTGTCTTTTTAAACTGCTGTTGCTTTAAAGTTTGTTTTGTCTGATATAAGAATAGCTACCCCTGCTCGCTTTTGGTGTCCATTTGTATGGAATGTCTTTTTCCACCTCTACCTTAGGTTTATGTGAGTCCTTATGTGTTAGGTGAGTCTCTTGAAGGCAGCAGATACTTGGTTGGTGAATTCTTGTCCATTCTGCAATTCTGTGTCTTCTAAGTGGGGCATTTAGCCATTTGCCTTCAACATTAGTATTGAAATGTGAGGCACTATTCCATTCATCGTGCTATTTGTTGCCTGTATACCTTGGGTTTAAAAAAAAAAAAAAATTATAGGTCCTGTGAGATTTATGCTTTAAAGAGGTTCTGTTTTGATATGTTTCCAGGATTTGTTTCAATATTTAGAGCTCCTTTTAGCAGTTCTTGTAGTGCTGGTTTGGTAGTGGCAAGTTCTCTTAGCATTTATTTGTCTGAAAAAGACTATCTTTCCTTCATTTATGAAGCTTACTTTCACTGGATACAAAATTCTTGGCTGTTTAAGGAGGCTGAAGATAGGGCCCCAATCCCTTCTAGCTTGCAGGGTTTCTGCTGAAAAATCTGCTGTTAATCTGACAGGTTTTCCTTTATAGGTTACCTGGTGCTTTTGCCTCACAGCTCTTAAGATTCTTTCCTTCATCTTTAGATAACCTGATGACAATGTGCCTAGGTGATGATCTTTTAGCAGTAAATTTCCCAGGTGTTCTTTGAGCTGCTTGTATTTAGATGTCTAGGTCTCTAGCAAGGCTGGGGAAGTTTTCCTCAATTATTCCCCCAAATATGTTTTCCAAACTTTTAGATTTCTCTTCTTCCTTAGGATGCCAATTATTCTTAGGTTTGGTCATTTAACATAATCCCAAACTTCTTGGAGGCTTTGTTCATGTTTTAATTATTTTTTCTTTGTCTTTGTTGGATTGGGTTAAATCATAAACCTTGCCTTTGAGTCTGAAGTTCGTTCCTCTGCTTGTTCAATTCTATTGCTGAGATTTTCCAGTACATTTTGCATTTCTCTAAGTGTGTCCTTTATTTCCTGAAGTTGTGATTTTTTTTTTTTTAATGCTGTCTATTTCACTGAAGATTTCTTCCTTCATATCTTGTATCTTTTTTTGATTTACTTAAATTGGACTTCACCTTTCTCTGGTGGCTCCTTGATTAGTTTAATAATTAACCTTCTAAATTCTTTTTTAGGTAAATCAGGGATTTCTTCTTGATTTGGATTCATTGCTGGTGAGCTAGTGTGACTTTTTGGGGGTGTTAAAGAACCTTGTTTTGTCATGTTACCAGTGTTTTTTTCCTGGTTCCTTCTCATTTGGGTAGGCTATGTCAGAGGGAAGATCTGGGGCTCAAGGCTGCCGTGCAGATTCTTTTGTCCCATGGGGTGTTCCCTTGATGTGGTACTCTCCCCTTCTTCCTAGAGATGTGGCTTCCTGAGAGCTGAACTGTAGTGATTATTATTTCTCTTCGGGATCTAGCCACCCAGCAGGGCTACCAGACCCCCAGCTGGTACTGGGAGATGTTTGCACAGAATCCTGTGATGTGAACCATCTTCAGGTCTCTCCACTATGGATACCAGCACCTGTTCCAGTGGAGGTGGCAGGGTGGTGAAATGGACTCTGTGAGGGTTCTTAGCTTTGGTAGTTTAATGCACTAGTTTTGTGCTGGTTGGCCTCCTCCCAGGAAGTGGCATTTTCAAGAGAGCATCAGCTGTGGTAGTACAGGGAGGATCAAGCAGTGGGCAGGGCCCTAGAACTCCTAAGAGAATATGACCTTTCTCTTCAGCTACCAGGGTGAGTAGGGAAGGACCATCAGGTAAGGGCAGGGCTAGGCATGTCTGAGCTCAGACTCGCTGTAGGTGGGGCTTGCTGCCACTGCTGTGGGAGATGGAGATGTGGTTCGCATGTCGATGGAGTTATGCTCCCAGGAGGATTATGGCTACCTCTGCTGTGTCAGGCAGGTTGTTAGGGAAGTGGGGGAAAGCCAGCATTACAGGTCTCACCCAGCTCCCACGTAACCCAAAAGGCCAGTCTCACTCCCACTGTGCCCTCCCCCAACAGCACCAGATTTGTTTCTAGGCAGTGGATGAGCAGGGCTGAGAACTTGCTCCAGGCTACCAGCCTCCCAGCTGAGAAAACAAGACCAGCTTTCATGCCTCCTCACCTGTGGAGTCTACACACCAGATTCACACCCTCTTCCAAGTTTTGGCCAGGAGACCTCGTGTTTGGTTGGAATTGTTAGAGTTCAGCTGGAGGTTTCCTTCTCTCTGTGGTCTTTTCCCAGTTCCTCCGGCAGCCCTCCCCAATGACCCATGTGAGACAAGTCAGAAATGGCTTCCTTAGCGACCCAGACATTAGTATTGAAATGTGAGGCACTATTCCATTCATCGTGCTATTTGTTGCCTGTATACCTTGGGTTTAAAAAAAAAAATTATAGGTCCTGTGAGATTTATGCTTTAAAGAGGTTCTGTTTTGATATGTTTCCAGCGATCCTGCTGCTTTCTCTACCCCTGTATTTCTGCTCAGCTCTCTAAACTCAGCTCCAGGTAAGGTTAAATGTTTCTCCTGTGATCTAGACCTTCAGGTTCCCCAGTGAGGATGTGGGTTCGGGTGATTCCTGTCAGGAATTCCTGTCAGGCCTCTGAGCCCAAGCCAAGCCATCACATCCCCTGTGACTTGCACGGATATACGCCTAGATGGCCTGAAGTAACTGAAGAATCACAAAAGAAGTGCAAATGCCCTGCCTCGCCTTAACCGATGACATTCCACCACAGAAGAAGTGAAAATGGCCAGTCCTTGCCTTAAGCGATGACATTACCTTGTGAAGTTCCTTTTCCTGACTCATCCTGGCTCAAAAAGCTCCCCCACTGAGCACCTTGTAACCCCTACTCCTGCCCGGCCAGAGAACAACCCCCCTTTGACTGTAATTTTCCTTTACCTACCCAAATCCTGTAAAACGTCCCCACCCTTATCTCCCTTCGCTGACTCTCTTTTCGGACTCAGCCCGCCTGCACCCAGGTGAAATAAACAGCCATGTTGCTCACACAAAGCCTGTTTGGTGGTCTCTTCACACGGAAGCGCGTGACATTTTGGTGCCGTGACTCGGATCAGGGGACCTCCCTTGGGAGATCAATCTCCTGTCCTCCTGCTCTTTGCTCTGTGAGAAAGATCCACCTATGACCTCTGGTCCTCAGACCAACCAGCCCAAGGAACATCTCATCAATTTTAAATCGGGTAAGCAGCCCCTTTTTTACTCTCTTCTTCAACCTCTCTCACTATCTCTCAACCTCTTTCTCCTTTCAATCTTGGCACCACCCTTCAATCTCTCCCTTCTCTTAATTTCAATTCATTTTCTGGCAGAGACAAAGGAGACACGTTTTATCCGTGGACCCAAAACGCTGACGCTGGTCACGGACTGGGGAAGGCAGCCTTCGCTTGGTGTTTAATCATTGCAGAGACGCCTCTCTGATTACTCACCCACGTTTCAGAGGTGTCTGACCACGCTGCAGGGACACCTGCCTTGGTCCTTCACCCTAAGCGGCAAGTCCCGCTTTTCTGGGGGAGGGGCAAGCACCCCAACCCCTACCCTCCCTGTCTCTACCCCTTCTCTGCTTTTCTGGGGGAGGGGCAAGCACCCCGACCCCACCCCTTCTCTCCCTGTTTCTACCCCTTCTCTGCTTTTCTGGGGGAGGGGCAGGAACCCCGACCTCTTATTTTGCGCCCCCTATTTTTGCACCCCCTCTTGTTTTTGTGTCCTGGCCTCTTCTTTTTGCGCCCCCTCTTATTTTTGCACCCCAATACCTTATTTCTGCTCCCCGACCCCTTTCCTGCTTTTATGGAGGGCAAGAACCCCCAAACTCCTTCTCTGTTTCTACTCTCTCTTTTCTCTGGGCTTGCCTCCTTCACCATGGGCAACCCTCCACCCTCCATTCTTCCTTCTTCTCCGTAGCCTGTGTTCTCAAGAACTTAAAACCTCTTCAACTCACACCTGTTCTAAAACCTAAATGCCTTATTTTCTTCTACAATGCTGCTTGACCCCAATACAAACTTGACAGTAGTTCCAAATAGCCAGAAAACAGCACTGTCAATTTTTCCATCCTACAAGACTTAAATAATTCTTGTCGTAAAATGGGCAAACGGTCTGAGGTGCCTGACATCCAGGTATTCTTTTACACATCGGTCCCTCCCTAGTCTCTGTTCCCAATGCAACTCGTCCCAAATCTTCCTTCTTTCCCTCCCGCCTATCCCCTCAGTCCCAACCCCAAGCGTCATTGAGTTTTTCCAGTCTTCTTTTTCTTTATCCGACCTCTCCCAAATCAGTTAGTGTTTAGGCTCTTTTTCATCAAATATGAAAAACCCAGCCCAGTTCATGGCCTGTTCAGCAGCAACTCTGAGATGCATTTCAGCCCTAGACCCTGAAAGGTCAGAAGGCCATCTTATTCTTAATATGCATTTTATTTTATTACCCAATCTGCTCCCGACATTAAATAAAGCTCCAAAAATTAAATTCCGGCCCTCAAACCCCACAACAGGACTTAATGAATGTTGCCTTCAAGGTACACAATAATAGAAAAAGGCAGCCAAGTAGCAACTTATTTCTGAGTTGCAATTCCTTGCCTCCACTGTGAGACAAACACCAGCCACATCTCCAGCACACAACTCCAAACGCCTGAACCGCAGCTGCCAGGGGTTCCTCCAGAACCTCCTCCCCCAGGAGCTTGCTACAAGTGCCGGAAATCTGGCCACTAGGCCAAGGAATGCCCGCAGCCCGGGATTCCTCCAAAGCCATGTCCCATCTGTGCGGGACCCCACTAGAAATCAGACTGTCCAACTCGCCCAGCAGCCACTCCCAGAGCCCCTGGAGCTCTGGCCCAACACTCTCCGACTGACTCCTTCCCAGACCTTCTTGGCTTAGTGGCTGAAGACTGACGCTGCCCCATCGCCTCGGAAGCCTCCTGGACCATCACAGACGCTTTGGGTAACTCTCACAGTGGAGGGTAAGTCCGTCCCCTTCTTAATCAATACGGAGGCTACCCACTCCACATTACCTTCTTTTCAAGGGCCTGTTTCCCTTGCCTCCACAACTGTTGTGGGTATTGACGGTCAGGCTTCTAAACCTCTTAAAACTCCCCTACTCTGATGCCAACTTGGACAACACTCCTTTATGCACTCCTTTTTAGTTATCCCCACCTGCCCAGTTCCCTTATTAGGCCGAGATAATTTAACCAAATTATCTGCTTCCCTGACTATTCCTGGACTACAGCCACATCTCGTTGCCGCCCCTCTCCCCAACCCAAAGCCTCCTTTGCATCTTCCCCTCGTATCCCCCCACCTTAACCCATAAGTATAGGATACCTCTACTTCCTCCTTGGCAACTGATCATGCACCCCTTACCATCTCATTAAAACCTAATCACCCTTACCCCACTCAACGCCAATATCCCATCCCGCAGCACGTGTTAAAAGGATTAAAGCCTGTTATCACTCACCTGCTACAGCATGGCCTTTTAAAACCTATAAACTCTCCTTACAATTCCCCCATTTTACCTGTCCAAAAACCAGACAAGGCTTACAGGTTAGTTCAAGATCTGTGCCTTGTCAACCAAATTGTCTTGCCTATCCACCCCGTAGTGCCAAACCCATATACTCTCCTATCCTCAATACCTCTCTCCACAACCCATTATTCTGTTCTGGATCTCAAACATACTTTCTTTACTATCTCTTTACACCCTTCATCCCAGCCTCTCTTCGCTTTCACTTGGACTGACCCTGACACCCATCAGACTCAGCAAATTACCTAGGCTGTCCTGCCACAAGGCTTCACAGACAGCCCCCATTACTTCAGTCAAGCCCAAATTTCTTCCTCATCTGTTACCTATCTCGGCATAATTCTCATAAATACACACTTACTCTCCCTGCTGATCGTGTCCGGCTAATCTCCCAAACCCCAATCCCTTCTACAAAATAACTCCTTTTATTCCTAGGCATGGTTAGTGCGGTCAGAATTCTTACACAAGAGCCGGGACTGCATCCTGTAGCCCTTCTGTCCAAACAACTTGACCTTACTGTTTTAGCCTAGCCCTCATGTCTGCGCACGGCGGCTGCCACTGCTTTAATACTGTTAGAGGCCCTACACATCACAAACTATGCTCAACTCTCTACAGTTCTCATAACTTCCAAAATCTATTTTCTTCCCCCAACCATCGCTCAAGACAATGCTTATGCTGATAAGTTAGCTAAAAAAACAGCTAGCATTCCAACTTCTATCCCTCACGGCAGTTTTCCTCCTTCACATCGGCCACTCCCACCTACTCCCCGCTGAAACTTCCACCTATCAATCTCTTCCCACACAAGGCAAATAGTTCTTAGACCAAGGAAAATATCTCCTTCCAGCTTCACAGGCCCATTCTATTCTGTCGTCATTTCATAACATTTTCCATCTAGGTGACAAGCTGCTAGTCCACCTCTTAGAACCTCTCATTTTCTTTCCATCATGGAAACCTATCCTCAAGGAGATCACTTCACAGTGTTCCATCTGCTATTCTACTACCCCTCAGGGATTATTCAGGCCCCCTCCCTTTCCTACACATCAAGCTGGAGGTTTTGCCCCCTTCCCAGGATGGGCAAATTGACTTTACTCACATGCCTCCAGTCAGGAAACTAAAATACCTCTTAGTCTAGGTAGACACTTTCAATGGATAAATAGAGGCCTTTCCCACAGGGTCTGAGAAGGCCACCGCGGTCATTTCTTCCCTTCTATCAGACATAATTCCTCAGTTTGGCCTTCCTACCTGTATACAGTCTGGTAACGGACCAGCCTTTAATAGTCAAATGACCCGAGCAGTTTCTCAGGCTCTTAGTATTCAGTGAAACCTTTATATCTTTTACTGTCCTCAATCTTCAGGAAAGGTAGAATGGACTAAGGGTCTTTTAAAAACACACCTCACCAAGCTCAGTCACCAACTTAAAAAGGACTCAACAATGCTTTTGCCACTTTCCTTTCTCAGAATTCAGGCCTGTCCTCGGAGTGCTACAGGTTCCAGCCCATTTGAGTTCCTGTGTGGACACTCCTTTTTATTAGGTCCCAGTCTCATTCCAGACACCAGACCAGCTTGGACTGCACCCCAAAAACTTTCATCCCTACTGTCTTCTGTCTAGCCATACTCCTATTCACCATTCTCAACTACTCATAAATGCCCTGCTCGTGTTTACACTGCCAGTTTACACTGTTTCTCCAAGCCATCAGAGCCGATATCTCCTAGTTCTATCCCAAACCGCCACTCTAAATTCCGTCTTAAAGTAAATAAGTAATCTTTGCTGGTGAGGCTATGCTGAGCCTCCTTAAGCACTCTCTAATTAGATGTCCTAGGTCCTCCCAATTCTTAGTCCTTCAGTGCCTGTTTTTTCTCCTTCTCTTACCTTGTGTCTTCCGTTTAGTTTTTCCAATTCATACAAAACCGCATCCAGGCCATCACCAATCATCAAATACGACAAAGGTTTCTTCTAACGACCCCACAATATCACCCCTTACCACAAAATCTTCCTTCAGCTTAATCTCTCCCACTCTAGGTTCCCACGCCGCCCCTAACCCCGCTTGAAGCAGGCCTGAGAAACATCGCCCATTCTCTCTCCATACCACCCCCCAAAGCTTTTTTGCCACCCCAACACTTCAACACTATTTTTCTGATTAATATAAGAAGGCAGGAATGTCAGGCCTCTGAGCCCAAGCCAAGCCATCACATCCCCTGTGACTTGCACGGATATACGCCCAGATGGCCTGAAGTAATGCCAGATGGCCTGAAGAATCACAAAAGAAGTGCAAATGCCCTGCCTCGCCTTAACCGATGACATTCCACCACAGAAGAAGTGAAAATGGCCAGTCCTTGCCTTAAGCGATATTACCTTGTGAAATTCCTTTTCCTGGCTCATCCTGGCTCAAAAAGCTCCCCCACTGAGCACCTTGTAACCCCCACTCCTGCCCGCCGGAGAACAACCCCCCTTTGACTGTAATTTTCCTTTACCTACCCAAATCCTATAAAACGGCCCCACCCTTATCTCCCTTTGCTGACTCTCTTTTCAGACTCAGCCCACCTGCACCCAGGTGAAATAAACAGCCATGTTTCTCACACAAAGCCTGTTCGGTGGTCTCTTCACACGGACGCGCATGACAATTCCCCTTTCCCACTGTCACAGCTTGGGCACTCACAGTATTTGGGCTGTCTCCCAGGTGCTGCAGGAGCAATCCACTTCCTTCAGAGGGTCTATGGATTCGCTCGGCATTCCTGGTATATTCCTGCAGTAGTTCTGGAGCAAAAGTTAATGATGCGAGTCTCCACATGCTGCTCCGTTTGTCCAAGCTGGAGCTTCAAGTTAGTCCTGCCTTCTATCTGCCATCTCCTTCTGGAAAAAAAAAAAAAAAAATAGCTGGTTTTATCCTGTTAATCATTAATCTTTCATTTAACTGGAACTATCTAGGAAACACTGATCGAACCTTCCCCATAGCCATCCCTTCAGTCCTTCATAGGTTGAGGAGACGTTTCCTGAGCACCAGCTGTGTTTCCGACACTGTGCCAGGAGACAGGGACTCAGTGAATGGGACACAGCCCCTGCCCCTCACAAAGCTCACCGTCAAGAAAGATCGATCCTTGAGACACAAAGCCCAACCTATTAAGGGCTCACCATTCATTCGGTGCCATTTCTTCCTCATAAAAGCCAAATGAAAACTGACACCCACTTCCTTCTGGAAGGGTTTAAGTCTAGAAAAGGACAGGCTCTACTGGTGCATCTTCCAATTATGCGACACAGTTTTCCTTCCCAATTATCTTTAACCAATTATTAAGATGTCCACAGTATCCCCAGGGGGAAGACAGAAAACTGCCAATGCGAAGAAGCAACAAGCATCACAAACCCAAATTTCAGAGCTGTCACCACCAAATGAAATCAGGAGCCCAAGTGTAAGGAAGAAATAACCAATTTGCAAACTATACGTGCAATCCAAATGAAAATTCAGGAACCATGTAGTTTATGAATGAAATCACAGTACACTGAACACTCTCATTTTGAATTGCTTGTATCAATAAAGTACCATTCAGAATGTACAAGATTATTAATGTATGGGTTTTGGTTTTTATCCATCCTCTCAAATACAGTGCTCTATGGAGCAAATCTAAATAGGCAAACCAAGCAGAGCTTTGCAGTGATACCATTCTTTGCTACCTTAGTCTGTGTAGCTTCACTGACATTGTGTTGGGTTTTTCTTGCCACATTTGCATATAAAATAAAGCACATTGTCTCACTGGTAATTCGCCTTCCAAGGTGTAAGCAGATATTTGTGTTCATAGTTTGTCTTTTCCCTTAATACTTCTTTCTCCATTCCTCATAAGGAAAAGATTTTACCAAGTGTTTACAATATTCTCAGAATATTAGACATCGCCACGTGACGAAGTGATGTATCTTGCTGTTTTTGAAGTGATAGAATCCCAGACTGTGAGTTGAAAGGGAATTTAGTGAAGATTCTGTCCTTCACACTCCAGTCATCACAGGATAAACCTCATGACCTCTGTACATAATGTTACTACTCCCCTAGGCAGAGATTAAGCAGAACTAGAGCTTCAGAAAATCTGATAGTCAAAATGAGAGGAAGTAGAGCAGAGAGAGGAGAAGATCAGGGAAAGAGAGAGAGCTTTTGAATACAATTTATAGAGAAAAAGAAAAAGGCACTATAGTTACCCTGGGATGGGGGCTGAGGGGTTACAAGTTTATTGTGCTTTTGTAATGCTTTATAGTTTAGGATTCTTTTCATTTTTAATTACATATAGGATAACAGGGCACTACAATCTTTTCAGTTTGGGGCCTGATAAGGTTTTACTGTAGCTCTGAATCTGTCATGACCACTGTTATTACACTTTAAAGGGATCCCAATCTCAGGATTTGGCATCATCCAGGCCTAGGTTGGAACCTTGCCTTTACCACATTCTAGCTGTGTTACTTTGGGCAATGCATGTCCCCTCTCTGAGCCTTATCTGTGAAATGTGCAGTCAGTGAAGTGACAGTGGAAGGGGAAGGAGAGAGCACGCCATTCACAGCTGCATGGCACTCAACAAGTATGATGAATTATTGTTATTTATGGAGCCTCTGTTTGAATACTTGTAGCAGGGAGAACTCACTTTCTCACCAGAGCCGATGCATCACCCATTGGTCACCCAGAAGGAGTGACTCCTGTACTCAGCCTCATCCGACTCACCTGCTGTGGACAACCTCCCCTTTTTTTTTTTTTTTTGAGACAGAGCCTTGCTCTATCCCCCAGGCTGGAGTGCAGTGGCGCAATCTCGGCTCACTGTAAGCTCCGCCTCCTGGGTTCACACCATTCTCCTGCCTCAGCCTCCCGAGTAGCTGGGACTACAGGTACCCGCCACCACGCCCGGCTAATTTTTTGTATTTTTTTAGTAGAGACGGGGTTTCACCGTGTTAGCCAGGATGGTCTCGATCTCCTGACCTTGTGATCCACCTGCCTCGGCCTGCCAAAGTGCTGGGATTACAGGTGTGAGCCACCGCGCCCGGCCAACCTCCCTTTTCAACAGCCTCCAGCACAGACAGTGAGCTCAGGACACCTAAGGAGGGATGAATGGTGCTGTGAAAGGAAGAGCCCTTTATCACCTGGTCATGATGAGACAAGTCGGAACCAGCTGGAGCTGTCCTGCAGCTTCCTCATGCTCTTTTGGTTACAGCCTCATCAGGCCTGGGAATCATTCTGAGCAACCAGCTCACCCCGGTTATCATACCCTGGTCCCAGCGACCCTGTAAAAGATCTGGACTTGGTGCATTTAAAGATCTGGCAGCAAGAACAGTCAGCTCTGTAAGAGTGGCATGGTACTCTGGCTGGGCACGGTGGCTCACACCTGTAATCCCAACACCTTGGGAGGCCAAGGCAGGAGGATCACTTGAGGCCAGTAGTTCAAGACCAACCTGGGCAGCATAGTGAGATCCTGTCTCTACAAGAAAAAAATTAAAACAGCCAGGCATGGTGGTGTGTGCCTGTAGTCCTGGCTACTCAGAAGGGAGGATCACTTGAGCCCAGGAGTTTGAGGCTACAGTGAGCTATGATAGCATCACTGCACTCTAGTCTGGGTCATGGAACAAGACTGTATCAAAAAAAAAAAAAAAAAAAAAATGACATGGAACTCACTCCTAGAATCATATGGTAAGCTCATGGAAAATAAGATTCTATTTGGGGAAAATCCCTAAGTCTCCTCCTGTACCAGCTCAGGGACAGTGTTGTTAAAGTGATTTCATCACATTTGCCTGTGATGAAATCAGGTGAGAACTTGCCCATCCCCACTCTGGAGTCCATACCCTTGGCAATTATCACATTTGCCCACACAGACATTCTCCATATCAGCTGGCTGCAGTGGGCTAAAGGACAACAGGGAAAATATAATAGTTTGAAGCCAGTCACTGAAGAAAAGAGCCAAGGGTTTAAGACCTCAGGCTTTGGAGTGGCTCAGCCACATCCTAGCTAGATGCCTCTCGACGCCTCTATAAAATGGGGGCTGGGGCCATTTTCCTCATGGGTTGGGATGTAGATATTGAGGAGATGCTGTATGTAGGGTACCGAGCCCAGGGCTTGGCACTTGGTGATTCCTCAGTAGCTGACAGTTGCTAGCTGGCAGGGCTTGGGAGAAGCTCCAAGGGTGTCTCTAACACCCGTACTGGACTCTTCTATGCTCAGACACCACCACACCTTTTCCAGCGCTGTAACTGGCCCATTAGAATGGTTGCATTAAACAGACTATAAAATGACATCAGTCCCTGGAATGCACCTAAACTAAACTACTATGGGCTAGATGGGGGAGGGTGCAGTGGACAATTCAGATTTGCACATCAATCTTGTTCCTGTGTAGCAGGTCCAATGACCTCTGCAAAGAGCCTGCTCATATACACGCATGCATATACCCAAACACACACACACTCACACGTCACACATTGGACAAGTGGGCCTATTCTGATTGTCCAGTGACTCTTCCTAAGTCACCTCCAAGAGAGAGAATGAGGGACCTGGATTCCTGGAGGACTGCACAGAGGAAGGAGCTGCCGCCTGGAGCCTTGCAGGGAGGGAACAGGCTCAGCCACAGACCACTGTGTCACCTTCAGCAGTGACTTCACTTCTCTGAGCCTATTTCTTCATTTATAAAGATGTGCCATTTTGCCTGCCCCCACAACAGTTCACTCTGGAAACCAAGCCTGCATGAAACCCCAAATGTTCCCTCTTCCCAGACTCAACACAATCTAATCAATTAAGAGGGGAAACTGTAGATACATTCTTCTATTCAGATCTGAGCTGTCCAGTATGGTAGTTACTAATAGCCATGTGCCTATTTGAACTTAAATTTAAATAACTAAAGTGAAATAAAGTTTAAAATTCATTTTCCCAGTTGCACTAGCCACATATTAAGACTCAATAGCTACATGTGTCTGATGGTCAGCATAGTAAATGGCACTGATAGAGAACATTTCTGCCATTTCAGAAAGTTCTATTGGACAGTGCTGATTAAGATCATCCAAACATTAATGGCTAGTAATAATGACAGACAATAAAAAGATAAACAGTAGTCTATATAAATAGATATATGTCTGAATAACAGGAACTAGGTAGATAAGAAACAAGGATACACAAAAACTAGAAATACATTGTAGATAATTCTATGGACTGAATTGTGTCCCCTGCTAAATTCATATATTGAAGCCCTAACTCCCAAAGTGATGGGATTTGGAGACAGAAACCTCAGAGAGAGAATTATGTTTAAATGAGGTCATGAGGGTGGGACCTCACCCTTCATCATGGTATTAGTGCCCTTATAAGAAGAGGAGGAGACACCAGAGCTCTCTCTTTGCCATATGAGGACTCATGAAGAAGGTAGCCATCTCCAAGCCCGCAAGAGTCCTCACCAGGAACCAAATCAGTCAGCAGGTTAATCTTAGACTTCCCAGCTTCCAGAACAGTAAGAAATGAATGTTTTTGAAGCCTCCCAGTCTGTGGCATTCTGTTTAGCAGCCCGAGCAGAACAATACACATAATAAGGGTAAATTAGTTTAGTCCAGCTTCTCTTGTTCATGTGAACTGAACTTTTCATCTTGAAACCAGTTCTACAAAGAGCAGATTTTCCCTGGGTGAGTAAGATGTGGCTCTCGGCAGACAGCCACCCGCAGGCCTCTGGGAAAGGCCAGGTGCTGTGCCTGTTTGTTTTTGCAATGAAACCCTTCAATGGCTGCAGTGTCTCCTCCTCCCAAAAGGTTTCTAAATTGGATTTTCCCCTAGGTTATAATGAACAGGCTAATAAATGTCAACCCTGGATGTGAGAGGACTAGAAAGGGGAGACCATTTCATCCCATGTCTAAATCCATGCTGCCACCTGGTGGATCCCACTATAAGAGAAATGTGGGGATTTTGTGTTAATGACCAGAAACCTTGCTAATTGCCCAGTGAACCCAAAGAGGCAAAGACGATGGTGAGCATTAGCTGTCTGTCACATCATGAGCTGAGCGGTTTACATACACATCTCAGGTAACTGGCAACAACCCCAGGCTGGGGAAATTATGGTGCACCTTTTCCAGATGAGAAAAAGGGCTTAGAGAGTTAAAAATCTACTTTATTGAAAGAACAATTGGATGAATAAATGAGTAAATGAATCTTGGTAAAGAACTCAAGGTACATCTTGACCCCACCCCCCAGCCTGTCATAGAGGCACTTGGCCCAGATGAGTCCCAGGATATTGCATCTAGATCATCCTTTCTTATCATTTTATGCAATTGACGTTTCCACGTCAATGGTAAGCCAAACCATAAGACTGGGACTGCATTTCCCCCTCCATCCACAGGCAGCAATGTGCTCCTTAAGCACATGGAGTGTCCACTTTGTGCAAAACCCTGTGCTCAGGATGACAATGATGACAACACAGGCCCTGCTGTCAAGAAGATCACAGTCGAGCTAGGGAGACATACTGATGGGCTATCATAATCCAGGTAGTAAGTCCCAGGAAAGGGGATGCCCAGAGTACAAAGGGAGCTCAGAGAAGGGACACATAACCCAGACTGGGGCTTGGAATCAGGGAAGGCTTCCTGGAGGAAGTGACATCCATGCTGTTGGGAGAGGAGCACTTCCCTTCTGCTTCCTTCCAAGAGCACTATGGCACTCCTGGCCTCTTTCTGCCTCTTTACCTGCCCAATGCCCAGCAATTGATGGGGACTTGTGATTCATAATTTGGAGAATAAACTGGGCATATTTAGCCACATCCTGCCATTCCTCCTGGCTTACTTAAGTAAACAGTGTGACTGGCAATGGGCATCTTTGATTATGAGCAATAGAAACTAAACTAAGGTAAACTAAGAAAGGTGTTGTCCGAACATTTAGAAGGAAGGGAATGAGGTGTGCCACTGGACAACTCAGCTCCAACTACCATTTCTTGGAAAGAAAATATGAGAGATGGAGAGCAGCCTGCTCACGATCATGTGTACTTGGAGCCTGATGCCACTCTTGTGAGTTCCCTGGGAGCTAAGTTGGAAGGAAGCAGACTGCAAAAAGCAGGAGGATGCAGTGAAAAAGATATGGGAGGGGAGCTGCCTGGGCTCCTGGTGGCTTCCAGGCCTTGGTACCAATCGCACGAGGCCCATGATGGGGCCATGTATCTTTGGCAGCCAGAGCCCTTCTTTTGGGAAGCAGCTGCTCCACAGTTCCAAGTGGTTCTGGTGGGGATGCAACCACAGGACCCTGGCCACCTCCTCCCCAACATGGACAGAGATGGAAATGTAGCCCAAGCTGGGCCAATCACATTTTCTCTCTAAGAACTGGTAGCTGGAGCTGAGTTGTCCAATGGCAGCACCTCATTCCTTTGCTTTCCTTGTTGGGATGATGCCTTTTAAAATTTCCCTTAGTTTAGGCTTCTGTTGCTTGTAATCCAAGAAGCCCATTGCCAGTCACTCTCTTTACTCAAATAAGTCAGTTTGAGTGGCCTTCTGTTTCCCCCCAAAACCAAAGAGCACCTGGAATAGGTGATATTTCAGCTTTGCATCACAGATTTTCTGGATTCCTATTGTCAGCTGAAATTACAGCTGTTACACCAGAAATAACTTGATAAATGTTTATTGGAAGCCAAATGTGAGGATCGACCCAGGAAGACGCACCAACAAAGCTGGGAGTGTCCTAGAGTCTGTTACAAGTTAGAAAGCTTTTATGGGAAGGTTTAGAAGAAGGGAGGAGGACTCTTCATACAAAGAGTTGTCCTTTTGTTATTGGAAGGTATAATACAGAGATCACAGGCACTGGCTACAGATGACAACCTACAGGCTAAAATGTCTATGGGCAAGACAGCAAAGTTTCATGATTCAGAAACAAATCAGCAAAACTTCGTGATTCAGAAGGAAAACAGCATCCTTTTCCATGTCAGTAGGGCATACATTAACCACTATGTCAACGGTTTAAGGAAATTATGATAAGAATCTTTACTCAGAAACAGAATGTCCTCATGAATCACAACATTTCTGCTAGGTGGGTAGCCTGATAAATGCAGGTTATCACTAATTAGTCACTTTCCCGGCAGCTGCTGCACAAAAACCTTCTCGGATGTGCTCATGCTCGTGTGGATAGAATGACAGGTTTGGGCGGTGACCATCCGCCCTTCCTTTTGGGCACTGCCTACAGAGAGGCCATGCCCTTGGCGTTGTCTGTTGGGTGTGGGCCATGTGATTCTGCCTGGGAGGAATGTGGTTGGCCCTTTCTAGAAAACAGTCACCCTCTTCCCCAAACTGCTTCCCAGCTACATTCATGCCCTTTGTCACTGCTTATGGGGCTGAGCTCCAGGGCCTGCACATTGAATGCTTCTCCCTCCCTGTGGACCCGGCCTCCCTCCCACCACCACTTCCAACACTAGTGGCTCAACAATGAGGGCTGTATACTACACAAACGGGAAAATAATATTAAAATGACTCCCAGTTTGGGGCAGTTTCACATCTGTCATTTTGTTGTTGTTGTTTTCCCCACTCTCAGCCCCCATCCTGTGAAAGCGGCATCTCCATTTGCCTGATGTGGAAAGAGGCTGAGAGAGGCTGGGCAACTTTCCCAAAGTCACAGATCTGGTTAATGTCAGAATCAGGGCACAGTTGAAAGCAAAAGGCCAATATTCCCTGAGGCACCAACAAGGTATTTACCTCCAGTGAGACCAAAAGCTGTAAAGCAGTAATTAAATGTCTCTTCCTTCTGTTCCCAACTGACTTCCACTGAACCCTGCCTGACCGCTTTGGCAGAGGGTGGGCACAGGTGACTTGGATAAGGTAGTAGGAGGTCTTCCCATCACACTTGAAGCCTATATTTCTCTCAGGACTAATAAGCTTATGACGAAGGGATCATGATATAAAGAGCTGGTTACCGGTTGTATCAGGTTTCGTGTTTCATCTTGCCCAAAGAGTTACCACTGCAGGAGAAGACCTTCAGCCTCCATCTACAGGCTTCTACCTCAGCTTTCCCTCTACCCTAGTTTATTGAAAGTAAAGACTGCTAATTGATCTGATTGGCCAGAGTCCAGGACAATTCCTTTGACCCCACTTTCCCAGTGGATAGGTTTACTACATCTCAAAGATCAGTAAATGGGGGCCAGGTGCAGTGGCTCACACCTGTAATCCCAGTGCTTTGGGAGGCCAAGGCAGGAGGATTGCTTTAGCCCAGGAGTACAAAACCAGCCTGGCAACAAAATGAGACCCCTGCCTCTACAAAAGAATTTAAAGATTAGCCAAATGTGGTGGCATACACCTGTAAGTCCTGGCTACTTGGGAAGCTGAGGTGGGAGGATCACTTGAGCCCAGGAGTTTGAGACTGCAGTGAGCTAAGATCACACCACTGCACTCCAGCCTGGGTGACAGAACGAGACTCTGTCTAAAAAGCATTAAAAAGAAAAAAATATAAAGTCAGCACATTGGGCTTTCCTTCTTCCCTGAAGGTCTAAAGTATGTAGTAAGGTCTGGAGGCCTTACTACATCTTAAAGGTCAGTAAATGGGGGCCAGGTGCAGTGGCTCACACCTATAATCCCAGTGCTTTGGGAGGCCAAGGCAGGAGAATTGCTTGAGCCCAGGAGTCATGCAATAGTCAGACCCAGGACAAGCCTGCCTCCATGGACGGGTGAATGAGGCTCTTCTCTTGTCTATCTCTTTCCTGTCTGGCACTGAGTGGGCAAATCAAGCCAGAAGAAGCAGTGAGCTTCATTTAAACCATCATCCCAGCTTTGAATGCTCCAAAACAGCTTTCCTTCTAGCTCAGCTATAAATAAAGTGGTGCTTTCATTTTTCAGTTAGCTGTTGGTGTCTAGTAAACCCTTCTTAACCAACTCTTCTCAGTGGAGGTCCGAGGGAGCCAACCCTGATTTGTACATTTGCCAATTTCCTTGTTGTAAATACACTTACCGTGGCCAATTTCAACAAACCCACATGACATCATTCAGAAGATATGCACATTCACACACCATTATGTAGTATTTCGACCACACAGACACAATAGGCATGAATGAGCTTAGGAGTACAGATGATAGAAAACTGTAGCAAAATAATTAGGAAGTGATGAATTATGAATATTTGTTACCTTCATTTTAAATGATTTAATTAAAAGTTGATATGGTTTAATTTTTAATAATCACTGTATTTATTAACCAGCTCATAACATTCCTGAAAATTTGGCAATTAGTTCTCGTGAGCCCATAAAACTGGCTCTGGCACACCACTGCATTTATCTATTATTCCTTGCATGTGGTGTTCTCTCAATCAAGCTCTCTATTGCTTTCCTCTGCCAAGTGCCCTTTTCTTTGAGGAACAGCTTCTTTGTTTCATTTTGTTCTGAGGGGCTGTCAATTACATGACAATTACATCCCACCAACCGGTGGTAACAGGACCTGTGCCTAAGGTTAGGCCAAGCCATGGGGTGAGTGGGGAGGTGGCAGGGCTGAGTGTGGGCATTTCTGGGACCTCGGCTGTAATACTACCAACTATCAACCCCATTCTCTCTTGCCAAGTTGGGGGAAGCAACCTAGCCAGCACCAAAACCATCCCCTACAAGTATTTACATTATTGAAAGACCCTGACCTCACTGTCCTCCCCATCTGTCTCTTGCAGGGGCTCCCTCCCTGCAGGGGCTCCCCCTCTGCAGGGTCACTGTGGGCTACCTGTGGCCCCAGACAAGGGTCATACCTCCAAAGGACCCTTTCCACACAGCCCTCTCTGTTCTCAGGTTCTGGCAACCACTCCCTCCTCTCACACCTACCTGCCTAGGGTTAGCAACAGCTCTGCAGGTAATAATCCGCATTCACTGCCCACATCTTTGTAAACACTGTGTCTTAGTCCATTCAGACTGATATAACAAAATACCATAGACCAGGTGGCTTCTAAACAATAGGAATTTATTTCTAATAGTTTTGGATGCTGAGAAGTCTGAGATCAATATGCCAGCAGATTTGGTGGCTGGTAAGGACCAGCTTCCTAGTTCATAGAAGGTAGGAGCGGTTAATAAGCTTGCTGGACCGCTTTTATAAAGGCACTAATCTCATTCCACCCTCCCCCCTCATAACCTAATCACCTCTCAAACCTCCCACCTCCTAATACTATTGCACAGGGGATTAGGTTTCAACATATGAATTTTGGAAGGATAGAAACATTCAGTTTATAGCATAATCCCTTTATTAAACGCTCTTCAAATTAGCCAATTTGGGTGTGCCATGCATTTACTGCAGGAACCTGGCAGACCTCCCTCTGTACTCCCCACACTGCTCCGTTCATTATGTTCACAGGAGGTTTTGTTGGCCCAGCGGACCAGAACACAGGCTCTGGAGTCAGCCCCGAGTTTGAATTCTACCTCTCCTATTTACTAGCTGCAATACCAGACTCACATTACTTTACATCTTTGTGCCTCCATGTTGGTCACCTGTAAAATGAGGATAGCAGTCCCCACCTCGAAAGGTCATAATAAGGATGGAGTGACACAGTCCATGTAAAAAACCTAATATAATGTGTGATACCTACAAACTGCCAGTAAGTGTTGATGACTATTATTGCTTTTTTTTTTTTTTTTTTTTTTTTTGAGACAGAGTCTCACCCTGTCACCCAGGCTGGAGTGCAGTGGCACAATCTCGGCTCACTGCAAGCTCCGCCTCCCGGGTTCACTCCATTCTCCTGCCTCAGCCTCCTGAGTAGCTGGGACCACAGGTGCCCGCCACCACACCCGGCTAATTTTTTTGTATTTTTAGTAGAGACGGGGTTTCACCGTGTTAGCCAGGATGGTCTCGATCTCCTGACCTCGTGATCCGCCTGCCTCGGCCTCCTAAAGTTCTGGGATTACAGGCGTGAGCCACCGCGCCTGGCCTATTACACTGCTTTTTAAAAATATACAACAATTATTAACTATATTCATCATGCTGCAGGTAGAGCTCCAAAACTTACTCATCCTAAGTGAAACTATTTTGATTATATTTCCCTTACTGTATTGTGAACTGTTCTTTGTTCTTTTCCAGATTTTTCTCTCTATAAGTGGAGACCCAGAAGCTAAACCTGGATTAAAAGGACTCGTACCACAGGAATGGCACATAGGCCCCCATACCCCCATGATGGTACTGGTTTCCATTGAGTCCACTTAAGGCCTCCAGTTCTCCACAAGAGCTCCCAAGTGCAGATGGGAGTCAGTACTTGAGATATGAACCTATATATCTTCTCTGGCTTGGGTCTGCAGGAAATGAGAAAGTTGGTTGGTGGGACTAGTGTCTAGTGGTGGAAGCCTGGTGCAGCCATCTCAGGAAGACTGGGTCTCAGCTGCCACAGGGGATTCAGGACAGGAGACCATACCTACTGCAGGTGCCCCCCGACAGGTGTGTGTGTGAGCACTGAGGGGTCAGGGTCAAGCAAGTGTTGCGTCATCATCCCTAATTGTCTGCCCTGCCACCCACCATTCTAAGAGCATCAAGAGGACACCTGAGGGCTGCAAGGGTCTGAGAGTTCCTGGAAGAAATGCCAGATGCTTCTTTTTTATGACTCGCCTCGAGCTTCTCCTGTATCTGCGCCTGACTGTGGAAGGAGAGCTTGGAGTAGCCTTGACAGACCTGAGTTCTAAACCCGGCCCTGCCACATCCTAGCCATGTGCCTGTGGGTAAGCCATTTTCCCTCTTTGAGCCTCTGCTTCCTCATTTGTAAAAACATGCCAAGAACAGTATCTATTTCACCAGCTGGCAGTGAGAATTATTCAACTCCACTGACTCCCTTAGTGCCCAGCACACAGTTTGCATGTAGCAGGTGGGCACTTTTAAGGAACATGGCCTGGGGAGGACCTATTGGGACTCTGGGGAAAGAAAGGAGGCCATGCCAGACATCTCTGTCTCCTGCTGAGCTCTGCACTTGGTTTTCCTGATGCCTGGTTTGTTCCCATTTATTCTTATTAAGATTCTCCACCTGCATCCCACCCCCTTCACCGCCCTCTGGCCTGGCCAGCCTGAAGTTTTCTGGGAGAACAAAGGAGCTTCTCTGGTAGCAACCAGCCTAGGGCTCAAATCTGGCTTCTTCCTAGGGAGAAGAGACCTGGAATATCTGGATTCCAAAAGGGCCTGAAATCTCTGCCTGGAGTAGGGTTTCTGTGTGTAGAGCAGAGGTTACCATGTCTGGGGGACTTTCCACCTTTATTTTACTTAGCCTGCACAGTGTTTTGGAAACATTTGAATTCATTGCTGAGATTTAGAAACCAGCAGCTTTCACCTGGCCCTGTGCCCACACTCCTGCCCTGGCAACAAGCAGCTGGAGCTGGGTGTCCACTGCCCCTGTAGTGGGAGCACGAGCTCTGTGGCTTGTCAGTTTCCACCTGGTTTCCTGGGTGCAGTTCCAGGGTTTCCAGCCTGGCCTTGTAGGCATGTGCCTCTGTGTCCTCAAGACAGAGGTGGCTGGACAAACTTTTGTGCATGTGTACGCAACTTCTAGGGTTCCCACCTCCCCGTTTAACCATCTACCAGGATCTGCACCCCCATGCCACAGATGTAACTCCAATTACTACAACTGAACCATCTCTGCTCCCCTCAAAAGCCAATCTCTTTACTGTAAACTAGATCCCTCCTGCTGTGGTTTGAATGTTTTTGTCCCCTCCAAAATGCATGCTTCGGGAACTTACAGTATCGGGACGAGAGACCTAAGAAGAGGTGTTTAGAATCTAGGCAGAGCCCTCATGAATGAGTTAATGCCACTATTAAAAGTGCAAACTTGCAGTGAGCCGAGATTGTGCCATTGCACTCCAGCCTGGGCAACAGAGTGAGACTCCGTCTCAAAAAAAAGAAAAAGAAAAAAATAAAAAAGTGCTTGCTGGAGTGGGTTCCCTCTTCTCTCCTGCTCTTCTGCCATGAGAAGACAGAGCTAACTGTTCCTCCCCTCTGGAAGACATAGCATTCAAGGCGTCATCTTGGAAGCAGAGACATCACGATCCAAACTGTTGGTGCCTTAATCTCCACCTTACCTGCCTCCAGAACTGTGAGAATAAATTTCTGTTCTTTATAGATACTCCAGTCTGTGGAGTTATAGCAGCACAAAACAGACTAAGACCCCACCTCTCTTGACCACTCAAGGACACCATTCCAGCAATTTCCCAGATCTCTTCTACATCATCACTTTTTCTCTCTACCAGGCCATGGTTATTTCTCCCATCTTAATAAAAACCTTCTCTTATCCCCACTTGCCCTACCAGGTACTGCTCTAGTTCTCTGTGATCTTCTGCAGCTAAATTCCTCTAAAGAGCTACACTCATTGTCTCCAAATCATCTTTCATTCACTCTTAAAACCACTCCAGTCAGGCTTTAACCCTGTCACTCAACCAAAACTGCTCTGGCAAGATCAGTAGTAACATGTTGCAAAATCCAAGGGCAAATTCTCAGGCTCACCTTACTTGGCCTGTCTGTCGGCACCGTCTGTCAGAGGCAACCACGTCCTCCTTTGGCTGTCAAGACACCTGATTCCGCTCCTTTTCATTCCCCTTTGCAGGTTCCTCTTGTTCTCCCCATCTTCTTAAGTGAGAGTGCCTCCACGCTCAATATATAGTTATCTTTCTCCCTACCCTCACTCCTTCGGTGATTTCATTTGACTTCATTTTTTAAATAAACCTACCTGTCAGCAACTTCCCAACGTATACCTCCAGCCCAGGCTTTCTCCTGAACTCCAGGCTTACATGGGCCCCTGCTACACAGCTACTCCACCAGGAGGTCTACAAGACACCAAAAACTTCACATATCCCAAACAAAACTGCTGATTGTCTCCTCAGAACCATTCCACCTGTGCTCCTCCTTCTCACCAAACCTATTCCACCTGTGTTCTCCTAGCTTAGATTACCACTCTGTGCTTCAATTGCCTGATACTTCTCACTACACCCACTGCTACCCACATGATCTTTTACTTGGTTAATTTTTAGAGACAGGGTTTTGCTCTGTTGCCCAGGCTGGCATGCCAGTGACATGGTCATAGCTCACTGTAACTTTAAACACTTGGGGGTCAAGCAATCCTTCCCACCCCAGCCTCCTGAGTAGCTGGGACTACAGGTGTGCACCACCACGCTGGGCTCGGCATGGTCTTTTTAGCTGGAATATTAATTACTACAGCCTCCTGACTGTTCTCCCTGCCTCCTTGCTTGCACCCTTGTAGTCTATTCATATCACAGCAACACAAGTCAGATCCTGTCACTCCCCAGAAGGCTAATGACTCTGTTCCACTTGGAGTAAAGCCCAGAGTCCCTACCATGACTATAAGGCTCTACACAAATGGCCCCCCTCTGTATTCATCCCTACCACTCTCCCCTCACTCCTCCTGCTGCAGCCATCTGGACTGTTTGCTGGTTCTCAAAAATGCTACCATACTCCCATCTTTGGAGCAGTCTTTGCACTGGCCCTTCTGCCTGGAACATTCCCTAGGGTGCCACATAGCTATGACCCTCAACGTCTTCAAGAAATCCCATGTGAAATTCTGCCCTGCCTTCCTCTGACCCGCCCTAGCAATCCTTACTCTGCTTTTTTTCCCCCTTAGCATGTCATCTTCTATGATACCATATTATGATTTGCTTATTTATAATATTTATTGTCTGTCTCTCCCCCATCCCCAATCCCAAGTGCCTAGCCACAAAATTAGCACTCAATAAATATTTCTTGAATATATGAATTTCTAGGAAGGGCCAGGGCTTTGATAAGATTATCAGAGAGTTTGCGGTCCAAAAAACATTAAAAAAAAAAAAAAAAAAAAAAAAACAAGATCAAAACACCAAACACTTCCAAGGAGTAAATATGTTTGGGAAAAAAAACACACTCCCACACACCAAACCCCCACTATTCTAGTCCTCAAAGAACCTTTGTGAGCAGAGACACAGCAGTAGAACCAATATATATATTGCTCTTGGTTTCTGCCAATTCCTTCCTGATAATCTGTCGTTCTGGTTTGCATGACTATGACAGTGTTGGGGGTTCCCTCCCCGCTCTCTCGGGAGACCTTGAATGCTGGCTGGGCAGCAGCTTCTAGACATCATGAGAGAGCTCACTCAGCAGCACATAGAGAGGAGAGACCATGAGATTTACCACGCAAAGCGGGCACTGTATGTGAAGTACATGCTGGTAGCAACAAGAACAGCGGTAAATACAGAACAGAAAATAACCATCTTTGAAATGACAACAAATGGGACACATTATCTAAGCACTAACACCTAAGGAGGTGGCTGCCCAAGCTCTGGTGGGCAGCTCCTCAGGAGAGAGAGGCTGACTTCTTTCCAGGTTGCCTGGTCTTCAGTCCTTGTAACTTTTCGTCTTTTAGCGCCTTCAGGAATGTATCTGCAGGAGAGCAAAACAAACTTAGCCGTAATAGAAAAGACGTAAGGGCTTTTCCTAACACTTCCAAAGCAAACTCCTGGGAAGCAACGGTGCTTCCTCTAACTTAAAACCCCATTTGTGATCCAAGATGGGAGAGAAAAAAAACAAAAAACCGAAAACTCTGACTGTAAAAACACGTAACTGCTTCTGACTGTACATGCAACACATCCAGTTACATGTGTTTTTACAGTCAGAGTTGCTAAGTCCTGGATTTCTTCTTCTTCTTTTGAGAGGAAGTCTTGCTCTTTCACCCAGGCTGGAGTGCAGTGGCACAATCTTGGCTCACTGCAGCCTCCACCTCCTGGGTTCAAGCGATTCTCCTGCCTCATCCTCTCCAGTAGATGAGATTACAGGTGCGTGCCACCAAGCCTGGTTCATTTTTGTATTTTAGTAGACACAGGGTTTTACCATGTCGGTCAGGGTGGTCTCCAGCTCCTGACCTCAAATGATCTGCACGCATTGACCCCCCAAGGTGTTGAGATTACAGGTGCCAGCCACCACACCCGGCCCCTGGATTTCTTAACTATGTAGTCCGTTACGATACTATGTATTACAAATACATAGTATTATCTATGTATTCATAGTTAAGAAATCCAGGCCTTAGCAAAGCCCAGTTTTTCTAGGGACAGTTTTCCTTCCATGGCTATGAGAAAGGGTGCATTACAGTGTGTCCGATGAACTGAACACCATTTCCATGGCCACATGGACCTAAGCATTTAGGTTATTTCATACTTCCCTCCTCTGTGTGGCAGGGGAAGCCAACTTAAGCCGTTATATACAATAGTTGGAATGATCTTTTTAGAACTATCTGCCCTCCTCCAGTGGTCAAGCCTTAGTCAAAACAAGTGATGGGAAAGACAAAGTCTGCAGGACAACCTACCGCTACTGAAAGTTCTACTTTGCAATAGGTCCTTCTTAGAGCACAATGCATTTAACAACTTTACCCTCCAACAGGGAGGAGTCATTCAGCTCATAGGCTAAGGGATCCTGCCCGCATCAACACACCTGGTCTTCCCTGGTCCAGAGCCCTAAGACTTCAGACCTAAGACCAGATGTCAGCCCAGGATCTGGTGAGAGAACTACTGGCGCCAAGCCCACGGAGTCCGAGGGGGCTGCCCTCCAGCATTGAGAAGTGGTGTCCCAAAGCTGTCCAGGAAATGGCCTTGGGTCTCTTGCACAACTCCCACCTCCTCCTTAAGATACTCCAACTGACTGTCACCTACTTCACCTTCCCCCATGGAGAGCCCTGGTTTAAGACCGAATATTAAAGCTTAGGGACTGTCTGTGGTGGGTGGAGCTCCAGAGTACAGGGTAGGGGGATGACTGAGCAGGAGGATTAAAGTTCAGGATGGGGTGGTGGTGGATGGAGTTCCAGGTGTGGAGGCTCAGAGTCCAGATTACCCAAAGGGTTTAGGATGGAGGCAGGATGGAGTTTGGGACTAAAGGGCTCATGAAGTTCATATCTGTGGTTGGAGGAGTCGGTTGAAGTCCAGGATAAGGGAGTCTGGGTGCTAGGGAATAGATTTTGGATCTGGGAGTACTGGGGGCTGGAGTAAAACCAGGGCTACATTTCGGGGCGGGGCACGGAGCCAAGGAGGGAGCCAGGGCAAGGCTAAGGCTGGGCTCGGTGGCCCCGGCGAGGTCACGCACAGCGCTGGGAGTCGAAGCCGTCCCCAGTGATGGTGAGCAGCTCCAGCTCCTTAATCCGGATCTCCAGCTCGCACAGTTCCTCGGGGTGGGAGGCAGAGGCGAGCCTGGGGGTCGAGGGGCGGGGGGCCAGGGGCGAGACAGCCACCTCAGGCCCCGGCGGCGGCGAGTAGAAGAAGCGCAGAGGCTCGTAGGGGATGGAGGCCAAGCCAGAGGGCCAGGGCGAGGGCCAGGGGCGCTCGCCGGGGGGACCCAGGCCGGGTGGTGGCGGGGGCGGGGGCGCCGGGGCGGGGGGCGCCTGGGGCAGGGACCGGGCCCCCCCCGCCCCACCCACTGTCGCCCCGCCCACTGTCGCCCCGCCCGCCTTCAGCGGCACGAAGAGCTTCTTCCAGATGTTGAAGTCGCTGAGCGGGGACGAGGAGATGCCGCGGTCGTACAGGGACGGGAAATAGAGGGGCGGGGCCGACCGCTGGCTCATGGTGGGGCTGTGGCTGCCGCGCCGCCCCTTTGGCATCGTTTGAATGAGGGTCTGCGTGGGAGGAACCCCGCGCCGGGAGACGCGCGCTCAGGCCCCGAGTCGCCGGGGTTTCGAGGTTCCACAAGCCCCGCCCCGACGGAGCGCGGCCCCACCCTTTCGCCTCAGCCCCGCCCCGAACAGGCGGGGTTCCAAAGCTCGGACGACCACGTCCCGGAACGTGGCCCCGCCCACCGGCGGCAGGCCAAGCCCCGCAGTGAGAAAGCCACGCCCTCGGCCTCGCCTCGCCTCGCCTAGCCTCCGGTCCCTCGACTCCACCCACCGCCTCGCTCTGGCTCTGCAACGCTCCTGGCTCCCGTTGTCACATCCCAGCATACCCTCATCCAGGGCAAGGAGCGAGCCAGAGCTGCGGGAGAAATCTTGCTTCAGGCTTCCTCTCTTTCGCCCATCAGGGAGAAAAGTATTTCCTAGAAACCTGGCCCCTGCACCAGCAGACTTACCTCATTGCCTCACTGGCCGGGCCCACAGCAAAGAAGTCTGAGAAATGAGTGTCTGATTTTTCATCCACTACTATGGGAGGCAGACAAAGGAGAATATGATTGGGAATGGCCGTTAGAGTTAACCCATGTATCTGCCAAACTTTAGCAGTGCTGAGGGAGATTCTAGAAAAGGGGATCCTCATCTGGTTTGTAATAGATCTGAAGGAGTGTTTTCTTTTTAATTCTCTTCCAAGTTTAATTCTCTTCCAAACACAGATATCATCAGGAGCTAAAAGGCAACCAGCTAACCACCAAAAGGAAATCCTGTCCACCCCACCTCAAATACCTCACCTATTGCTTATGAGCGATTTGGATATTTTGTCCAAAGGACATGACAGCTCATTTACGTGAGTAACCTGTATTAGCCATAGACTGAGGGGAAATAACTAATACATTTTCTTGAGAGCCTCTGCCTAATGATCACTGGTATGAATAGTGATGGGTGGAGGCCAGTTAAAGAGTCAGTATCAGCTTCACTAGTTAAATACATATATGCATATGTATCTGCACACACAGTGCAAATTGCGTGTGTGTGTGTGTGTAGCAGCAAAGTGGAGAGAGTCAGATATTCAAGCTGGGTAGCCTTGGACAAGTTGCTTGACTTCTAAGTAAGTTTTCTATAAAATAAAAATAAGAAAACCAGGCTGCCTCATAGGGTTGTGATCAGACAGAACAGTGTGTGTGGAACACTTGGACACTTTGTCCAAACACAGTAGGCAGCGATCCCTACTAAGGGGCATGTCTGAAACTGGGAAGCTTTTGCTTCCCACACTTAGCTTCCCACACTTAGTTGTCACACAGAGTATTTGCACTCTGACTTTGGCAGCCACCCATCATTGTTTATTCATACCAGTGATCACTAGGCAGAGGCGCTCAAGATAATGTATTTCCCCTCAGTCTATGGCTAAACCAGGCCATGTGCGATAGCTCAGCACCCAGCCTGTAATCCCAGCACTTTGGGAGCCTGAGGTAGGGGGATCTCTTGAGGCCAAGAGTTTGAGACCAGCCAGGGGCAACAGAGTGAGATTCTGTCTCTACAAAATAATTTTAAAAATTAACCAGGTGTGGTGGCATTTGCCTGGAGCCACTCAGGAGCTGAAGTGGAGGATTTCTTGAACCAAGGAGGTTGAAATTGAGGCTGCAATGAGCCACAATCAGAGCGCTGCACTTCAGCCTGGGTGACAAGGCAGGGCCCTGTCTCAAATAAATAAATAAAATAAAAATACCCTTATCTTCCATTAGTTTCCCCCATATATTTAACTTCCCATAATTTACTGCCCCAGAAGCTCAAACCTCTCTTCCTTTGTCTTGTCACTTTTCTACAATCGCCCATTGTTAAAATTGTATATAAGCTCTCAAGTCACTTCTTTGGGTTTTCACTTTGTTTCTGTAAGAACCCCACGTACCTGCGTAATAAACTTTGTCTTCCATTAGTCTGTCTTTGTCAGTTTAATTCTCAAGCCCCAGGCCCTGAACCTAAGAGATTAGAAGAAAAAATTTTTCACCCCTACAGAACCACAGTAATGGTAAGAACCAGAGTTTTGGACTCAGACTTGGGACCAAACCCTGGATCCACTGTGTATTTGGTTGTGTGGCTGAACCTTTCTCAACCTCATTTTTTCATCAATATAATGGGAATAGTAATGGCATCTACTTGCTTAGGTTGGCAAGACTAAGTGAGACAGTTTAAGTACCTGGCAATGGCTTGTGTTCGACATTAGCTCTTGTTATTACATACTGAAGGCCCTTAGAAGCGAAAGAGATTTTGCGTTTTTTATATATATATATATATATATATATATATTTTTTTTTTTTTTTTTTTGAGACGGAGTCTCGCTCTGTCGCCCAGGCTGGATGGAGTGCAGTGGCCGGATCTCAGCTCACTGCAAGCTCCGCCTCCCGGGTTTACGCCATTCTCCTGCCTCAGCCTCCCGAGTAGCTGGGACTACAGGCGCCCACCACCTCGCCCGGCTAGTTTTTTGTATTTTTTAGTAGAGACGGGGTTTCACTGTGTTAGCCAGGATGGTCTCGATCTCCTGACCTCGTGATCCGCCCATCTCGGCCTCCCAAAGTGCTGGGATTACAGGCTTGAGCCACTGCGCCCGGCCTGCGTTATATTTTTTAAATGAAGCAAAAAAATCATTTTTTATTTATATACCTAGTTGAGGAGAAAAAATTACAGATTCTTCCCCCTTACTCCAAGATAATCTAAATAGATTTTACTCCGGATGGCTTACTTATAATCGATGAAGTTATAGCCAGTGGGTTAAATAAGAAGTTGATGACAAACTTGGTTTCTCTAACAACTATGCAAAAAACTCAAGTGCCACAGTGAGCACTAAGATAAACTGCCATCAGGAGGCAAAGTCCCTACGAGGTAACAATAAACCCACAAGGTTAAGGCAAAACCCTACGGTTGTTTCTGCAAACAAATGTCCAGGAAACTCAAGTTGGTGATGAAAGACAAAACAGCCTTGAATTCAACTTCAACAGAACCTTTCCCTCCCTGGGCTCCAAAGCACTATGTCACCTACCTCTCCACTCAAATTCCCCATTAAGTACCATCCTGTTGGAGCTTGAGGGTTTCGATTCCTAATGCCCCACTCCCTGGCTTCATTTGGAACCAACTGACACAGACACGAGTCCCTCTTCATTCATCAGGGTCAGTTGGAGCATGTAGCTGTTGGCCTGGTAGCCAGGTGGGCTTGCTAATCCTGCACCTCTACCTTAAGCTTACCCAGCGTGAGGCCAGGTTAGAAAGTCACAGGCCTTGGGAGCAGGGAGAGGGCCTTCACTATAATAGTGAAGAGCTTGCCAAGGACAGGACTGATTCTTCCTCCAGCCTCACCGATCAGGGCAGTCATCATTCTGCTGTCAGGAGGAGAGGGGCCAGAAGGTCACACTGAAGAAATGTGTCATGGGGGTATAGGTTCCTGTCCAGGACTCTTACATAGGTTACTCTATTTAACCTAGGCTGACTCACTGCAGTTGGCACTGATTTTCCATTGCCACAGCCCTCTCCAGCCAGGAGGGCCTGGTTCCCTGGGTCCTCGGACTGCTCCCTTCAGAGAGAGCACAGAAAGCCTTCTCTGTCCCAAGGAGCCTCCCTTCCCCTCCCTCACTCCAGTTCTGCATCTGGACACACTATTGGCGACCAGACCCTGACCAGGTGCTCAGCCTCTATAGGGATATGTCACAATTTGCTGGTGGCTCTGGGCAGTCTTTGGACATGTAGTGCTTTTGTCTTGGAATATAAGAGTTGTGCCTGAATCTGGGACTCTCTGTGACCCTGGGAAAATCACATCAGCTCTCTGAACCCCAATTTTCTCTGATCTATAAAATGAAGACAATATCTACCTCATTGATGTATTTGATAGACATATGTATAAGCAGTGCCAGGGACAACTAATAGGTGCTCACTGAAGTGTAGCTAGTTATTATCAGTTACACATGGATTCCTTAATTCCCCCATTAAGCCCTGGTGGATGAATGAGGAAAATGCAGCAGGGGGTCGATCCTAGAAAACCCAACCCACTCCAGATAATTGCGCCAGCCTCACACCTGAGAAGCTGTTTATTCGACCTGCTGAGGACACAATGATAAACACACGAGAGGCTACTGTGTCCCAGGCACTTGTCTTAACTCATTTAACTCTTCTAACAACCCTGAGCCTAGGGTTCTCATTTTCCAGATGAGAAAACTGAGGCATGTAAGGTTAAGTAACTTGCCTGAGGGTGGCTGATTAGCATCAGAGCTGGGGTTTCAAATGGACAGGCCAGCTCTAGAAGCCAGGGTGTTTGGACAGCCTCCAAATTGCCACCCCAGCCTTCAGGGCAAGGCCGCAGCATGTGTGGCCTCTAGTCTCCTACCCCTCTTCCTGGCAGGAGGCTGGCTCTGACTGGAAGTTGTTTGTGCCACAATTTAAGGACCAAGCTATTCTGGGAAGCCCAGAACAGTCTTTCCTTTATTATTCATCTCAATTAACCATTGTGTTGGTCTGGACTTGGGGGTGCAGGCATTCCCATCTCCCTTTCAAGAAAGTTTCTAAAAAATGCAGACCAGCCTTTATTCTTGTTTACCCAGGTAAATGTGGTCCTATGTACTTGCAGAGTAAGAATTAAAAATAAACTGAAACCTGAGAGGTAGTTTAGTGGAATAGGGAGTACAGAGGCCTGGAAGATGAGGGAGCTGGGTTTAAGCCCCATCAACCAGCATCAACTAGCCATGCTACCTTGGGCAAAATAACCGTAGCTAACACTTAGTGATTGTGTGTTCTCATGTGATCCCGACAGTAACACTTATAGGGTAGGTCTGTCAGAATTTTCTGTCCACAAGCAACAGAAGCTGACACGGAGAATTTATTGGAGGGCTATGAGACAGCCCATGGAATTGAAAGCTCTTAAGAACTAGACTCAGAAGGTGCAGAGACCAGGGCAACTTCAGGGATCCAGGTAGCAGGAAGGAATCGGTGACCTCTTTGGTATGGCCACTGTGGTGGTAGACACTGTCCACCTTGTTTGCCGAGTCTTCTGGCTTCCTTCCACTCTTCCTGCTCTTGGACATCAGACTCCAGGTTCTTCAGTCTTTGGACTCTGGGACGTGCACCAGTAGCTTACCAGGGGCTCTCAGGCCTTTGGCCACAGACTGAAGGCTGCACTGTCAGCTTCCCCAGTTTTGAGGTTTTTGAACTCGGGTTGAGCCACTACTGGCTTCTCTCTATCCCAGCTTGCAGACGGCCTATTGTGCGACTTCACCTTATAATTGTGGGATCCAATTCTCCCTAATAACCTCCCTTTCATATATACATATATCCTACTAGTTCTGTCCCTCTGGAGAACCCTAATACCGGAATTATAACTCTAAGTTTCAGTTCTGGCCATAGCATTATGTCACACCAACATCAGCATCAATGTTTTAGGTTGCCTAATTAATGTATCTGTAAACCTATAGGCAGGTTGGGTGGGGCTAGTCAGAGTCAGCGCCAGCATTGATCATATATAGGATCAACCTACTGGGGTTGGCCACGTTGTATATAGCCATGAATAGCAAGGAGGGGAACAGCAACATCCCAAGGGAAACTGATCACAGAAAGGCAGCTCCCTACCCCACAGTAAAAAGAACCTTCAGTTTCCCAGTTCAGTCCCTTGCTGGGCGCATGCTGCCCCTCCCCTCTCCCAGAGGCTCTGGACCTACACAGCTGCTGAAAAAGAGAAAACGTCCTTACCTACAATGAACCATCACAGGCACCCTCCTAGAAATTAAGGTACTGTGGTCATTTACCTTACCCCAGAATAATAGGAGTGTGTATAAACAGAAAGCTTTAGTTTAGATAAATAAGATATCCATTATAAAAATTTTATATTGAATAACCTATAAGTAATTTGAAAAAGAGCCTTCTGGCTAGTTTTCACTTATTTCAAAGTCAGTGGGGGTAAATGCATTCTGATTCACTGTAGGTTTTAGACTCTTACAGCCTTAACAACCCTGTAAATCCATAACTAGCATCTTCCTATCTGGCAGACCCTTTACCTCAAGCCTCACAACAATTCTTTGAGGTAGGTGTAGAAAGTGAAAGTTCAAAAAGGTTGGGGGAAAAAAAAAAAAGAAAACTTGTCCAGAGACACAGCCAATTAGTGGAAGAGAGTTTGAACTCAGGTTCCTAACTACAAAATCCACGGATTTAACTGCTGCTATCCTGAAATGAAATATCTACAAGTAGCAGACACTGAGAAACAGACTGGCAGATAGTGTTTTGAAATGATCTTCTGTTTCCAGGAAGGACTAACTAGGTGCTCTTCAACTCATGCTATTGGGTAACTTTCCAGTAAAAAAAAAAAAAAAAAAAAAAAAAAAATTGCACTTTATGTTTTCTTTTCCAAAAAGAGGCAGAAACTGATTTCTTCAAAGTAAAAAAGCACCAGGAACCCATTCTAGGCTTTCCAAAGTTAGGCACATATTAAAAAGAGTATGCAAAACAGGCAGAGAAGTAGATCTGCTGACCTGAGGAGCTGAGTGGGAAGCATGGACTTGCCAACTTACCTAAGTGACCTTGAGCTATCCAGCTAACTTTGCACAGTTTCCCCTTGAGTAAAGTGAGGTGCAAGTACAGATGAAAATGTATATAAAACATAGTGCTTAGAACCCTGTACCAGAAAGTTGCCCTCATCACAATGAATGTCAGTACTAGCTCCAGCCAGCCCATCAAGAAGCCCTCAGGGGGATCTGTCAGCATTCGTTCAGATCTGTTGGCAGCAACCGAAACTAATGTGAGCTAGTAGACTTTGAACACTGCTAAAGGACTTACCAAGAGGACTCAGATGTATAAAGCTGGTTCATTCTGTCAAGAGGCCCAAAGTCTTGGGCAGGCTCTTATTTTTTCAGGACATACGTGACATGAGAAGTCATGGGGGCTGACTGCAAGGACACAAGAAAAACATACCCATACCTTGAAGCCCCCAGTACATTCAAGACTCAGTTCGGCAAATGGATTAGCATCTTCAGGAAATACCATGAGCTCAATTGACCTACTCATCAGGTGTACCTTGCACCCCTAGCTCATCCCCTCAAGGGGACAATCCAATGGGGTTACCACCCAATACTGAACACTATGACAGTTCCTGTAAATCCAGATGAGTGGAGGGCATGGGGTAGTGGCTCTCGAGCAAAGAGCCAGTAGGCAAGACTGGACCCAAAGGCAATACTGTAAATATCTTTACATTACAGGATTGCCTTCATGTCCAGGTACTCAACCTTGTCTATAGCATGAGTCACAGCAACTTTATGCAGAAAGCAACCCCAAAGTTTAAGGCCATTTATATGACCGTTGTTGATTTGGACAGCTTAACAACCCTCTTCCCATCTCCCCATTTAGCAGCACCCAGATTCTGCTTTAGAGGACTGCCTTCTTCCCAATGTAGTCTGGCCAAAAAGTGGGTACATGACACAAGATAGCAGTAAGCCAATTTCATCCTCGAATCTTGAATCCTGAGAGAGGCTTCCGAAACTGTCGACTCCTGGCTTTCTGGAGTGTGGCTGAATTCCCCACCTCTTCGCCCCCAAAAAAGTTCCCAAAAATTCATTTTCTGCTCAAATTCATCAAAATTCGTTCTCATTCCTTAGAACTCACATGAAATGTGCTTCTTTGCTCAGCCAGTGGCTGTGGGCATGGTCAGTACTTCCTTCGGCCAAAAAAAAAAAAAAAAAAAAAAATTCCTATTGAGGAAAGAGTCATACCTAGTATTTTGTCTTGAAACTGAGGATTAAAGATGATGTAAGGAAAGACACTGAGCTAACAGAGAACACAGAACACCAAGGTAATGCTAAGTTTTGATAAGCAAGTCTCTATTTTTCTATGTTCAGGGAATGGCATCAACAGAAGAAAACTGGCACTGCTCAGGATGTCTTCTTTCAGTTACTGCCATTAAGCATACTGCATATGCTTTTATCCTTTTGGGCCATAACCACATTCATCCGCTTGTTATATTTCATTTTCAGAAAGGCATCATTCACTGCACTCAATTTGTCTAACAGAGTATAATCAAGAGTTTTTTTTTTCAACATTAATCAAGAAATTCCTCCATCTGCAAAAGTCAGGCGATGCCATTAAATACAGCCAAGATCATAACATACAAATGTTATTAAGGTCTACTGAATCTTGAGCTTTATTCACTAGAATACACAGGGAAAAGGAAAAAGTTTTTAGAAAGAGCTTCTGAAAGCCTCAAACATGTGTGACTGTGCTAATAGCCCTTACAAAGGTATTTTATACAATCTATGCTGAGTCAGCTAGGAGTTAACAGAAGGCTGGATGCAGACGGTAAAACAACCCTGCACATCTGTTGTTATTAAGGATGACCTCTGGAAGTCTCAAACTGTAACCACAAAGGTTGTTCCCATTGCATTCATACTGTATACACACATACCTGAACAGCCTTCCTACCAGTAACATTTAAAATAAGCACACTTAATACTGCTAGTCACATGTACGGAGTGTTCATTCTGTAACTGTGTGTGGTAAATCCAAGATATCCCACCATTCCAATTTAAAAAAAAAAGGAGAGGAAATAGCTTTAACACACCATTAATGTATGCTATTATACTTTTCCAGTGAAAGATAACAAAGCCCATATAAAATTTAAAGATAGAGGAAAAACTCGACTTTCAGCCACTTGTATCTCCCTTAAGTTTTCATGCCCTGCCATCTGGAACACTTACCCACTTCCCTTCCAGAAGTCCTCTAGCTCTGCATTAGGGATCTTGTTGCCCCTGACTGACACCCACATATGGAACATTTGGCATGCCTCCATGGCAACACGGGAGCCCTGAAGTTTACGAAAGCGTTCATGTGAGAGAGGATGCTCACACACTCCTGCCCAATCCTCCAAAGATGTACTAATGATGCTAACTGACTACATCCAAGGAGCCAGAGGAAAAATAATCTGAGGGTTGCAGAGAACCCACTCAAGCTGTCACTGCAAAGCTGGTCCTCCCAAGAGCAAAGGAAGAAGCATGCAATCTAGCTCAAGTCACACCTACTTCACTCTTAAACTTCTTCCTTCAAGTGGGGATTCCCTGCAAACAGGACTGGTCTTCGAAGTCTCCCAGAGCCCCTCTATCTTAGCCAGGTTGCTCAAGTCAATTTTATTCTTTCCCAACAGGATCCGGTTGGAAAATATCAAACCTTTAGAATGCAGCAGCAAGGGAAAGGGGACTATGCAGGAACGGGGAGTATGGGAGAAGCTGTCCTGGTGTTGACTTAGGGATGAAGGCACCAGGCTGCTGCCAGAAGTGGGGTCACCAGCAGAACAACTGTTTTCTCTGATAAGGATGTCCCACCACTTTCAAGCTGTTCGTTTAAGTTACACAGGTCCTTCTTGCAGCAGAAGTACCGTAGCTCGCTTTCCTTCAAGAGGGTTGAAATGTCATTGAAATTGCAATTCGCAAACTTCCAACACTGGTTATATACTTGTAACCCTGTGGGGAGACACACACACAAGGGTAAGAAAGTAAGTGGGAAGAGTTCTGTATCTGCCTTTGAACCCTCAATTGTATTTCATATGTATCCTGTGCAAGTAGAGACATCTAGACAAGATGCTCATCCCAGGTGGGTTATAAAGGAGAACAATTAAGTAAATAATGATACATCTCTAAATAGAGCTTTTCCAGAAAACCAAGGTCTCATCATAGCCAGTATAGTTGTGGGTGTGGGATGGGAGAGGAACAGGCATTTATACTGTTAAGAGGGAAATTTGGTAGTATCTGCCAAGATTTTAAACACATGTCCCCTTTGATCCAGCAATACCACTTTCAGAGTTTACACTATGAAGTTACTTGGGGTTTTTTTCCTTTTCCTTTTCTTTTTTTATTTTTATTTTTATTTTTTGGAGATAAGGTCTCACTTTCTTGCCCAGTCATCTGGTCTTGAACTCCTGGGTTCAAGTGATCCTCCTGCTTCAGTCTCCCAAAGTGACAGGATTATAGGGGTAAGCCACCATGCCCAGCCAAAGCTATGTATAAAAGAGGTTAAGATATATGCTCAAGAAGGGCCACTGTAGCACTGGACAGTATCTGTACAGAAAAAAGCCTGAAAACAACCCAGTCCATTAATTTTTAAAAAGTGTTTAAAGAAATTACAATAGAATTTCTTACAATGCAAGTCCACGTAGATAAGAAATGACATGGGCCTATGAGTGCTAACATGGAAGGAGCTTGATTAAAAAAAAAGGGAGGCTGAGGCAGGAGAATGGCATAAACCCGGGAGGCAGAGCTTGTAGTGAGCCAAGATCCGGCCACTGCACTCCAGCCTGGGCGACAGAGCGAGACTCCATCTCAAAAAAAAAAAAAAAAAAAAAAAAAGGTGGGGTGTGGGCAGAAAAAAAGGTAAATTGGATGGACTTCATCAAAATTTAAAACTTCTGTGCTTCAAAAGGCATTACCAAAAAATAAGAAGATAACTCACAGAAAGGGAGAAAATGTTTGCAAATCACATGGAAAACACTAGGCGCGGTGGCTCACACCTGTAATCCCAACACTTTGGGAGGCCGAGACGGGATAATTGTTTGAGGCCGGAAGTTTGAGACCAGCCTGGTCAACATGGCAAGACCACCTCTCTATTTTTTTTTTTAAAGTCATATGGAAGAGCATAGTATCCAGGATATAGAAAACATTCTTAAACTCTACAATAAAAAGACTAACCCAATTAAAATATGGGCAATGAGGCCAGTGTGGTGGCTCACACCTGTAATCCCAGCACTTTAGGAGGCTGAAGTGAGAGGATTGCTTGAGGCAGCCTGGGCAACATAGTGATATCCCAACTCTATACACACACAAAAATTTAAAAATTAGCCAGGCAGGGTGTTGCAGCTTTAGTCTTAGCTACTTGGGAGGCCGAGGCAGGAGGATCACTTGGACTCAGGACTTTAAGGCTGCAGTGAGCTATGATTGTACCACTGCATTCCAGCCTGGGCAACAAAGCAAGACCCTGGCTCTTTAAAAAACAAAACAAAACAAAATAAAACAAAACAAAACAAAAAGGGCAAAGGATTTGAATAAACATTTCTCCAAAGAAGATTCTCAAATGGCCAATAAGTACATGAAAAGATGCTTGATATCATTAGTCATTAGGAACATGCAAATCAAAATCACAGTGAGATACCACTTTATACCCACTAGGATGGCTAAGATGAAGAAAATGGCAAATAGCAAATGTTGCAAGGAAGTGGAAAAAACTGGAACCCTCAAACATTGCTGATGGGAATGTAAAATAGTACAGATACTCTGGACAAATGTGGCATTTCCGCAAAGAGTTAAAGATAGAGTTATCCATTTGACTGAGCAATTCCACTCCCAAGTATATATACTTCTGCCATTCTCTAGAAGGATTCCCACGTAATTTAATGGTGTTATCATCATGGAAGAATACACCTCGTTTATCTTTCTATTGAGTTTTTAAAATTTGCCACATGGATGATTTATTTTTAAAATATTTAAAACTTCATTTTAAAAATCATTAGATTATTCAGTAATACAGGAAAAGTTTCTACAAAAACATGCCATCATGGTCCCATTTTTGGAAAAATAGCCTTGGGCACACAGGAAAATAAAGGCCAGAAGTATATGCTCCAAGTATCTTATCGTAGTTTTTTAATATTCAGAAAAAGCATGTTAGGCGAAAAATGTATTAGTTGAGAGAGTGGTGTTATGGTAGATTTTCTTCTCCAAAAATAACTGAGTGCCTATGTGCTAGATACTGGGTCATAAGAAGGTATTTGTCCTTGCCCTGAAACTGTTTTCTTATCGTCTGTGCTGGAAAGAAAAAAAATGCAGATGCATACTTCCTTATTTCAGGTTTGTAGCTAATTTACCCAATTCCATGAAAAGCCTGGAACACAACACTTCTCAGTTTATAACTGCAGGCGTAACTGTCCTTTCCTTCTCCTCTGAGGGGATGGGTATTTGGACTGGAATTTAATGAAGTTTGGTCAAGTGGCAGAGTCCAGATAGAGTATTCTAGAAATGCCTCTACTTGCTGGAGTCTTAACTAAATAACTGGAAGCTTCTAATATTGTACTAGAGGCTGCTGGTGATTCAGACAAGTTACTGCTTTATGTAATAGTAAGTAAGCACTGGAACTTGAAAAGCTTTAAAGCTGTCAGAATTTTAATTAGGGAAGCCTAGCAGCTTGGGGAGAACAGACAGTAATTTATTAATCATTGCTACCAATTAATCATTTACTATGTGTCCTGCAGCATACCAAAGTGCTTTACTTGAATTATCATATTCAAACAACAGCCTTACGATGGTAATCTTCTCACCAAAGCCAGCCTCGGAATTATCCACATAAAAGTGGATTATATCAGAGTCCCTGGAGTGTTAAAGGTTTTCTCCTCCCCACTCTTTTTGTATACTTTGGCTCAAGTCTATCTAAAGCCAACAGTCTTCAGTTGTCCTGGGCACCCTTAAATGTGGTCCTTGTTCAGAACATCATTATAGCAATGACCACTTGGCACTGTCATCAGAGGCCCCTTCAAGACTAATTTAACCTGGCTTATACTTCCATGGTTTATACTGCTAGGATGCCAGTAAATATTGGTTGAATTAGCAGCCAACCTCTCTCTCTTCTAGACTTACTTTGCATAGCACCATCATATCCGTCGCTGTGCGAACGTCATAGAGTACAGTTACACAAACTTACATGGACTAGCCTAGTACACACTCAGGCTATGTGGTATGTCCTGTTGCTCCTGGGCTACAAACTTGTGCAGCATGTTTCTCTACTGAATACTGTAGGCAACTGTAACACAGTGGTAAATATTTGTGTATCTAACCATATCTAAACATAGAAAAGGTACAGTAAAAATGTGATACAAAGATTTTTAAAATGGTACACCTGTACAGGGCACTGACCGTGAATGGAGCTTGTGGGACTGGAAGTCAGTGAATGAGTGGTGGGTGAATGTGTACATTAGTGTACACTACTGTAGATGTTTTAAATATTGTACATTTAGTCCATACTAAGTTTATTTTAAGAAATCAACCCTAGTTTGCTGCCACTTTACTTTAGAAACTTAATTTTAAATGTTTTTACCTTGGTAATAATAGTGTAAGACACAAACATGTTATACAGTTGTACAAAAATATTTTATTTCTATTCTTACTTTATAAGCTTTTTTATTTTTATTTATTTATTTTCGAGATGGAGTCTCACTCTGTCACCCAGGCTGGAGTGCAGTGGCATGATCTCGGCTCACTGCAAGCTCCGCCTCCCGGGTTCATGCCACTCTTAAGCCTCAGCCTCCCGAGTAGCTGGGACTACAGGCGCCCGCCACCATGCCCAGCTAATTTTTTGTATTTTCAGTAGAGACGGGGTTTCACCATGTTATCCAGGATGGTCTGATCTGCTGAACTCGTGACCCACCTGCCTCGGCCTCCCAAAGTCCTGGGATTACAGGTGTGAGCCACCACGCCCAGTCAGAACCTTTTTTATTTAATTTGTTTTTAAACTTTTTTGTTGTTGTTAAAAACGAAGACACAAGCACACACATTAGCCTAGTCCTACATAGGGTCAGGATCATCAGTATCACTGTTTTCCACCTCTTCATCTTGTCCCACTAGAAGGTCTTCAGGGGTAAAAGTACGCATGGGGCTGTCCTGTCCTAGGACAGCAATGCCTTCTTCTGGAACACCTCCTGAAGGGACCTGCCTGCTGAGGCTGGGTTTTTTTTCTTTTTTGCTTTGTCTTTTTTTTCTTTGTAGAAATAAAAGAAAAAAAAAAAGCCTTGTTCTGTCACCCAGGCTGGAGTGCAGTGGCGCGATCTCAGCTCACTGCAACCTCCGCTTCCCGGGTCAAGCAATTCTCCTGCCTCAGCCTCCCGAGAGGCTGTTTTATAGTTAACATTTTTTTTAAATAAGTAGAAGGAGTACATGCTAAAATGATTTAAAAATATAGTAAATACACAAGCCAGCAACACAGTCATTATAAAATATATACTGTACATAATTATCAAAATATCAAGTATTATATATTGTGTTATATTTTAGTTTTGTAAGAAACTACCAAACTGTCATCCACAGTAGCTATACTGGTTTGCATTCCCACTAGGAATGAATCAAAGTTCCCACTGCAGCTGGGTGTGGTGGCTCATGCCTGTAATCCCAGCACTTTGGGAGGCCGAGGCGGGCAGTCACTTGAGGCCAGGAGTTTGAGATGAGCCTGGGCAAGAGTGAAACCCTGTCTCTACTAAAAATATAAAAATTAGCTGGGCATGGTGGCTTATGGCTGTAATCCCAATTACTTAGGAGGCTGAAGCATGAGAATCACTTGAACCCTGGAGGCAGAGATTGCACCACTGCCCTCTAGCCTAGGTGACAGAGCAAGACCTTGTCTCAAAAAACAAAAAACAAACCAAAACAAAAAAACAAAGTTCCCATTGTTCCACATCCTCACCGGCATCTGGAGTTGTCAGAGTTTTGGAGTTTGGTCGTTTTAATAGGTGTGTCTCATTTTTGTTTACATTAACCATTTATAAGAAATTTTGGGATTTAAAAGCTGGAAAAATATCTTGGCTCTGACCTCCTTTCCTCTCCTCCCTACCTCTGCTGTCCAACACATACATTTCATAAATGAAAAACAGAGGTGGAGAGAACTAGCTGGTGGCAAGACAGAAGTCAGTGCTCCTAATTGCTGCTCTAATATTCATTCAACACATAGTGATTGCTCTGATAATCTCATTTGGAAATTATACTTAGTTTAATTATACTTAGTAGTGAGGAGTCCAAGAGACACAGTTGATTAAGCTAAAGAGCCAGGTCTTCTGTGCTCATATATAATGACCACGTTTTCTCTAGGGGCCTTACTACACTTTCTACATTAACAGTGAATGAACACGGTCTTCCAATGGAGGCAGAGGGACTGGTCCCCTACAGAATCAAGAACTCTGAATTGAGGGTTTGCAGTTTTAGCTGCAATTCAGCAATTTATATCAAAATTATCAGATGCTCCTGGTTTTTTAGACAGGGTAACTATAATTTGTCTTTAGTTATTGAGGGATTTCTCCTTTCTGGGGAAGTTAATCTTCTTTATCTCAGGCTTTTGTGAACCTGTGGGTGTTCCAAGGCTTTTCTGAGTTTACCTGACATGTTCACCATTTCTTGATGTTGACACTGGGGGGAGTTGGTGTAGAAGATCTAAGAGTACAAAGAACCTTGTGGAGTGTTTTTATTATTAATCTCTTAGAAATCTAAGCCTGGGGTTTTACCTTGGACACTAAGAACATTCTGAAACCATCATTCCTCGCTGGCATCATTTGCACACATCGATTCTATCCAGAACCATACCAGCAAGAACGAAGGGCATGTCTTTGCTGGTTTCTTTCCTCTGTCTACCACTTCCTAAACTCCATTTTAACAGGGTTGACGGAGGTGAATATTCCGTAGTCTCACAAATTTGGAAAATGCAGACTGGACAGGACTGGTGCATGTTAGTATTGCCCACCCCCACATTCATGAACACGTTGCTCTGAGGCTACCGAGCCCTGGTACCAGATGTTGCCCCTCGCAGGCACACCTCCTACTTATCCCTCTTACCTCCTACTTGTGCTTTGAGCTCAGCTTGAGTCTCCTCAGGACTCTGAAAATACCAGATACCCCATAGAATGAGACAGAGGCATACATAAAGTCATGTAGGACAGTCAAACAGGCCTTTGTCATAATTTTAACTGTATGTGTCTTTTCTTTATCTTTGCATCCCTAGCTCCTAACCTTCTGCTGGGCACACAGTAGGTTCTCCAAGGTTGAGGAGGCAGCACAGGGCTTCTGTTAAAGGGTACAAAGCTTTGGAAACAGATGGACTTCCATGTTCAATTCCTGAGTTGGTTACTTGACAATAGTTTGTTGCTTAATCTGAGCCTCAGTTTCCACATTTATCAAATGGAAATAAAAGATCACCCTTAGAAGTACAAAACATTAAATTTAAAATGCATGCACATGTATACATATGTAACAAACCTGCACGTTGTGCACATGTACCTTAGAACTTGAAGTATAACAAAAAACAAATAAATAAAATAAAATAAAATGCATGGACAAAGTGCTTAACGCAATACACACCTGATGCTAATAAACAGCAGCTATTACTTGATGCAAGTCTAATGGCGATTACAGTGGCACAATTTTCTTCCCAGGCACTTATTACCCCTTTACATTTAGGAGACAGACAGGGTAGGCTCTTACCAGCTCTGGCAATGAGACACGTATCAAAACCAGATGAACAATTGATGGCTGTTTTGCAGTCAGTAGTGGGGTTAGGACAGTTGTAGCACTGCAGGCTATGACCTAGAATCAGGAAGAAAGTAAGGATCTCTTAAAGCAACACTGACTTGTTCCCTGGCAGCCCACCATCTCCATTAATGTGGGCCCAAAGTCGGCAACTTGTGGTATACTTCCATTCCCGCACAAATGTATAGCAGTCATATCTTTCCAAATTGAAACTACAGTTCCAGCAACATTTTTTGGAACCTGATGCGAGCACAAAGGAAATATCCACATTTGAAAATCCATGTAACTGTGCAATTGAGAATCTTCCTCCTAACCTGCAACTGGAAGGAGATTAGTCTGCAATGTAATGATGTGTTAAGAGGAAATTACCAAGAGAAACAAACAGAATTCTGTAAGTGTCTTCCAAGCAATGAATATGCCCAATTAAATCACATCCTTGTGGGTTGATGATCAGTGTCTGGCAATACCTATCTGCATGAAAATACATTTTCAAAAATGAAATACATAAAATGTCATCACAGATCAGTATTAACAGATGAACATCTGCAACTGATTTGATGAGAGGGAACACTAATTTTGAACCTCAATTAAGCAAATGGTTATCCCTCTAAAAAGAATTCTATTCCCCTCATTAGTAGATGCATATTATATGGTTGGACTCAATTATTATGTTGTGAATTTTGCCAATAAAAAAAAATCTGTGAAAATTAGTTTCTTCTCTTATTATTGAGGTAAGTCTCATAATACCCTTGATTTTGCCTCTTGACCTGCAAAGCTTAAAATATTTACTATCTGGGCCAGGCGCGGTGGCTCACACCTGTAATCCCAGCACTTAGGGAAGCCGAGGAGGATGGATCACCTGAGGTTAGGAGTTTGAAACCAGCCTGGCCAACATAGCGAAACCCCGTCTCTACTAAAAATACAAAAATTAGCCAGGCATAGTGGTGCGCACATCTAATCCCAGCTACTTGGGAGGCTGAGGCAGGAGAATCACTTGAACCCAGGAGGCAGAGGTTGCAGTGAGCCAAGATTGCACTACTGCATTTCAGCCTGGGTGACAGAGTGAAACTATTAAAAAAAAAAAAAAAAAAAATTGCCAGCTGGTCCCGTACAGAAAAAGTTTGATAACTTCTGGGATAAGGTATCATTACTGAACTACCTGCTTCTAAGGGACTGACCAAATGCCAGGAGTACACATTGTCAAAGACAACAGCTATGCACTTTAAACCCATGGCCATAGGAGAGCTGGGTACCAGCAGACACAACATGAGGGTCATCTTACATCAGAAGCAAATTGCCTCCAGTTCCCTAGCTTGAAAAACAATTATTGCTCCCAGTCAATTCTTAGGACTCATCCTTGCTAGCTGTCAGGTTTTACTGGGTTATTTTTCCTTCTCCATTTTTATAACAACAGTGACAAGAAAAGATGAGTTACGGTCCACACATGTGATGGGGAGAGACTAAGGAAGCAAGAGTTGGAAGGAAATCGTCCTGCTTTGTATAGATAACCCCTTTTCCATCATCAGAGATAAACTATCTTCCTGCCATGTGACTTCTGCCATGTCATCAGTATTTGGCAGTACCCACCTGTATGAAAAGATATTTTCAAAGAGGAAACATGTAAAATTTCATAAAAGAATGTCATGGTTAAACCAAGTGTGGGTTTTAGAGCCCAAGAGCTGACTTCTAGTTCTAAGGCTGAAGCCTAGGTTTATCACCATGGAAAGAGGAGACTTTTCAGTGGAAAGTCCAGTGGAAGGAAGGTGGGTCCTCACTTCCTGAGCACAGACAGGAACCCAGTTCTCTAGAGCATCTAAAATGGCCATGCTTGCCCTCACAGATGTGAAATCCTACCCAACAGAGGATCCCTCTGACTTGTGAAGGTTCCAGATTAATGCCTTGAAATATTAGTTTTAAAAAACAACAACAGTAACAACAACAACAAAAACTAGGCCAGGTGTGGTGGCTCACACCTATAATCCCAGCACTTTGGGAGGCCGAGGTGGGTGGATCACTTGAAGCCAGGAGTTTGAGACCACCCTGGCCAACATGGTGAAACCCCACCTCTACAGAATATACAAAAATTAGCCAGGCGTGGTGGCACATGCCTGTAATCCCAGCTATTCAGGAGGCTAAGGCACGAGAATCACTTGAGTTGGGGAGGTGGAGGTTGCAGTGAGCCAAGATTGCACCACTGCACTCCAGTCTGGGAGACAGAGTGAGACCCATGTCTACATAAAATAAAATAAAACCAACCCCCTCCTTCCCCACTTTTTTGCAGATAACAAGACAGATGTCTGGAGAGGTGACGTGACTCACCCAAGGACACCTGGCTACAAAGCAGCAGAGCTGGCGGCAGCCTCGGTAGCCTTGGGGCGTGTGGGCAGGGCCCTATCCACCGGCTTTGTTTATTCTCCCCCACTGTCAGCCTGCGGCTGTCATGACTGTATGAGAGGGAAGCCACAAGGAGAAGGCACAAAGATGCAATTTTTCTCTGGTCCCTTCCTTGTGCCTGACGTGTATTCATGCTCATGAAATGGAAAGAATCTAAGATGACAGGTGTTGTTCTTGAGACTGGCCATTTTTGAGGGTCATTTTAAAAGGTTACCTGTACATGTGGATTTTTGTACTGACCAGATCCTGGGCTCATTTGGCTTCTTGAGAAACCTTTAGAAGGAAAGGCTAAAACCCATGGTTGGAACGTCTGTGGGCAAAAGTATTCATGGCAAACATGTTCATTCAGTGTTCAAATATCTGTGCATCGATGTGCTAAGCTCTTCACAGGATTGTTAAAGCTCTTCATAGGATTGTTAAGAGAAGTAGGCTCAATTATCTTCATCCCCATTTTGCAAGAGAAAACTAAGACTAAGATGTTAACTAAATTGTTCAAAGCCACACAGCTACTAAGTGACCAAGCTGAGCTCAAACTCAGGCTGTCAGTTCTAAAATCCAAGGTTGGTTAACCATGATGTTCTAATTGACCTGAGTGGGAAGAGAAGGAAACTATAGATTATGGGGGAAACTGAGGTCAAAAACAGGGCCAGGTGCAATGGCTCAGGCCTGTAATCCCAACACTTCGGGAGGCTGAGCTAGGTGGATCATTTGAGGTCAGGAATTCCAGACCAGCCTGGCCAACGTGATGAAACCCCGCCTCCACTAAAAACACAAAAATTAGCCAAGCATGGTGGCATGCACCTGTAATCCCAGCTACTCAAAAGACAGAGGCATGAGAATCGCTGGAACCTGGGACACGGAGGTTGTAGTGAGCCAAGATCATGCCACTGCCCTCCAGCCTGGGCGACAGAGTGAGACTCTGTCCCCCTGAAAAAAACAAACAAACAAACAAACAAAAAAACAAGCAATAGGTCAGTGGACAACGGTTTGATATTTTAGCCACTAAGCCAGGGTAGCCGAGATTTCCCCTGGACTACGAGAGGCAGAGTTCAGAGGAAAGTTCCACTGCAGGGTCCTCAGACCCTTTGGGCAGCAGCAAAGAAGGCCTCTCATCTGTGGGCGTGTGAGCTTCACATCTCAATTCTCTGAGAAAGGGCTGATGTGCAACCCAAGATTTGTCAGAGAGAAGCTGATGGTCCCAAGCTTGCTCCATAAACAAATGCAGACTGCTAGAAGTAGGATATCACTGGGCTATTAAAATTCTAGAAAATATTCCAACTTAAGCAGCAGAGACAGAAAAAAAGAAGGAACAAAGAAAAATGAATTTAAAAAAATAACTATAGAAAAAATATAGTGTTTTAACACAGGTGAACCACATTACTGTGCACCCTGGCTAGAATCACAGAAGTGGAGGGAGGGGTGCTGTGACTTCTCTTTCTGCTCCGAAAGGGAGAGCATATTAAAGTGTGTCCTGGGGCAAGTTACTACTTTGCCTTCATTTCCTTAGCTGTAATATGGGAGGTAATAGCATCGACCTCCCGGGATGGTTAGACAGATTTAAATGAGACAGGCTCTGGCACAGTCCCCAGTAAACAATAAGCAGTCAATATATGGTTGCTACTAATATTCTTTTTTTTTTTTGAGACGGAGTCTTGCTCTGTCACCCGGGCTGGAGTGCAGTGGCCGGATCTCAGCTCACTGCAAGCTCTACCTCCCGGGTTCACGCCATTCTCCTGCCTCAGCCTCCGGAGTAGCTGGGACTACAGGCACCCGCCACCTCGCCCGGCTAGTTTTTTGTATTTTTAGTAGAGACAGGGTTTCACCGTGTTAGCCAGGATGGTGTCGATCTCCTGACCTCGTGATCCGCCCGTCTCGGCCTCCCAAAGTGCTGGGATTACAGGCCTGAGCCACCGCGCCCGGCCGGTTGCTACTAATATTCTAAGACATGCTACGGTGGTATGGAAATCTTTTTTTAAATTGCTCACTGTATTGCTACTTCCTTTTCTGCTTCCCCCACCAACCATATTTATAAAAAACAAAAATCCAGCAGCAGCCAAGACGTTATACCAACATGACACAGGCAGGCAACCACATCTGATCCTTACAATGAAGCATGTGTGTTTCCACTGTTATAGAAGTTGACTCAGAAGCACACAATTTCCTCCAGCAACCAGGTGAAGGGTAACTGACGGGAAGCAGTGGCCCAGTGACAGGTGGCCTGGAGCAGGAGGGAAGAGCAGTTGCCAGACTGTGTTCACATTCCAGTGTACCACTTCTGTGTGTTATTTGACAAGTTATTAATTTTGGGGGGGCCCTCAATCTTGTTGCTTGTAAAACAAGGATAAAAATACCACCAACTCCATCAGGTTGGCATGAGGATTAAATAAGCAAATACATGTAAAATGCTTAGAGTAGTGACTGGCACATAAATGCTGTCAGGGTTAGTTAGCTGCTGCTGCTGTAACTATGACCATCATCATCATCAAAACATAGGAGGAGCCCCAGAGCAGAAGGACTGAGCTCGGATGGCTCTAAGCAGAGTGGACCCCAAATGGACTTGCACAGCACTCTAAGAACGGTATCCACTGGTGTCCCCAAGCAGCTTATGGTGACAGGAGCGAAACTTCAGCCGCTGAGTGTTGACCCACCCCTGCCAAAAGCCACTTTGTAACCCAGGACAGGGCTGTAACTCAGGAAGATGCCCCACTGAGGACAAGGTCATAACACAGGAAGGAGCTGTCATACAACCCCAGACCTGTAACACTGGAAGGCAAAAGAAAGCAAGCCAGGCCTGGAGGAGGAGCTGGGGCTGAAACTGAGGCTTAAGAAGGGAGTTCATGTCCAAGGCAGCCTAGATCTGTGTCCTGAGACTGGAGCACTCACCTGAATGGCAGAAGACAGCCAGGACAAGCAGCAGCCCGAACAGGACAGACCCTCCTTGGATTCCCATTGTGATTGTCCACAGAACCTGGAAGGAAGGGACAGGAAGGACTGTCAGGAACCAACAAATGACTGCTGGTTGTCTCAAAAACCAAGGGCTGGAAGGCCAAGGAGGCTTCTGAGAGGAACATTTACAGGGGAAGTCAAGACACACTGAATCCCCGGGCCATGCCCCAGCTCTAACCCACAGCACCATATACCCTTCAGTAGGCTCAGTCCCTATAAGCCCCAGCATGCACTACCACACCGTGGGAATAACACTATCTTCCCCATCAGGGTTAGGGACTCAAACGACAATATGACCAAATTGACTCATACAGTCACTGTGGTTCCCACTCTACTGGCCCCACCGCAAGCTGCTGGCTGCAACAGAGGGCCACTTCTCTGAGCCATAGCACTAAGTGAATCAGACCAAAGGGGTGACCCTAGAAGGCACCAGCATGCATTCAGCAGCAGAACAGGGAGCAACGGCTTAGCATACCTGGAAGCTCTGGCTCCTCACTGTAAGAATTATAATGGGGACACTTGCTTGCTCTCTTTGGGCACATGAAGAGAGGTATTGGGCAACTTTGTAAGCTTCCATTACACAAATGCCTAGATGTGTAGTGATAGCATCAGGTGAGAAGGAAAAGCTGAAATGCCTCCAACCCTACTTTACCCAGTAAAGAAGCTAAGGCATGGGGAGGTTTTGAACTTGCCTAAGTACAAAGCATCCATAGCAGAACTAAGAAATTTCCCAACTCCAACCCTACATCCCTGAACCCATCTTGAAATAAGGAGGTGGCAGCGCCTGTAAACCAAGGTACTCCATATTCTATTCTCCAGAGTCCCATAGGCCCGGACAGACAGATGGGTTCTTGGAAGGGTGAGTCACCTACCCTCCCTAAGTCAGAAATGCAGAGTTCCCTGGGGAACTGACAATCCTGACAATCCTTCCTGTCCCTTCCTTCCAGGTTCTGTGGAATCATCACCTCTCACATCTTAAAGGTCATCTGCTACTTAGGAATTTGCTGATACAGGCCAGTGGAGGACTGAGAAGCTCCAGCAAAAGGGCAGGGTCTGACATTGTCCAAAAAAGAAAACAATCAGTGAGTCAAGCCTGGAGATGTGGGTGGTGGAGGTAAGAAAGAGGTGGTTTTATGATATGTGAGGAACCAGGAAGAAAGACAACTGTGGCCTGGCCTTTCCTTACAAATTGAGGGCTCCCCACCACCCGCTGGGCTCTGAAACCTACAGCCTGCCATGGGACACCATCCCCCATGTGGACCTTCCCAGGGGCCTGGGCTCCAGCAGCTGCCAGCGGCCTGCCTGGTTCCCCATTTTCAGTGGTTTCTGAGTAGGAAGGGTGATTTACAGTCTCAGGTTAGTGCTGCAAGTGAGCAGGGAGAGGAAGGTACTGGTCTGAGGTCCCCAAACAGAGAGCTCCAGACACTTCCTAAAAGTTAAGCATAGCATGATCGGAACCTGGGTATTATAGTGAGACCCCATCTCTACAAAAATAAAAACATTTAAAAAAATTAGGCTGGTGTGGTGGCACGTATCTGTAGTCCCAGCTACTTGGGAGGCTAAGGTGGGAGGATCGCTCGAGCCCAGGAGGTCAAGGCTACATACAGTGAGCTGTGACTGTACCGTTGCACTCCAGCCTGGATGACAGAGCAAGACCCTGTCTCCAAACAAACAAACAAACGAAAAGCCAATGTAGCTACAATGTCAGGCATCCCCATGGAAGCAGCAAGGAAGGAACCTCCTGACTCGGGTTAGGCACTGGAAAGGTGTCAGGCTGGCAGGAGCTGCCGGCTCAGGACACTTCCCTTGGAATGGTCCTTGACATAAATCACACCACCACAACACACAGGGTCCCTGACGGGGAGCTGTTCTTTGATGAAGTGCCTTAGAAAGAACTGGCCTGGGTGGAGCGCGGTGGCTCATGCCTGTAATCCCAGCACTTTGGGAGGCCAAGGTGGGCAGATCACGAGGTCAGGAGATGGCGACCATCCTGGCTAACACAGTGAAACCTCGCCTCTATAAAAATACAAAAAATCAGCTGGGTGTGGTGGCGGGCGCCTGTAGTCCCAGCTACTTGGGAGGCTGAGGCAGGAGAATGGCGTGAACCCAGGAGGCAGAACTTGCAGTGAGCCGAGATTGTGCCACTGCATTCCAGCCTGGGTGATGAGTGAGACTCCGTCTCAAAAAAAAAAAAAGAAAGAATTGGCCTGCTTTCACAGGTGTTCCAGTTCAGTCTGGAGGCCTCTGAACAAGGCCAGATAGTTCTGGCTCTGTCACCTCTTTGCTGTGTGTTAACCTCTGATCATGCTTTGGCTAGTAAGCATGGGGATAGTTATGTGTACTGCATAGCACAATGCCTGGCCAAAGATGGCACTCAAAAAGCTGTGGCCACTGTTAGTGCAACTTAGGCGTAATGAGGTTACCTGAGGAAGAAACTGCGTGGGGAGGGAGTGCTGGGGGGTGAAGGATGGGAAGGCAGACAAAGGGTGATGTGAGATGAGGAAGCCAGAGAAACACCCTGGGTTGAGTAAGCAGGGAAGACCTCAGGCATCAAACCTAAGGAAGCCCTCGGTTTTCTGGGACAGATGGGGAGTGTCAAGTCTTAGCTTCAGTTCCACATGACCGGCTGGTTGTTGCTATAGCTGATCCCATGACACACTGCAGGGGAAGCCAAGATGGCAGAGAAAGGAAGTAGCTATGTGTAGATGCCCAGGTCAGGCTGTTTGATCAAAATAAGACCAGGCCTTTAGGAACCACTGCCAAAATACGAATTTCCAAGAGCAAAACGTTCACGTGGAGTGTGTGTATGTGTATGGGGGGCGGAGGAAGGTGGGAGGCAGAAAAAGAAATAGCTGACTGTTTTAAGGCTATTTTATAAATGCCCTAAAATGTAGATGGTAACTAACACTAAGCAAGATCATTTACGGCTTTTATTTTTCTTCCTGATCCTTTACTTTTTTCCATCCTTTCCCCAAATATTCTATAATTAACAAAGTATTACTTTTACAATCAGAAACATCCGGAAAACCCACACATGACTATGTTCCTTTTCTAGTAGTTATAAATCATCTATCTTTTGGTAAAACTACTCCCTAGTCTAAAACACCCTCCATTTTAAGTAAAAAAAAAAAAAAAAAAAGGAAGATGCCCCTAAGGTAAGTGTAGATAAGATGACAAATGAACCAAAAGTGCTACCATTCCACCCAAACCAAGCACTTAAGTGCAAGATACACTCAGAAAGCATCAACACTCAATTCCTTTCCAAACATCTCAGGACTCATTAATAACAGCGGGTTTGTCCTTAAAGACTGTTCTAGTAATATTGCTACTGTTCTGAATAATTTTTAATTCTTCTAAAGAATGCACAACTGAAAAATCCCTCAAAGAAGATATGTAGGGACAAGTCTTCCCCATGATGAAGGAAGGGCAGGTTTTCCTGGGTGGTGCGTAAGTTGACTCTAGCCCATTTCCATAATGGGAGTTCCAGATAGACCTTTCATCACAGGAATAAGAAATAGTCAAGGTTATACAAACATTCTTTAAAATAGCAACAATGTAGTGACACACACATCCAAAGATAAGGAAAATGAGTATATTATGGTACACTTCCATGGTGGGGAACTGCATAGCCAGGAAAAGAATGGGCGTGGAAGGCTGCTCACAATGAATTAAGATCTACCAAGCAAATGCAAAGCAAAAAAAGCAGAGGTTGCAATCCTAGTCTCTGATAAAACAGACTTTAAACCAACAAAGATCAAAAGAGACAAAGAAGGGCATTACATAATGGTAAGGCAATCAATGCAACAAGAAGAGCTAACTATCCTAAACATATATGCACCTAATACAGGAGTACCCAGATTCATAAAGCAAGTTCTTAGAGACCTACAAAGAGACTTAGACTCCCACACAATAGTAGTGGGAGACTTTAACACCCCACTGTCAATATTAGACAGATCAACAAGACAGGAAATTAACAAGGATATCCAGGACTTGAACTCAGCTCTGGACCAAGCAGACCTAATAGATATCTACAGAACTCTCCACCCCAAATCAACAGAATATACATTCTTCTCAGCACCACATCGCAATTATTCTAAAATTGACCATATAACTGGAAGTAAAACACTCCTCAGCAAATGTAAAAGAACAGAAATCACAACAAACTATCTCTCAGACCACAGTGCAATCAAACTAGAACTCAGGATTAAGAAACTCACTAAAAACCGCACAACTACATGGAAACTGAACAACCTGCTCCTGAATGACTACTGGGTACATAACGAAATGAAGACAGAAATAAAGATGTTCTTTGAAACCAGCGAGGACAAAGATACGACGTATCAGAATCTCTGGGACACATTTAAAGCAGTGTGTAGAGGGAAATTTATAGCACTAAATGCCCACAAGAGAAAGCAGGGAAGATCTAAAATTGACACCCTAGCATCACAATTAAAAGAACTAGAGAAGCAAGAAATTAGAACGGCGATCATTAAAAAGTCAGGAAATAACAGCTGCTCGAGAGGATGTGGAGAAATAGGAATGCTTTTACACTGTTGGTGGGAGTGTAAATTAGTTCAACCACTGTGGAAGACAGTATGGTGACTCTTCAAGGATCTAGAACTAGAAATAACATTTGACCCAGCAATCCCATTACTGGGTATATATCCAAAGGATTATAAATCATTTTACTATAAAGACACACGCACACGTATGTTTACTGCGGCACTGTTCACAATAGCAAATTCTTGGAACCAACCCAAATGCCCATCAGTGATAGACTGGATAAAGAAAAAGTGGCACATATACACCATGGAATACTATGAGTTATAGTTCTTTGCTGGAAAAAGGATGAGTTAATGGCCTTTGCAGGGACATGGATGAAAGTGGAAACCATCATTCTCAGTAAAGTAACGCAAAAAGAGAAAACCAAACACCACATGTTCTCACTCATAAGTGGGAGCTGAACAGTGAGAACCCACGGACACAGGGAGGGGAACATCACACACCGGGTCCTGCCTGGGGTTGGGGGATGGGGGAGGGATAGCATTAGGAGAAATACCTAATGTAAATGACGAGTTGATGGGTGCAGCACACCAACACGGCACATGTATACCTATGTAACAAACCTGCACGTTGTGCACATGTACCCCGGAACTTAAAGTACAATTTTAAAAGAAGAGCTTAAACTTAGTATCTCCAAGAAAAAAACAAAAACAAATACAGGCACTTCTTTTCAAGTTCCTGAAAATGTTTTAGATAGCAAATGTTCTAGGTATTTGGGTAGAAAATGCAATGAGCCTATTTCCACTGTTTTAAGTAGGAAAACGTGTTACTGTCCATCCAAAAACCTCAACCAGCTCCCCAAATATCAATTAAATATATACACCCACACACATGTGACCCTTGAACAACACAGATTTGAACTGCAGGGGTCCATTTATATGCAATTCTTTTTAAGAAAATATATTGGAAAATTTTTTGGAGATCTGCAATTGAAAAAACTGTTACATAAACTGCATAGCCTAGAAATATTTTTTAAAATTAAGAAAAATTTAGGTATGTCATGAATGCATAAAATGCATAGAGATACTAGTTTATTTAATCACTACCCAAAAACATACACAAATCTATTATAAAGTTAAAATGTGTTAGCCAGGCATGGTGGATCATGCCTGTAATTTCAGCACTTTGAGGGACCGCGGTAGGCAGATTGCTTGAGCCCAAGAGTTTGAGACCAGACTGACAAAACCCCATCTTTACAAAAAAAATAGCCAGGTGTGGTGGCGTGTGCCTGTAGTTCCAACTACTCAGGAGGCTGAGGTGGAAGGATTGCTTGAGCCTGGGAGGTTGAGGCTGCAGTGAGCCAAGATCACACCACTGCACTCCCACCTGGGTGACAGAGTAAGACCCTGTCTCAAAAAATAAAAACTTACACACACACACACAGACCATACATGGCAACATTCAAAGTCAAGAGAAATGTAAACAAATGTAAAGATGCAGTATTAAATCATACTGCATAAAATTAACTATAGTATATACTGTACTGTTAATAATGCCGTAGTCACCTCCTGTTGCTACTGCAGTGAGCTCAAGTGTTGCAAGGATCTACTTATCATCAGGGATAGGATTAGTATCATGTGATGATAATTATCTGTGAGCCGTCTGCCTCTCTAGAAAATTGCATATCACAGTAAAAGGTGATCTCTTGCAGTTCTTGAGTATTTTCTTTATCATGTTAAGCACAATAGTGTAAAACTTGAATGACACATGAGACCCATACAGGGTACCTCTAGTGATGCTGGACACGCTCCCAAGAAGCATAGAAAAGTCATGATGTTACCAAAAAAACAGTTGAACTGCTTGATAGGTACCACAGATTGAGGTCCGCAGTTGTGGTCGCCTGCCATTTCAGACAGGTAATTCATCTTGTAAACAGACGACATAAACTCATGGTATCAATAACTATAGTACAGAACTATAATGGATTTTCTCTTCCTTATGATTTTCTAAGTAACATTTTCTTTTCTCTATCTAACTTTATCACAAGAATACCGTAGGCAATACATATAACACACGAAATGTGTGTTAATCAACTGTTTATGTTATTGGTAAAGTTTCTGGTCAACAATAGGCTATTAGTAATTAAGTTCTGGGGGAGTCAAAAGTTAAACTTGAATCTTCAACTGTGGGGGGGGTCAGTTTCCCTAACCCCACATTGTTTGGGGGTCAACTGCATATAAACATATATAATATATATTACATATACATGTAAACACATATACATATATATTACATATACGCACACAAATACACATATGTATGCACATATATATGCAATCCAAATAAATGTGAACATAAAGCATTTAACACATCCAATAATTATTTAATAACATTTAAGGAATTCACTCATCAGTATACTTACTACTGTGAAGTAGGTCTCACCTCCTACACCAACTGGTGCTGAAGACTAGGACGAAAATAAAAGAGGGTCCTAACATTGGTTCTCAAACTTTAGGGAGCATCAGAATCACCTGGAGGGCTCTTAAGCAGATGATGGGACTCCAGCCCTAGAGGTTTTAATGTAGTGGGGCTAGTGTAAGGCTCAAGAATGTGCATTTTGAGCACTCGGGGGCTGCGTATCTGCTGGTTCAGGGATCACACTAAGAACCACTGCGTTAGACGGTGACCTGGCATAAGGGCCAGGTTACTTTAGATAGGGTTGGAAATGTTTCTTCCAACAGGGCTATCAAAGAAGCTGTTAGTTCTGATTAAATATTTAGGAGCCGCTTCTACTTTTAAGGGCCCATATGATTATGACATTGAATGCAAGCCATTAGGCAAGACCTTGTGATGTGGTTTGGCTGTGTCCCCACCCAAATCTCATTTTGAATTGGAACTCCCAGAATTCCCACGTGTTGTGGGAGGGACCTGGTGGGAGATAATTGAATCATTGGGGGCCGTTTCCCCCATACTGTTCTTGTGCTAGTGAATAAGTCGCACAAGATCTGATGGTTTTATAAGGGGTTTCCCCTTTCACTTGGCTCTCATATTTCTCTTGTCTGCTGCCATGTAAGATGTGCCTTTTGCCTTCTGCCTCCCTAGCCACGTGGAACTGTGAGTCCATTAAAACTCTATTTCTTTATAAATTACCCAGTCTTGGGTATGTCTTTACCAGCAGCATGAAAATGGACTAATACACCACCAAAATCTCATGGTGAATTTTAATCCCCAGTGTTGGAGGAAGGATCTGGTGGAGGTGATTGGATCATGGGGTGGTTTCCAACGGTTTAGCACCATCCCCCTAGTGCTATCTTGTGACAGAGTTCTCATGAAATCTGGTTGTTTGAAAGCGTGTAGTACTTTCCCCTTTGTTCTCTTCCTCCTGCTTCTGGCAAGTAAGGTGTGTTTGCTTCCCCTTCTGCTTCCACCATGATTCTAAGTTTCCTAAGGCCTTCCCAGAAGCAGAAGCCTATACAGCCCAAAGACCTGTGAGCCCATTAAACCTCTTTTCTTTGTAAATTACCCAGTCTCAGGTACTTCTTTATAGCAGTGTGAGAATGGACTAATATATTTTGGCAAACGTTGCCAGCTCCCTCAACATTCTGAGCTCTGTGCCTTCTTCAGGGAACTGGGAGTAAATCTCCAGGAGTGGAGAACTTGAACAACTGCTCAGGGATCGCAGGGTACCTGAAATAATTAGCAGCCACTGCGTTTGTGCTGAGCGCTTTCCATCAATCATCTCAACTACCCTATGAAGTGAAGCCTATTGTTTTACTGACAAAGTGCTGTTAAATACTTCAGAAATGACCAGTGGAGAGCCTGGGTATCACTAAACGGCCATAAAAGGCGCGCTGCCTAATGTTGGTTTTAGTTTGTTTGTTCTTTGTGGTTTTGTTTTGTTTTTGAGGCGGAGTCTCCCTCTTGTTGCCCAGGCTGTAGGGCAACCGCGCGATCTTGGCTCACCGCTATCTCCGCCTCCGGGTTAATGTTGTTTTTTTAAAAGTCAGCAGTCAGACTCTAACAAGGGTGAGGCCTGAGCCGACCCAAGAGAACAAAACACTACGTCGTACTTAAAACGTCCGTTTCGGCCGGGCGCAGTGGCTCACGCCTGTAAATCCCAGCACTTTGGGAGGCCGAGGCGGGCGGATCACGAGGTCAAGAGTTCAAGACGAGCCTGACCAACAAGGGGAAACCCCGTCTCTACTAAAAATACAAAAATTAGCCGGGAATGGTGGCGCATGCCTGTAATCCCAGCTACTCAGGGGCCGTGGCAGGAGAATCGCTTGAATCCGGGAGGCGGAGGTTGCGGTGAGCCGAGATCGTGCCACTACACTCCAGCCTGGGCAAAAACAGCGAAATTCCATCTCAAAAAAAAAAAAAAAATTCCGTTTCGCCCGACACCTGCTTTTCAAAATTCTACATTTAGACCGCGAGGGGAGAGAGTAACGGCCGTGACCACGGAGGGCTGGCCTTTCCCCAAGGCACAGTCCCTCTAAACTGCCGGAGCTTCCCTTGAGACGAAAGCGATGGCAGTGGGCCTGGGTGCGAGGCTGCCCGGCGGGGGAAGGAGGCTGCTTCTGGAGAGGGCGCGCTCCCCGTTTCTCCTTCCTCGTAGATAAAATGAAGCCAGGGTTCGGCCAGGACACCGGGCCGCGGTGACGGGCGGAAGGGCCAGGCGTCGGGAAGCTCGCCCGGCGGGGGTCGTGTGGAAAGCAAGGACAAGGGTAGCCCCGCAGACCCTCCGCCCAGGCCCAGACTGCCGCCGCCGCCGCCTCGGCTCGTCCCACCCGAACCCCTGCAGGCCCTCGAGCCTTCTTACCTGGCGGCGCCCGGGATCCGCTTCCAGCCTTGCTCTACTTCTGCGCTCAGCTCCCGCAGCTCTTTGCTCCAGCCCGCGAGGCTCCGCCCCCGGATCCGCCCCTCAGGATGCCCTTGCTCTCCCAGGCTCCAGGCTCCCGCACCGCGCGGCCACGCCTCGGCAGGAACCCCCTCCTCTCCCTCCACCCCTCGCGCGAAACTCAGCCTCCCAGCCTAGGTTCTGAGCAGTCCGGGTGGCCAGGACCCAATGAGCACCTTCAAAACGCCAGGGACCTGAAAGTTTGCAGCGTCCTCCTCGGATTTGCTATGGGACATAAAAACAGTAGGAAACTTCCAAAGACTTCTGATTTTCCCTTTTATGTTTTTTTTTTAAGTATATTAAAATGTTTTTCAAAACGTTTCTGTGCGTCTTGCTGGTGCCCTGGGTGCCCCAAGGCCTGGCTGTCGGGCTATGCGGCCCTGCTGCAGTCTGAAGCTGCTTCCTGCTGCCAGGCTTGGGCAGCATCCAAATAGCCATCAGCCACAGCCGCATCCGTGTCTTGTGACTTGTTTGAAACCCAAACAAAATGTTATGCGTTTAAAAGCTTACTGGGCTGCTCAGGGACCAGTGTTTTGAATGAACCTCTTCGAGTGTCTCTATCAACTTAGCTGGTAGCTACTGTTCCCCAGCAACCACCAGCGACAGGGACAGAAGAGCAAGAGCAGGGGATCCGCCTGCATGAGTCTGTCCCTTCAGGGTGGCCTCGCCCTCAGGGACTGGATTGTAGGCATGGTTTCAATGACACAGCGGTGTGAAAGTTTAAGAGTTTTTAGTACTTAGGGACCCTGGGTGGTACACAGCATGCCTACAGGACACACACACACACACACACACACACACACACACACAGAGAGAGAGAGAGATCAGGGAGCACAGGGAGAGGGGAGGGAGCGACCCACCTACCCACCTTTGGGTCAGCAACTTTATCCGGGTAAGTTTCCCCTGGAGAGCTCTAACTGGTGGATTTAAAGCAAGCAGGTGAAAAGGCAGAGGCTGAAGGAACTTGAACCCGAGTTTGAAGCCGCAGCAGTGCCTTAATATCACGTCACTTCATGTTTATGTCTGGCCACCAGCTGGAGACATTTGCGTGGGGTATAGTATTGGAAACTGTCAGTGGTGATTGAGACCTGCTTCTGTTATTAAAAGTTAAACATATTTGAAAATGGATGCTGAGGTAACAAAAAATTATAAGCACTCACCAGAACCGGAACCACCATTTGGAACATTAATATGTGCAGATGTAATTAGAAGTTTCCATTTGCTATTATATTTGGAAAGTGTCCCACTCACTGAAGAACTGGCTGTAAGAACGCCATAGGAGGGAGGGTGGGGCTACAGGCCAAAAGTACAAGTCTTCCTCCAAGAGGATGGCCCCTGTTGGAAAGCATGAGACACACTTTGAGGGTAAGAGTGACACGATATTGCATCTAAGGGCTGCTCCTGTTGAACTGGTCAGGGAAGAAGGCGTGAGATAAAATTTAAGCAGGGGAAATCATAGATTACTGAATCTCTTTTAGGGCAAATCATATGGTAACTGTCTTGACATGTGTCTTCTACTATCATTCTGATGGCTTTGGGATGTCAGGGAATGAGTTCCATTTGGTGGTGCTCAAATCCTGGTATTCCTCTATACCAATGAGAGTTTTTAAAATCAGGATGACTTGCTTTGATATTTAAAGCATGTCTCCTTAAAACAGCTAATACTGTATATTTCCTAAGATGATTTCCAAAGCTCTTTCGTGTGCATTACCTTACACACATCCTATTAGCTATTCCTTCCTTGACACGCTTGGCTTCTGATATGCCACTCTCTCTTGGTTTAGTTCCCAGTTTCTTGACCATTTGGTCTTGAGATTCTTTTCCTTTACCCACTAATAATTTGGTGTCCCAGGATTAGACTGAGAACCATGACTATGTGTGCTCCCTGGGAGACTATAGTGTACCTAATAGTGTACCTACTCTTTTACCTCAGGATGTATGTGTTTACAAATGATTCAAAAGTCTCAATCTCCATCCCTGACCACTCCTCCTATCTTAATATTCATATCCAGCTGACTGCTGGACGTCTCCACTTACATGTTCCACAGACATCTTGTGTGTAATGTGCACAAATCTGAATTCATCTTTAAAGATTGACTGCTTTTCCTGCATTTTTTTCATAAATGAAACAGAAACCTAGGAGTCAACATTGACCTCTTCCACTTCCTCACATCTACTCAGCCATTCCTGCCTATTTTACCATTTCAGTATCTCACTTTCATTCCCTCTTCACATTGCTACTGTGCTAATTCAGATCTGTAGTTTGTGTTACTTGAGCCATTACAATTCCTTTATACCAGGCCCCCATGTTGCCCATGTTTATTCCTGCATCCCCTGTGCCTTCCCTGCTTGCCTTCCACACAGCTGCTAGAGACCTGACTAGTTTACCTCTCCAGCCTCATGTCTCACTTTTCATTTTCTACTTCGTTTTACCTTGTTATCATCATCCTTTTGTGAATACAATATGACTGCAGCAGCCAGTATGCAACCATGATCTTCTTTGAGAGGAAAAGTCTTGTGCTAAGGATGGCAGGACAGAAAGATGGAGCCAATCTGAACTGTTGATAACACCACTGTGTCATCATGTCAGCCTTGAACTAGCTACCTCTGACTATTCGCAAGAATAACCACCCCCAAACTATTTAAGCTACGTTAATTTAGGTATTTGTCTTATTCTAGTGATACATCAAGCCTCAGAGAAATTAGTAAAAAAAAAATCGGTTGTGTTTTCAAGGGGCCTCAGAGTCAGAAATGGCCTTTTCTCCACCAAAAGTAGAGTCTGGTTTGGGCAATGTTAATGCCAACTGTTAAATTCCTGTTATGTGCGAATAAGTATTCTTGCCAATGGCAGAAAATACAGAAGCTTGTTACCAGCAAACTTCATGTTAGGCCGGGGCAGTGGCTCATGCCTGTAATCCCAACACTTTGGGAGCCTGAGGCAGGAGGATCACTTGAAGACAGGAGTTTGAGACCAGCCTGGTCAACACAGCAAAACCCTGGCTCTACTAAAATTGCAAAAAAGGGCATGGTGGTGCACACCTGTGATCCCAGCTACCCTGGAGGCCGAGGCATGAGAATCACTTGAACTTGGGAGGCGGAGGTTGGAGTCAGCCAAGATCATGCCACTGCACTCCAGTCTGGGAGACAGAGAGAGACTGTCTGGAAAAAAACAAACAAAAAACTACACCTTAGTATGAACTAAAGGTCACTCATTCAACAAATAAGAGAATGTGAATTCTGACGAGAAGATAAAGCAAATCAAAGCATTCTGAAGAGCAAGGGTTACACAGGGTTGGAAGGGAGATTTGGGGCATCGTAAGTACTCTGGAAATAGAGAGGTCATCCAGAAGAGAAAGAAAAACTGGCAGGGGATTCCAGGGCCAGCTTTAATTGCCAAGGTTTACTAGTTTTTGATTACTGCTTTATTGGAAAAGTTTGGTTTTGAAAAAATTAAGTGGTTTGACACTATGGTCTGAATGTTTGTGTTCCCCCAAATTGTTGAAATCCAATCCCTAAAGCAATAATATTAAGAAGTAGGGCCTTTAGGCTCTGCCCTCATGAAGGGGATTAGTGCCCTTACAAAAGAGGCCTGAGGAAGTCTGTTTGCCCTTTCCACTACATAAAGACACGGCAAGAAGGTACCATCTTTGAAGCAGAGGGAGGGTACTTACCAGACACCAAATTTGCTGATGCCTTGAACTTCCAACCCTCCAGAACTGTGAGCAATAAATCTCTATTGTTTGTAAATTACTCAATCTATTTTGTTATAACAAACTAAACAAAGACAATTGACTTATTTTCAAAAAAGGATAGCTGCCAGGTGTGGTGGCTCACGCCTGTAATCCCAGTACTTTGGGAGGCTGAGGCAGGCAGATCACGAGGTCAGGAGATCAAGACCATCCTGGCTAACATGGTGAACCCTGTCTCTACTAAAAATACAAAAAAATTAGCCGGTCCTCGTGGCAGGCACCTGTAATCCCAGCTACTCGGGAGGCTGTGGCAGGAGAATGGCGTGAACCCTCGAGGCGGAGCTTGCAGTGAGCCGAGATGGCGCCACTGCACTCCAGCCTGGGTGAGAGAGCGAGACTCCATCTCAAAAAATAAAAAATAAAAAAATTTAAAAAACATAGCCATAATAGGATTTGATAGCCTGATTATATTCTACTAAATGAAAAGTAAACAGGAAAAATGACAGTCTATTTCAGAACATTGTGACACGTGTGAATATGAAAGGGTAAGTTTGTCTTCATGGTCCCTAATGGCGGCTGCTTAGCCTTGAATGCCACTTCCTTTTCTTATAGTTTTCTCTACAAAATAACTGTTATTGGGGAAAATGGACAGTGGAGCACACAAGAGGGTACAGTCAAAGCTAGGAGATGACTTTGAGCGGGCCTGCTACATTTGCAGCAGGTCACCAAGAATCCATCCCATCTTCTACCTTAAAAGCAAAGGCTGACTAATACTAGTTTATGGAAAACAGGCAATTATACAAAATACAGAGTTGGAACCAAAATTTGTTTTTAAAATGTGAGTTTTTTAACACTTGAAGTATTTCATTCTTAACTCTCAATTATATAATTACAAAAAAAAAAAAATCCAAGTTTCAGGAAAACATACTTAATCCTAACATAAAATTCATGTCACTTATCACAAAGACAGTCAAATGTATAAAGGAGAACCAAAACAGCAGCAGTATTTACAAATTTAAACTACATGAGATGTTGTGAACAATCTTTTGTTAACAAACAGCACATTACATACTTTTACATACTACATTTCAAAAATGCATCTGTGAATAATGTGATAAAGCGCATAGTGTTGTAGACTTTAAATTAAATTCAAGGTCATCATGTTGAAGACCTGAAATTAAATTCAAGGTCGTAGTGATGAAAAATTTAAAGTCAAGGTCTTAGCGATAAAGACTTGAAATTCAAAGACAGATTGTCTAAGGACAAACCACTAGCGTTCAAGTTGTTTAGTCAATTAGTTCTCTGTGAGTACAAAATATTAGGAATCACTAAATGGATTAGCCTAATTACAAATTTTGATCATTTCTAAATAACTCACAACTGCAAGTCTTTTCACAGAATCAGTCACATAGTTTCTCTCTATCCTTGTGCAGGTATTTTAAATCCTTATTCAAAACAATTCCCTCTCCATTTCTAGATTTTTGTAAGTATAAAATATTTGAAAACAAAGGTATGTCTGTTCCTTAGCTAGAGAACTATTCTTCCATTGACTCCTGGAAGAGAAAAAAAAGATTCCCATTTCCTCCTCTACCTCAAACACACAAAGCAAACCCAAACAATCCAATTCCTAATGTAGTGTCACATAGAACCCAGGGCCTGAAACAATATTTCATGCTAGTTTTCCTGCTATATGCAGAGAACAATTTAGTTATTTACATTATTGAGAAATCTATTTAACAGCCTAGAATCATCCTAGTGCTTCCATCAGCAGAAGGTTTGCTAAAAAAGGCGTGAGCAACGGCGTCTGCGAATGGGAACATCAAAGACTCTCCTCCGTCTCTCCTCTTCATCATCTTCATCTGATTCATCCATATCTGCTGAATCATCATCCTCGTCTTCCTCTTCTTCCTCCTCCTCCTCTTCTTCCATCTCTTCATATTCATCAGGACCCATTTCCTTTAAAGAGAAAACAATCTTTTGATAAGAAGAGCATCTATCAGTTTTTTTTAACAGTTATTTCATGTAAATTCTCATTTATCTAGAATTCAAACAACCAGACATGCCAAATGTGAATTTCCATAGACTTGAACAGTACATTCTCACAACACACATGTTGATGCAACATTCTGGAGTGGATTTTGTATCTTGTGTTAAATAATGCTCAGTGTGGTGTTTGTTGTTGTTGTTTAATGGAAGATCTTCTTTTTTAAAAAATTGTTTATTTTAAAATTTTCTTAGAGACAAGTTCTTGCTATGTTGCCTAGGCTAGCCTCGAACTCCTGGGCTCAAGCAATTCTCCCACCTCAGTCTCCCGAGTAGCTGGGACTACAGGTGCATGCGACGCAGCCCGGCTCAGTATGGTTTTAATGGATGAATATTTCACTAAGCCAGTACTTATTTTTTATACAGTAGTTGGTAATTCATAGAAGGTAGCAAACAGACCACTTGTAACAATCCAAGATACAGTTTTACTGAACTTATATTCATACACTGAATAATAATTATTAATCTATATACTTACAGAAAAGAGGATATGAAAATATTAATCAAGTATGACCTCTACTGGTAACTTTTATGCACTGCCAACAAGAACTCTTAAGATTTTTATTGAGCTCCTACTATAAAGACACATCATTTCAATTCAACCATCAGTAGCCTCTACTTTTTAAAAAAATACTTTTATTTTTTTAGTGGCTTGAAACAACAACAGTCATTATTATCTCTCATGGTTCATGTGGGTTAGTATTTGGGAGGTATTCAGTGGAGTGGTTCTGGGTTGGGGTCTCCCGTGACGTTGCAGTCAGATGGTAGGTGGAACTGCAGTCATTTCACGAGCATCTTCATTCACATCTCTGGTACCCGCGCGTGATGATCCAAATATCTGGAATCTGAAACAGCTGGGGCTCCTGGGTGCCTCCCTCTATCTCTATGTGATGTCTCTACATGGTCTCTTCTGCATGATGGCTTCATGGTAGCTGGACTTCTTACATGGTGGCTCAGGGTGTCAAAGACACATGTCCCAGGAGAGAGAGAGAGAACTCTAGGCTGAAGGAATATTACCTTTTTCTAACTCAGAAATCACAGTGTCACTTTGCCAATTCATTTTAAGTACATACCTAAGATCAACCCACACTGGAGGGAAATGACAGCCTCTATTTTTAAATTACCTTGATGGAGGCTCTCAGATTAGGACAGTAGTGATGTTGAACGTGCATCTGAATATCTCTTGGAAATGTCAATTCTGCCCATGCAATGTCTCTACTCAAGCCATGACTTACTCTGCTGTCAATGTTCTCTCTCACACATTTGAGACACAATGGGAGGAGTTGCTACATTGAACAGAATTCTGAACAGTAAGGACCCACTGGGTACTCTGGAAAGTATGGGGCAACCTGGGGCATGATGTCAGCCACAGTCCTTCCACCAAGGCTTTTATGGTGTTGCGTGATCCAGCACCCCATTATCCCTCTGATCTCATCTCTAGCCCCTCTCCCTGTAGTTCACTGCACTCCAGCTACACTGGCCTCCTTGGGTCAAGCACACCAAGCACATTATTGTTTCAGAACCTCCACATGTGCTGCTCCTTTGCTTCAAACACTTGTCTCCCACATATCCACCTAATTCCCTCTGCTCCTTTCACGTTTCAGCTTAAATGTCACTGAGGTCTCTCCTGACCCATCTTTATATTAGAACAACCTAACAATACATTCTTTATCTCTTTTACTCTGCTGTTTCTCCATAGCACTTATTACTACTTAACATAAGGACACAGTGTTTATTGTTACAGTTTGTTTCTTTGAATTGAAATGTAAATTTCAAGGCAGAGAATTTGATTATATTGTTTATCACAGTACTCAATAAATAGCTGTTGTACAAGCAAATGAATTAATGTAGGAGAAAGGAAATGTGTCACTTAGGATTTATTATAACACTAACAATAACAGAGAAAATATACACTGATATGACTTATAAGACATTACATTCTTTTTATCTTTGGATTTATTTGTTTAATCTAAGGAATGAAGACTTTGAAATTCAGTTAGGAGGTCCAAAAGGTGGGAAAGGGAAAGGCTTGGGAAGTTCTAAAACATGTTATCTGAGTAGTATGATTATTAATTATCTTAATGAAGAAGAAAACAGAAAAACTGTTAAAGAACTCAATGTGGCTAAGGAGAGAGATTGCTCAGAAAAGAAGTGTACACACACACACAGCAGATGCAGAAAGGAACACACAGAGAGTGGAAATGTGCAGCCGGAGCCTCTAAAAGTGCCCCCAACAAGCCAAACACGCATACCACCTAGACCAAGAAAAGACATAAGACCAACTAATGCATATTTCCAAGAGGCATTCCAAGGAGAAAGAAAAAGGAAGTGTTAAGCCTACGAATTAATCAGACTGGTAGAGGATGAAAAAGCAGAACAATTCTCCATATCAGGAAACTAATATTCAAACAGGAAAGGTCAACAAATACAACCCCCATGGCTTTTTTAATGTCGGTAAGAAGTAAGTCCAGAATTCTCATTTTATTTCTCATCCTTGAGAGAAAACATTTTCCACAAGGTAGGTCAAGATTTTATATGTTTATTTGTGGTTAGAAGGAAACGAAAACTAGTAAGAAAGAACATAGTTAAGGGAGAGCTGAACATGAAATGGGTTTATTATTGTCATTTAAAAAGGAACTAATAAGTAAATCTTGTAAAACTTTCTCAGTTTTAATTTCTAATATGGTAAGTGTTAATACAATCAACATAAGCAAGAATTCTTCGGAGTCCTTAGTAAGTTTTTAGAGTTTCAGGGGGTCATGAGACTGAAAGTTGACAACTGCTGTCCTTAAATAAAGACTACTTTACACCCACCCTAACAAACATTAAAAACAAACAAGATGCCAAAGGATCAAGTTGACCCAATAGTAACTCAACTGCCTACCAAAACAAACCTCAATGCTCTTTAAACTTTAGGACAAGGAATATTATCAGCAATAAAGATGGAGATTTCATAATGATGAAAGAATTATGTCATTAAAAATACATCATAATCCTTAGCATATTTGCATATAATTATACAGCTTCAAAATACATGAAGCAAACCTGATAGGCCTAAAAAGAGAAACAAAAAACTATAATTATATTTGTAGATTTCAACAATCATCTCTCACTTGTTGATAGGACAAAGACCAAAAAAAAAAAAAAAATCAACAAGTATACAGAAGACTTGAAAAACACTGTCAACCAATTTGACCTATCATTTGTAGAATAATATTACCCAAAATAGCAGAATGTACATTATTTTCAAATATACAAGGATCATTTACCAAGATAAACCATAAGTTTGGGCCATAAAACATTTAGGATTGAAAATACAGAGCAAATTCTCTAACCACAATAAATTTAAAAAATCAATAGTCAAAAGATAACTGAAAACTCCCCAAATGTTTGAAAATTAACACATTTCTAGAAAAGTCATAGATCAAAATTAAATTACAAGGGAAATCTAACACTATTTTGAACTACACGTTCATGAAAACACATCACAACTTGTGAAATGCAGCTAAAACAGTGCTTGGAGAGAAAAAAGGTCTAAAATTACTAATATAAACTTCTACCTTAAAAAAGCTAGAAGAAAAGCAAATTAAACTCAAAGTAGAAGGAAAGAAATAAAGATAACTGCAAAAATCAATGCAATAGAAAATAAGCAAATAGAGAAAATTAGTAAAACCAAAAGTTGCTCCTTTAAATGATCAATAAAAATTATAAACCCCTAGCTAAAGCAATGAACAAAAGATATAAATTAACAATATTAAGAACAAAAGAGGACATGTGATTATGGCTTTTGTAGCCATTAAAAGGATATCAAGGGAATACTGTCAATAACTTTATACCAATAAATTCAACATTTAGATGGAATGGACAAATTCCTTGAAAGGCACAAATTACCAAAACTGAAACAAGAAGAAATAGAAAATATGAATATTAAAGAAATTAAATTCAAATTTCAAAATTTTTCCACAAACAGAACTCTAGCCCCTGATAACTTCACTGATGAATCATATCAAACATGTAAGGATAAGATTATTCCAAACTCATACAGATACTGGGCCAGTCAAAAAAGGAATTCTGTTATCCTAAGTAGCAAATTCCCAGTACTGGAAATACAGTTTCTGGCATTCCTCCACTGGGAAGAAAGCTAAATCTTCACTTCCAAACGCACACTGTAGATTCTTTTCACTAGATATGCCACACAGGTAATGGCCCAAAGTCTCATTATCAGCCTTCTCTTTCCAAACTGGAGTTGAAAATGTGTCAGCTCTGGGTCAGATTAATATCATGTCCATCTTCCCAAATTTATACCCATCCATCAGGGTCATTCCAGAAGCTAGAGGGTATTTTCCAAAGATTCAACACCTACAACTCAATTGCACTCTGGGTATATAATTCATATTTTATCCCCATTGTATAACTGGAGCTTCATAATTTTCTTTAATCATGTTATAGTCTCTAAGATTGGGGTTACTGTTACACTTGTCATAAGGTAACCCTAAAAACAAGATTTTAATAATATACCTAGTTGACTTAAGAAATGATCCCAGAGAGACTGCCAAAAGTATACATCTACACATTAAATTTTCTTTATAATGATCTTTCTGGAATATTTGTTTATTTGACATTAAATTGGAAGTTTGAGCAAAAACACTGTAAGAAGTTGTTTTCCCAGTCTTAAAGCTGATTCTAACTGGTCTAATGTGGTATTTCTCCTAATCTAAAACATTTAGGCCACTGAACAGTGAAAAAGTTGTTGAATCTTTAAAACAGATAGCAGAAATTCTCTGGTTAGAGACTATGGAGCCTCATTTACTTGTCCATTTCTCTCAATAAATTCACATGACCCCCAAGATATTTCCTCAAAATCTCTACGGTTCTCTGGAATGCAATTTATAAACTTAACCACTTGCCTGCCTTATCTGCAGTGTTAACCCTACAAAGTCACGTAAATCAGCACTAGAGGAAAATTTAACTTACCAATCGGGCTATAGACACCCTGAATGTTGGACATGCCATATGGAATCGGGGAATGGCAACATTAAAGATCTTGTCTTTAAAGTAAAGAAAGTGGAAGGTATAATATCCTTCCATATATCCTGATGTTGTAGAGAATGTGGTACAGCTTGTGTATTCATATACCCGACCTGGGCTGATGATTGGAAATTCACCTGCAGGGAAAACAGTAACAATAAACCAAAGTATAAAATTCATTTATTACAATAAATAAGGTATGGTCTCCATGGCATTATGTAAACTACATAATAGTAAATGCACAGTTAGAAAAAAAATTCCAAAAGAAAATGTAACAAAATGTTAACAGTGATAGGACAATGAGTAGGTATTTTATTCCTCTTCACTTTTTTTTTTTTTTTTTTTTGAGATAGAGTCTTGCTCTGTTGCCCAGGCTGGAGTGCAGTGGCATGATCTCAGCTCACTACAACCTCCACCTCCCAGGTTCAAGCGATTCTCCTGCCTCAGCCTCCCAAGTAGCTGGGATTACAAGTGCCTGCCACCATGCCCGGCTAATCTTTGTATTTTTAGTAGAGGCAGGGTTTTGCCACGTTGGTCAGACTGGTCTGAAACTCCCGACCTCAGGTGATTCGCCCACCTTGGCCTCCCAAAGTTCTGGGATATCAGGTAGGAGCCACTGCGCCTAGCCCTCTCAACATTTTTTTAATGTATTCCTCAAATTCCCTACAATGTAGAAGGTGGGAAGTATCTAGTGAAAACAAACAAACAAACAAACAGAACAGAACAGGCATGTTTCTTTTTCAAAAAGCTTTGAGGCACTGAAGACACAACCTTTAAAATATGAGTAATAAAAAGCATTACAGACACCAGTTCAAACAGAGATAAGGGTAATCTAAATATTTTTAAAGTAGCAAGAAACAGAAACCTAAAACTGTGAAGATGCATCCTAAGCATTCAGATCAGACAAAATGCCACTCACAAGGGAGAGTCCTTACACCACTGGACCAAATGGCAGAAAAAGAACTGTGGTTTAATAAAGCCTCTCTCTTAGCACTAGATCCAGAAAATATTCCTGGACTCAAGCCCAGGAAAAAAAATTTGTTAAGTAAACATGTAGATCTATTCATAGCAATGAATTTAGAAAACCTTAAACTGGATTCTGCATATGCTTAGGACTGATAACAGAAGTACATAGCATAAATATGTTATTTTCCTGGAGCACATATTCAAACCTGAAGAATCTGAGGGCTCAGAGACTTCAGATAATCATAATCTTTAAGAAAGCCAAATGACAATGGTAACCACAACTAAAGTGACTGAAATCCACAAACAATAAAAATTCATGCCATTAATTTTAACATTTCCCCCCAAACTTCAAACAAACATGACCAATACAAAATTTATTTCCCCTTTCTGCCCTATGTGTTCTAACCCACAAAATATAATGAATAATGAACCAGTTAAAAAAAAAATGAAGGAAAAGCAAAGAACCCCAGGTGATCCACAGAAACGGAAATCAATCCCTGAATAATTGAGTTTGCTATTATTTTAGAAAAGTTAATGCTTAAGGGATTAAATTAATAGGATAATGACCTTTTATGTTATATTTATGATGCAAAGTCTAAGACTTCTTCTAAGGAATTAATGTATAAACCTAAATCTTGGGTTCCATACCAACTACTCCAGGTCCTTGAACTTCTTCCACGTCACCCTTAGCATTTGTTATTCTCCAATAGCGACTGTCCAACTGACAGGCCTTCTCAGGAAGTGCATCCTTTGACATTTCAATCCTAGAGAAGGGAATGGGGTGGTAGAGACAAAAATCTGGCTTGTTTCTTTGGTTTAAGAGATACACTATTCAGGCTAACACTATGAAGAAAAATTTCCAAAAAATTAAGAAACCCAACCCAAAGTCCATGTTAGCCATCTATTTTTCTAAGTTCTCAAAGATACTGGCTTCATTAGCTGGATCCCTCTACAAAAATGCTTTTACTCAACTTACGCATTTGACTGTCAGTGTGGATCAACAATAGAAAGGGCAACACAAAATATGCAACATAATGGTAACAACAATCTTTTGCTGTTCAAATAAAGATCAATTTGGCAAATGCTTTCTAGAAGACAGTGCCATGAAAAACTTCTGGAGAACTGAAACTCTCTTTAACTGCATAAGGCTATACAACCCATTTCCCTTTTTTCCATTAGTTTCTAGAAAGTTTAAGGCAAAACGGCACCAGTTACTGGGATTACACTTTTTTTTGTTTGAGACAGGGTCTCACTCTGCCACCCAGGCTGGAGTGCAGTGGCGTAATCTTGGGCTCACTGCTGCCTTGACATCCTAGGCTGAAGCCATCCTTCTGCCTCAGCCCCTCCAGTAGCCTGGACTACAGGCATGTGCCACTATACCAGGATAATTTTTTTTGAAATTTTTGTAGAGACAAGGTCTCACTATGTTGTCCAGGCTGGTCTTGAACTCCTAAGCTCAAACAATCCTCCCACCTTGGCCTCCCAAAGTGCTGCGACTATAGGCGTGGGCCACCACGTCCAGCCTGGGATTACACTTTGACTCTGTTTCCCAATGCTATCGCTTTCCCCTTTCCCTAGGAATCTAGTGTCTCTTATTTTCACTCTGAGTATCCTATAAGTATGCGTTGATATGTTTATTTTGAGCACATCTCAATCCTAGGCAGGATCTAAATCAAACAAGTAAAACAAATATCTATACATGTGTACTTGGATATAGCAAAGGTTGCATACAGTATCTAAATCCTAGGATGCTTCCAGGTAGTTATATTTTACTAAAATACTTCTAGTATGCATATATGCATGTATGTGTATTTTAAAATATACTTATATATAACATAAAACACATAAAAATATATTTTAAAACACAGTATTCTTAATCCCTTAGGGCAATGAGTTATCTTTGTGTCATAGCACAGAATACTTCTAACTAATATAAATTTAAAATATTTGCTTCTTATTTAATAAAATTCAACGTCTAACACTATGTCTGGCATCCGTGAAGCACGCAATACACATTTATTAGATTTTTTTAATTGAATATAAATAGGCCACATGAAATTTAAAATGCATGACTTTATTATGGCAATTTGACAGCTTCTAGAATACATTACAACTTAGAGCTTTAATGACGACTACAACTTAGTGGTCCATTTCCACAGTACCTGGCACAATACTTAATACCCAGTATATTTTCAAGAAATAACTTAAATAACTTAGAGGTTAATATGAAGTCCAAGTCCTCCATGACCACTATCTTAGAGAAAATGTATCCACCTTCCTCCCAACTTCAGCAAGTTCTTTCAAAATGTGTCTTCCATATCATGTCGAATGGGACAATAGCAACATGTCCATTGGATATATCCCACCATTAACTGAAAGGCGACCCCATTTAAAATTCTCACCTGATTCGGTATGTGAAGAAATAGTGGGGTGGATGTACAGAGCTAAGTTCTGGCAGAAACGATGTGGAAACGGAAACAGTAATATCCCCAGTTGTTGCTACACACTCTGGATCGTGAACATATCTAGGTAATTTAAAAATTAAACATTTTAAAATCTACAGGATTTAAAAGATACAATGCAAAATAGGTTATACTTTAGGACGAAAAATTTAAATCATATTTCAGACTCAGAAAAGTTCAATAATATTTGGGTATAGTCCTATTAAACTTAGAAGGAAACCAGAAACAAACTATAAAACCTTGGTAACTCTGGATCAGTAATGACAGCAATCAAGGTTCAATGATCAGTGGTTCCAATAATGGACTGGTAATTAGCTTGGAAACAAAAATGAGCTTATTCAGTTTCCAGGGCTAAGGAAACTTTTGGGACATCTGAAAACCCAGCTACATGATGGCTAATGCTAAATGATGGCTCTGACAATAAAAATGTGCAAGTATGCTGTTCCCAGAAGCCTCTAATGTATAATCAGTCTATCATTTCTGCCAACCAGGCTATTATGAGCCAGTGTTACCTCCAATACTATCTAAAATACCTGAATGTTCCATTTAGAGATAATAAATATTTGCCAGGAATTAACAGTTACTGACTTGCTATTCATAATAAATCTATCAGTTGCCAAATAACTTTTTGTTTTTTTTTCCAAAAATAAATTATACAGATACTATTAACCCATAGTTTCTAAATCAAAATCACCTTTTTCTTGATTCTTCCGGATAGGAAAAATACCAGTTGTCTAAGCATTTAGATGTTTGGCTTTAAGGTGAGAATAAAATAGTGAGATTGAAGACAATCTTCTATTATCAATCTCAATAGAGAGGTTTTATTACCAACCTTCTTGGGAAACTTCATTTCATGATCTGTGAGTTATAATTTTTTTCTGATTTACAATCATTTCAATCCAAAAAGACCTAAATAAAATACCTGAAAATTTGGTCTCTGATGATAGGGAAGCCACCTGATACAACATTTTTGACATAAGAGGTAAACCAGTCAGTAAAAGTAGCACCTATAAACCAGGAAAGGGAGAAAAAAAGAAAAGAACAAATAGTTTTATAAAATCTATATAGGAAACAATTGTAATTCCTCTATACTTTACAGTATGATACCAAAACTAGAAACATTTATAGATATAATTGTGCTAATCATTTATAAGGTCAATTTCTATTCTCAATTCTATCTACCTTATTTCCTTGGGATTCTCCCCCTTTTCATCCCCCCCAACTATTGTTAGAGAATCCGCCAACGACCTTCAAACTATTTTTTTACACTTACAATTAATCAAATTTTAAACTTTAATTCATTCTGGTACAAGAATGAAAAGCCTTATTTCTGTAATTTATTGAACATATAGAACAAAGAAGATACAGCTATGTCTAGGAAGAAACTACAAGAAAAATATCAGTACCTATTCTCAGACTTCCCTGGTCCAGGTACATCCTGACTCAAGCACAAAATTTTGGCAGAAGCCAGGCTCAGTCTGGACATCTACCAGGGATATGGCATTGTGGAGTTCTGTGCATCAAGCCAATCCCAAAGTGGTCTAGTTGCACACTACTATAGATTTAATTGCACAGCGGTCCTCCATATTCTTAGTGACCAGCTCAAAGCAGAAAAGGATTACTGGAACAGTCTAGTCCAGACCATATATCAGTGATCTAATGATTGGATTATAACAAGTATTTACATGAATTAATAATGTTTACCCCTTCTAGGTAATATTTAACATAAGTCTGTCAGACCCCCCATTATTTACTGTTAATACATCTCAGTGCCTAGAACATATTAGTCCTTTAATTAATTTTGTTCAATGAATGTCTTTGTAATCTGGTTTCAATTAACCCAGTTTCTACACTCTGTCACACTGAATGTCATATGCTAAATGTGTAGTGTTTACTAATTATTCTATTTAGGGAATGATAGAAGATACATTTTGGCTTATATCTAAGGGTACAAGGCTTTAAGCTTTTAAAAGGCATCAACTGAGAGAAGGTAAACTATAATAGTTGGCTCTTTTCTCAATATCTATTAATGACCCATTCTGACCCATTATTTATTAAACACTTGTATTCAAGGTTCATTGATCATGTACCTACTTTGAGTAAGATATTAAGAAGCTATATAATGTCATTAAAATTCATAGAGGGTATAATTTTACATTTTTAGCACTAGTAATTTCTCTGAATTTTAAAAAATCATATATATGTATATTTTGTGGAAAAAATGTTATATAAGTAGAGACAAATTTGTGGTTTGCATAAAAAGATTGGCATGGTGTATTTTAATCTACCTTATTTTATTACAATACGGACCAGAGTGTATTCTTTAAGATGAGGACAGACTAGGCTGCACTCACTACTAAACTTATCTGACAGATTCCAGTTTTCTTAAATATCTATTAATAGCACACTGACCACCAGTTTATGCTATTTTGTGTGTTACCAGTCTAAACAAACTTAGTTGAATCAAGATGCAATTTATATGTTCTAAGGTAATTTACCTTTTAAAGTGAGCCCATGTGTTGGGGTCTCTCTGATGGTTCTGGGGCTTTTTCAAGGCAGCTGAAAGGAAGCTCCTTTTTCGTCCTTTCTCCCCACATTAACTTCCCACCTCATCTCTTCTCAGTGTCTCTCAATCTTTTGCTTTGCTCTCCCATTTTAAGAGAAATCCCAGCTACTGGCATAGTATTATTACACCTTAGTACTCTGCTGGAGTGGTGAGGTTCTACACACCATGTCAGATGAGCACCAAACTAAGAGTAAGGAACTCACAGAGGCTGGGCAGCAGCTTACCTTAGCACTTGGCTGCCTTTCATTTATAAACTGAGTAGCACTGCTGGACCACAGCCACTATGGTAATCTCTGAAAGTGTGTGCTATGCAAAAATACCAACGAGGGCAATAAGCATAGGAAACAGCTCCAGAGGGTGCTTAACTTAGAAACCAGAGACCACATGAGTCAGAGTGAGCTGAAAGCTAGGACCTACATTTAAAAGCTTTTTATAACTTACTAGGTAAGGGTGAGATCTTGATATTGTGAAGTACACCATGAACGTGGATGTGCCATAGTATGGAACAAATAGAGTTCAAAGTTCCAATGAGATACATTGTTCATTGTTCAAAGTTCCAGTGAGAAGACAGAAGACAGAATTGAATACAAATGCCTTAGTCTATAAGGACCCTTTACTATTCATATATAGAGATGTTTAATATATGTCACTCAGCACCCTTAAAAAGCAGAATGGACAGTCTGGAAGCTTCTCTAGATGACCAAAATCCAAACAAGACAAGACGGGATAAATAGCAAAGGGGTGAGCTGTAGTTACTTACAAATTGAAGGGTTCTCAAAACCTATAAGCAATACTCTTTTAAGGCCAAGAAAAACTAGTTGTACCAAGGAGTTTATGAGGTAGAGTTTATATTAGTCCCTAAACACTGTTGCTTTAGAGGTCTCTAACGTGACTTAGTATCTTAATGCTACTGCATTAGCACCAAAAGAGAAAAAGTTTAAAGTTGCTTTATGTATCTGTATCTCCAATTATACATGAATATAATGAATAATACACGTGCATTAAGAAAAATATATACACATTTACAGCAATTCTGCGTATTTCATTGCCTTATAGAAGAGTCCTCAGAGCATGAGATTGTATATGGATTGGCTTTTTTCAAAATTAAAAATATTCAATACAAAAACTGTTTTAATGAAAACCTAGATGCAGTACTTTATAAACCAGCAAACCTTAAAGAAATCCAAGTATGAAATTGCCAGCTGCTAAAGTGGCTGAAAAAGTTTTTACCAATTTAATTTTTTTATGATATCCAGGAAGAAGAAGCGGGAAAAAAGACTTTTTTCTTTCCTACCTATAATAAACATGTCAATAGCAGCTGGATTTCGAGCCATTTGGTCCTAGGTGAGAAAAAGAATACAATCGATAAAAACATATTTTACTTAATTTTTCATTGTTCATTATCTGTATCTTTCCCTGGAGATGAGGCAAAACAGATAAAAATAAAGTTGAAATAAGAAGATATATGGCTTGTTATACTAGAAGAAAGGGTTCTGAATCAGAGTCAAGAGATTTGAACAATTCTAGGTTACTCACCCTTCTCAGTAAATGGAGAGACCAAGCTACCATCCTACAACCTTACAGAGACATCAAGTCAAAAATGAGATAAAAAGTATGAAAATGCTTTAAAAAGTTAAAAGCTATAAAAGCTTTTTAAATATGTAAAATGTTAGGTTGAGTCACAAGTCTCAACTACGAAAAGCATTTTCTTTTTATTTTTTATTTTTGAGAGGGAGCCTTGCTCTGTTGCCCAGGCTGGAATGCAGTGGCTTGATCTCAGCTCACTATGACCTCCGTCTCCTGGATTCAAGCAATTCTCCTGCCTCAGCCTCCCCAAGTAGCTGGGACTACAGGCGTGCGCCACCACACCTGGTTAATTTTTGTGTTTTTTTTTTTTTCAGTAGAGATGGGGTTTTGCCATGATGGCTAGGCTGGTCTCAAACTTCTGATCTCAGTTGATCCACCTGCCTCAGCCTCCCAAAGTGCTGAGATCACAGGTGTCAGCCACCACACCCAGCCAAAATTTAGAATTTTATATTTTAAATTCCTTTTTTAAGTAAAAAGTTCATATCAAGGCAAAAATGAAGGCAGAGGGTGTGTAACTGAGAAATTACTGAGAACTTAAAATTATTTTTTCATTTTTATTAAATGAAACTAATACCATAATATTTTCTGTGGTTACATTAAAATAATAAAAGTCTCCTAAAAAAAGAACTACATTTTTTGATATGTCAAATACTCACTGAAGAAAGTTTTAAAAGTTTCTATTGCACTCAAAGCATGAATCAAAGGATGTTCAAAGGCTAAATTTTTGGCAAGTCTGAAACATATATTACAATTAATTACTTCAACAAAAAGCTCCTCATTAGTCTTCCTTAATATACCTTAAGACAAATCATAGCTTTTCCTCTGTATATACACTAGTTTTTTATGTCCAACTGTCAAGTTTTCTCTTGGGTTCCATGCCATTATGTCAGAATATTAACTCTAGTTAGAGAGGTCTATGACTAAAATGCATAATATTCTATACCCATTCTACAATCCTGAAAATACCTAATGCATGCATTTATACAACCATCAGAACACATCTTAATGCCATATTTAAACACACGTTCTACTTACTGGACATTGGTAGAAAACTTCATTTTTGTTTCGGCCCTCTGCAGCTTCCACTGCTATGTACTGACTCAAACCAGTATGTATGCAAAAAGTTAAAGGCAGACAGTATTTCAATCCCTGTCTCTGCTGGAATCCTCCGGCAGCTGTATCGACGTCTAACAAATCTTCAGAACGATAGTGATTAGACAGTGCCATGCTTCCCAATAACCTGAGGAGCATACAGACTCAAACATGTAATACCCGGCAGTGCCAAACAGCTGTGCTTCATCTTTCTGATGAATAATAATTTCCCACTCACAACTTTATGAGTACTAATTAACATGACAATTCCAAATCAGGAATACCCAAAGCACTATAATTTCTAAATATTTAATTCAAACTCTTTTGATTGGAAAAAAGATTCGATTTAAATTAAAAATTAATTAAATGTCTAAATGGCAATGTTTTAAAAAGAAATACAGTTTTATTGTTTTCAAGAATCCATCTTGCCATGATATATTGATTTGCTGGTGTTCTGCTAGCCATGTATGTATGGCCAATTTAATGTTTAAAGAAGTAAATTATCTGATGCGTTTATCTTGATACAACCTTTAGCTTACCCTGTGCAACCAGAGAGTATAAATGTAAAGCAGCTTAAACCTTGTCCAAATTTTCACAAAGTTGGATGCCTGGGGTATAAATTAATCTCATTAAATATACATATAGCAATACAGGTATGAAGGTATTCCTTGATGAGATTCCTAAGTCTCAATGCTTGAGCCATATATAGATAAAAATCCCTGGGTTGCAATTTATGACCTATTTGTCATGTCGGTTCTGGGCAACTCTTCTAACAAAGTTCTCTCCTGTTTGCTCTTAAAATCTGACAATTTTTCAACTTTGTCAAGTTTCAGTTCAATAGGAAAAAATAGCCAATAATTTAGGGTCATCTAGTCCTAACTGACTTCTGTTTCTGACCTATACCCAATATTTGATTTCTTTCTTTTTTTGAGACAGGATCTCGTTCTGTTACCCAGGCTGGAGTGCAGTGGCTTACTGCAGCCCCAAACTCCTGAGCTCAAAAGATCCACAGGTCCCGAGTAGCTGGAGCTATAGGTGCATGCTACCAAGTCTGGCTAATTGTTTGTAACTTAATTTTTTATAGAGACAGGCAGGATCTTGCTATGCTACCCAGGTTGGTCTTGAACTCCTGACTGCAGGAGTCCTCCTGCCTTGGCATCCCAAAGAGCTAGTTTCAGGCGTGAGCCACCGTGCCCTGCCCCCAATATTTGACTTCTGAAGGCTACCTTGTAATCTCAATGTGATTACCTCCGGGATTCCCTATACTCATTCAACCCTCATCTGAAATTGTAACAGAGTCTCACATGATTCTTCACATACAAAGGAACACCAGGTTCCAATAAGAACAATGCAAAGTTCTCCTTAAATTCTTATTAGCATTTCACAAGCACAATGTCTCTGAAATAGCTGACTTTCATAAAAGTGCAAAAGGAGTAGGCCCATTCAAAGCACAGCCTTCTAAAACTGTGGGTGAATTCTGATGACTACTGCATGGTCCACTTTTACCCAAGAGTTCCACCATGTAAGGTGGATATGGTTGGCTGGAAGCCTGAGGCAGGAGGGTCCCTTGAGCCTAGGAGTTCAAGACTAGCCTGGGCAATATAGTAAGACCCCATCTCTAAAAATAATAATAATAAATAAAAATTTAAAATAATAAAAGTTTGTAAAACAAATCTTAAAAAAACAAATAAATAAAGCTGAGCAAGGCACAGTGGTATATGCCTGTAGCCCCAGCTACTTGGGAGGCAGAGGCAGGAAGATTGCTTGAGCCCAGGAGTTAAATACCACTAGCCTGGCAATATAGCAAGACACCATCTCTTGGAAAAAAAAAAAAAAAGGCTGGATGCGTGGGTTGCATCTGTAATCCCAGCACTTTAGGAGGCTGAGGCAGGAATTGCTTGAGCCCAGGAATTCAAGACCAGCCTGGGCAACACGGCAAGACCCCATCTCTACAAAAAATACAAAAAAGTAGCCGGGCGTGATGGTGCGCCTGTACTTCTAGTTACTGGGACAGCTGAGGTGGCAGGATCGCTTGAGCCAGGGGAGTCAAGGCTGCAGTGAGCTGAGGTCACGCCACTATATTCTGGGCTGGGAGACAGAGCAAGACCCTGTCTCAAAAAAAAAAAAAAAAAAAAAAAAAAGTTCCACAATGAATACTTCATTTTTTAGAATTAAATTTTAAACAGGCCATTCAACTATAGACTGTGTTTAATATGACAAAACAATTTTCTTTAGTGTAGTGTATGCAGCTCTGGACAAATGATTGCTCTTTACATGTAGAGTAGGTAGAATTTGCATCAAGCTCCCAAAATAATTTGCCTGGCCTGTAATAAGATACACATTTCAAGAGTTCTGAAGAATTTGGTTAAAATATATCGCACATACCTTTACTGTGTGTCCCATCTCCCATCCCATACCAGACTTCACTTTAACTATACCAGTATATTGATAGAAACTGTGTTTTTATGAGATATATTTATTTTGGTAAAATCTAATTCAAGCTATAGATTTTGTCTTATGGATTGCTATAAAGGAGAAAGAGGGAATTCCATGCGTCTTTAATTTGTTAAGGGTAACTACAAATACAATTTATTTACTTTCATTCTAAAAAATAACTTGCATCATTAAAAATAACCAAAACATTGAATATCTTACCCAGGAACCACTAACTTCTGTCCATTGTGGATCCGGTATGAACATCGATAATCGTCAGGAAGCTTGCAGCCAATCTGCGCTTCCACAGCGTCAAGGTCTTCCTCTCGAGCACCCTCTATAAAGGCACAAAAAAGAGTGAATTGTGAAGAAACAAGCTTAAATCTAAGAAGAAATGCAATCTATCTGCTAACTAATGAAACAATCTTGGAGTGAGTGAATTCTGTCCAAAATCTACGGCTGAAATAGAGGGAAATGAATTGAAACCTAATTTGCAGCACTGAGCAAGCAAATTTCTTAGTTTCCTCCCAACAGGGAAAACACTGGCACTTAGTAAAACACGGAAAGTGGGTACCAATGAGATCCACAATAATGTTTTCACATTATAACACAAACCTCTAAATTGCCTAAATCTAAAACATTCATACTGCCTTATTAAAAAATAATAATAACAAAACCCCTGGAAGTTCTCTAAACTGATGTTACTTAAGAGTTTTAACATTGACTCTCAATGGGAAATATAGGACATAAGGTATGGGTTCATGTGTGGGAAGGCCATTAACTTGAACTCTATTTTGCATGTTTGTAAATTTGCCACATATTCGAGCTTTTGAGAAGTGGGAAATAATGACAAATACCAAGAGAAGAGATCGACATTCAGCAGCAGCCCACTAGGTTGTTGGACTAAACCTCTTGCTGAATATTGACAACAAAAAATTGGCTTGAAGACTTTTGAAGAATCACAACAGCAGGGGAGAGGGGTCCAGGAGAAGAGGGAGACTGAGAGGTGAGCCAGGCATTGGAAGCCACCTTGTCTTTAGATAAGATAAAAATTGCTGTCAATTCTGAAAGCAAATATGAGGTTGAGTGGCCAAGAAGCTGTGCAAAGCTTTAGGCAGTACCACGAGGCTAGAGGGCAAAACAACAGAGTTCAGGGTCCACAAAGGAGAGAGGGACCTGGTAAAACCCAAGGTTTTTGGGCTAGGATCCTGACTGACATCCTAGGAAAAAGGATGAACTGAAAATAAGACTAGTCCTCATAAAGACTAAAGCCCAGCTTTCAATCATATAACAATCCCTGATTGCATTACAGTGATCTGCCCATTGACTAGCTGCTAGCCAAAAGCAAAAGTAATCTCTAGAAGAAAATAACGTTACCCCAAATTTCAAATTATGTCTAGCAATAAATTAAAAACAACTAGGCCTATACAAACACAAGATCTGACTAAAGAAAGAGAAAAAATAGAAAATAGAACCAAATCCATAATACATCGTTATTGGAGTTAGTAAACATGGACTTAAAAATAACCACGATTGATACATTCAATGAATTAAATGACAAGATCGAGTATTTCAGCAGAGAACTAGAAACTATAAAAATGAATCAAATGGAAATCTTAGAGCTGAAAAACGCAAAAACTAAAATAAGAATACACTGAAAGGGTTTAACAACAAATCATAGTTTCAAAGCTGAAGAGGGAATTATAAACTGGAAGCCAGGTCAGATGACAAAAAGGGATGGAAAAACACAAAAAAAGCCTAAGACACACATGGGAGGACATGGCAGAAAGGTCTATGAAACAAGCACTGGAATCCCAGAGGTAGAGGAAAAGCAGAATGAAGCAGAAGCGGTATTTGGAGATAACAGCAGAGAATTTTCCAAAATTGATGAAAATGTCAAACCATGATTCAGAAGCACCATAAACCCTATGGAGAAAAATTATAAACAAAATGGTTATCTAGATATATCTTGGAAAACTGCTAAAATCGAAGACAAAGAGAAATTTTAAAAGCAGTGTGGGGGATAAGGTGAGTGTACAATTACCTTCAAAAGAAAAACAGTAAGACTGACAGCTAAATTCTCTACAGAAACAACAGAAGTTAGCTGGACTCAGTGGCTCATGCATGTAATCCCAGCACTTTCGGAGGCTGAGGTGGGAGGGTGGCTTGAGGGCAGGAGTTCGAGACCAGCCTGGGCAACATAGAAAGACCCCCATCTATTTAAAAAAAAAAAAAAAAAGAAAGAAAGAAAAAAAACTTAAAAATTAGCCAGGAATGGTGTCGCACCTGTAGTCCCAGCTACTCGGGAGACTGAGCTGGGAGGACTGCTTGAGCCCAGGAGTTGGAGGTTGCAATGGGCTATGATTGTGCCACTGCACTCCAGCCTGGGCAACAAAGCAAGACTCTGTCTTTAAAAAGAAAATAAACAATAGAAGTCAGGAGAATGATACCTTTAAAGTGATGAAGAAAAATCACTGCTGACCAAAACCCTATAACCAGTGAATATATCTTCAACAATGAAGATGAAATAAATACATGTTTAGATAAACAAAAGAAAAATTCAGCAGCAGCGGCCAGTTAAAAGAAATACCAAAAGGAATTCTTCAGGTGGAAGGAAAGTGATCCCAGATGGAAGCATGAAGACATAGGAAGGGATAAAGGCCAACCAGAAAAGGTAAATATGAAGGTTAGTCTAAAAGAATATTGAATATGTAAAATAAGAATGTTTTCAGGGAAACTAAATATGTTAAAAATCAAAATCACAAAAACTATAAATCAAAAGGCAGGAGGGAGGTGATTGGAGTTAATGCATTATAAAGTTCTTTCATTGTCCAGGAAGTGGAAAAAATACTAATTTACATTAGACTTTAATAAGTCAAAGATGCAACATTTTAATCTCTAATATAATCACTAAAAAAAGAAAGGAGAAGGGAATGGAATGAAACATAATTAAGAAGATTGCAAAAAAGGAACAGTGAACAGGTGGGACAAATAGAAAAACAAACAGAAACATGGTATATCTCAACTCAAACACATTAGTAAATCTATTAAATATGAATAGATTAAATAATCTAATGAAAAGACAAACTGACAGACCAGATAAAAAACAAAAAATTATATACAAGAGACACATCTTAAAGTAAATACAGAAAACAAAGCTAGAGTAGCTCTACTAAAATCACATGAAATGAGACTTTAAGGCAAACAACTTTATAAGAGCTAATGGAGGACTTTTGTAGTAACAAAAAGGTTAAATTCACTACACAGATGTTTCAATTCTAATTTTATGTACCTAATAAGAGCTTTAAAATATATTTTTAAATGACAACTAAAATGGGGAAAAGATATATCTACAATCACAGTGGCTGTAGTTTTCTCCTGCTGTAATATTAGCAGCTTAAAGCACTTATTATTTCACAGTTTCTGTAGGTCAGGAGTCTAGATATGACTCAACTGGATCCTCTGCTCAGGCCCCACAAGGCTGAAATTATGGCATCAACTGGGGCTGCTATCTCATCTTACGCATGCATCGTATGCTTAGGATCCTCTTCCAAGCTCACTGGTTGTTGGCAGAATTCAATTCCTCAGGACTGACGCCCTCAGCTCCTGGAGGTCACCCACCATTCTCTACCATGTGGCCCTCTCCATAATATGCCAGTTTGCTTATTCAAAGTCAATAGGAGAGGCACATTGAATCTGACTTCTGGAAGGGCCCAGTCCCTTTTAAGGGCTCATCTGATTAAGTGGGGCCCAGTCAGGATAATTTGCTTTTTGATTAATAATTAACTCAAATTCAACTAATTTGGGAACTTAATTACATATGCAAAATCCCTTTACCTTTTTCAAATAATATGACCTAATGGAAGAAAATCAGTTATTTTCATAGTACCACCTACACTCAAGGAGAGATCATTGTACCAGGCATGTACACCAGTGGGTGGGAATTTGGGGACTATCTCAGAATTCTGCCTACCACAGCAACAGATTTTATCATACTTCTCTCATTAACTAACAGAACAGGTAGACAAAATAAACAATTCAGTAAGAGTGTAGAAGATTTGAACAAGATTAACAAATGTTACCTAATTATATATACAGTATTGAACTCCATAATCGCAGAAAATACATTATTTTTAAGTATACACAAAACATTTACCAAAATAGATCATATACTAGACCACAGAATAAGTTGTAACAAATTTTAAATGACTGAACTCACATAAAGTGTATCCTGTGATCACAGTGGAATTAAATTATAAATTATATTTAAAAGATTACTTTAAAAGTCCAAAATATTTAGAAATTAAGTAATACACTTCTATATCATTCATGGGTTAAAGAAGAAATCAAAGAAATCAGAAAATACTTTGAACTGCATGGTAATGAAAATACAATGTATTAAAACTTATGGGACAAACTAATGTGCTCAGTGGGAAATTTAGAGCTCTAAATTCATTTGAAAAAATAAGAAAGCCTGAAAATCTATGATCTAAGCAATAATCCCAAGTCAAGAAAGAAAAAAAATCACAGTAAATTCAAAGAGAAGACATCAAAGAAATTAATGAAATAAAAAACAAACATACAGTAAAGGACTGACAAAGGCAAAAGCCAGCTCTTTGAAAAGATTAATAAAATTAATTCACCCCATCTAGCAAGACTGATGAAGAAAAACAGCAAAAGTATAAATAATTAATATTAGAAATGGAAAAAGTGATAGCACCACAGATCCAACAAGCATTAAAAAGATAAGAGGATATTATGAAAAACTCTATGTCAACAGATTTGAAAATAGATGAAGTGGACAATTTCCTAGAAAACAACTTATCAAAATTTACATAAGAATAAACAGAAAATCAAAATGCTCCTATATCTAATAAAGGAATTGAATCCATAATTTAAAACTTTCCTACAATGAAAACTCCAGAATTGAATGGCTTCACTGGTGCATTCTACTAATCATTTAAGCAAAAAATAAGACCAAGCTTACATAAACTCTTCCAGGGAACAGAAAAAGAGGCAACACTTCCCGACTCGTTTTATAAGGCCAGCATCATCTTGATACCAACACCTGACAAGAACATTGCAAGAAAGGAAAATTACAGGCCAAACTCTCATGAACACAGATGTAAAAATCCCAATAAAATACTAGCAGATCATATCCAGTACATATAAAAAAGAATATATTACAATCAAAGTAGGATTATTCCAGGAATACAGAGTGGTTTAGCATTCAGAAAAGCGATTAATGCATTTCACTGCATTAACAAAATAAGGAGAAAAATCATGAGAATCATAAGGCAGACAAGGCATTTGATAGAAATTCAATTATCCATTTAAAAAACAAAAAAACCCTCTTCCCAAACTAGGATCAGAGGGACTATCTTCAATCTGATAAAGAATATCTACAAAAAAACCCTACAGCAAACATCTTATTTAAAGGTGAAATGCTGAAAGCTTTCCCTCTGCAATCAGAAAGATAAGGATGCCTGCTATCCCATCATTACTCTTCTCCAACAGTGTACTGAAGGCCCTCGCCACTGCAATAAGGCAAGAAAAAGAAATACATGATATATGAGGCTTGGAAAGATAGAAATACAACTGTCATTATTCTACATCTTAGGGAAATGTGAATGAAAACCACCACTACACACCTGCCAAAAAGGTTAAAATAAAACGAATGATAACATTAAAGTGCTGGTAAGAATGTAAACTGGTAGAACTATATAAGCAACTCTATAACCCAGCAAACCCAATGCCAGGTATTTACCCAGTAGAAATATACTCATATAGACATCAACAATGTATATAAAAATTTACAGCATTATTTGTAATAGCCAGAAATAAAAATAACCCAAATATCCATTAACAGTAGAAGGAATAGTCTACTCAGATAATGGAGTACTATACCGCAGTCAAAATTAACAAACTCTGTTACACTCAAAAAGATTGAATCTCACAAAGTGAAATAATCCATACAAAATACTTATTCATATAACTTACATAAAGTTCAAAAAAGAAAACTACTCAACAGCATAAACAATCAGAATAATGGTTGCCTCTGTGAAAGAGGGAAGAAATATGAGGAGGGCTTCTAGGTACAGATAATATTCTACTTCTTGATCTGGAGGGTGTTAGAAAGGACAGGTTTACCTCGTGATAATTCAATGAGTTGTGCACTTACAATTTGTTCCTATTTCTGTATGCTAGTTAAAACCATTAGTGACAGCATGTACCCCTGGACATAAAGTGATGAGAGGGGCACTTCACATCTGCAGTTATCTAAAAAAGAAAATAACTCCAGCTCCAGTCTAATCATCAGTAAAATATCAAGATGAAGCTGATTTGAGCAACTGCAATTGCTTTTGCACTAACCTAATACAAAATACCTGATAAGTACTCTCTCAAAAATGTCAAGGGGCTGGGTGTGGTGGCTGGTTCACGTCTGTAATCTCAGCACTCTGGGAGGCCCACAGGGGCAGATCACTTGTGGTCAAGAGTTCAAGACCAGCCTGGCCAACATGGTGAAACCCTGTCTCTACTAAAAATACAAAAATTAGCCAGGTGTGGTGGTTTGTGCCTATAGTCCCAGCTACTTGAGAGGTGGAGGCAGGAGAATTGCTTGAACCTGGGAGGCAGAGGATGCAGTGAGCCAAGATCATGCCACTGTACTCCATCCTGGGCGACTGTCTCAAAAAACAAACAAACAAAAAAAAACTGTCAAGGTCATAAAAGACAAAGAAACTGCCACGGATCAGAGTACACTAAGGAGACATGACAACTAAATGCAATGTGGTATTCTGGACTGGATCCTGGAACAGAAAAAGGATAATAATGGAAAATCTGGTGAAATTCAAGTGAAGTCTGGAGTTTAGTTAATAGTAATGTGCCAATGAAGATGTTTTAGTTTCATAAATGTCCCACAGTGGGATACATAAGGGTAAAGGGTGAGGGGTGTATAGAACTCTCGGAACTCTCTTTGCAACTTTTCTGTAAATCTCAAATTACTCCAAGATAAAAAGTTCATTAAAAAAAGAGAAATTTTAGTATAAAAGAAACGAAGCTGAATGGCAACCTGAACTATGGGATGAGGAAAGAAACTAATATTTGTACGGTATATGCCACACGTTAGACACTTAACATGTAACATTAAGAAACTAAGAATTTCTTGAAGAAGAGAAAGAGACAAAAATAAACATGGCAAAAAGAAAACTAAAAGGAAATATATGTTTACAATACAGTAAAATCAAGGTTGAAAGAGGTATCCAACTAGAATAGAATTTGGGAGGCAGAAAGACCACAGTTAATCTTTACTCTACTACTTTGACATAGTTTGTATATTTGTCCCCTCCCAAATCTCATGTTGAACTGTAATCCCCAATATTGGAGGGGGGCCTGGTGGGAGGTGATTGGATCATGGGGGTGGATTTTTTCTCATCAGTGGTTTAGCATCCTTCCCTTGGTGCTGTCCTCAAGACAGTTAGTGACTTCTCATGAGATCTGGCTGTTTAAAAGTGTGCCGTACTTCCTTCTCTCCCTATTGATCTTGCTTTTGCCATGTGACACGCCTGCTCATGCTTTGCTTTCCTGGTGAGTAAAAGCTCCCTGAGGCCTCCCCAGAAGCAGATGCTGCCATGCTTCCTGTACAGCCTGCAGAATCGTAAACCAATTAAACCTCGTCTTATAAATTACCCAGATTCAGACATTTCTTTATAGTAATGCAAAAATGGACTGATACATACTGACTGCATGATTTCTGGCAAGCTATTTCACCTCTTTAATCCTGTTTCTTCATTCTCAAAGGGGGATAATACCACCTACCTTAGAGAATTATAGTGAGGATTAAATAAGACTTCACGTTTAATAAAGTGCTTTATTCGCACTCAGCAAATATTTATTTACTTTCTTTTCCCCTTAACCTACTCATAGAAGGAAATAGTGAAAAAGTTACTAGGAGCCAAGAAGCCTAGATTAGAGTTGTATCTTGATCACTAGTTTGATACCTTGCATGAGTCACTTAAACTCTCTGGGTATGTTTCTTCAACTTACCAGCATAAACCAGGACAGGCACATTAATAGCCCACACTCCAAATCCTGGCCTGCTGCCTCCTTGTAGGAATAAAGTTTTATTGGAATACAGCAACGCTCATTTGTTTATGAATCATCTTTGGCTGCTTTCCCACAACAGCTGAGCTGAAGAGTTGTGACAGAGACCATGTGTCCCACAAAGCCTAAATTTTACCGTCTGGTCCTTTAAAGAAAAAGTTTGCCAACCCCTGGTCTAAACAGTCTCTAAGGTGCCTTCCAACTCTAAAATTTTAAGCCAAAACTTAAGGTAAATATGAGATATGAAAATATGTGATAACAATATGTCTTAATTTCAAGATGCTCCAAAAAAATTTCCCCAAGCCCAATGCCTATTTGCTTTCTGATTTTCCTTTTTATCTGCAACCTCTATAACCCTGCAATGGAATCAAGACTGTGGCAGCTGAGGTGAGCAGCAAGTTTCCTGACTTGGTTCTAAAATTCATAAGCCTAGGGTTCCAAGAACCCCCAGCACTGCAGATATCAAAGAGCCTTTATCCTATTCCAACTCATGGCAAAGCCCCAGAGAACTGGCACTGTGGAGGAAAACAGGAGCTATCAAGGAATTATCTGACAACCTCACCTCCAACTGCTAGGTAGTACAGGGAGCCTGGAAATACCAAAATTCATGCACCAAAAAAAAAAAAAAAAAAAAAAACAGAAAGAAAGAAAAAGAAAAGAAAAATAAGCAGCAGCAGCAGCAGCAGCAGTTACATATCCTTAGTTTTACCTTCTTGATAGCTCTGAGCCTAAGAGCAGAACCATATACCGTATCATGTTCCAAATCTCCTAATATTTAAACTAGCTCTTCTAGTCCAATCCACATTCCAAACATAATGGGATAGGTCCTGTCTCTCTTCAGTCAATGTTAAGACCATAGCTCTGCAGTCAGCTCTGTATCCAAATCTGGTTTTTGCCTTTCCCTTTGTGATGGTTAAACAACCTAGTTTTTTTGTTTGTTTGTTTTGTTTTTGTTTTTGTTTTGGAGACAGAGTCTCGCTCTGTCACCCAGGCTGGAGTGCAGTGGCACGATTTCAGCTCACTGCAAGCTTTGCCTCCAGGGTTCACGCCATTCTCCTGCCTCAGCCTCCCGAGTAGCTGGGACTATAGGCGCCCACCACCACGCCTGGCTAATTTTTTTGTATTTTTAGTAGAGACGAGGTTTCACTGTGTTAGCCAGGATGGTCTCCATCTCCTGACTGCCCGCCTCGGCCTCCCAAAGTGCTGGGATTACAGGCGTGAGCCACCGTGCCCAGCCACAACTTACATAGTTTTTTATGCCTTAGGTAATCCACCTATAAAATGAGAATAGTAATTATTTATCCCATAGGACTTTTGCAATTAAATGGAGTAATACTCAAGAAATACTTAGCCAGTGCCTAGCTTTGTGTTTAATTAATAATAGCTACTGTAAGCCCTTACCTTATCATCACCAAATACCTATTTTCAGATTTACTTTCCTCTTGAAATATTCAACCCTACATACCAAGTAAATAGTATTATTCTTTTTTCTAAGAAAAGGTACTTTTCTTAATCAAGGGTACTTTTCTTCAAAGCTCGACTCTTTCTGCCAAATCATTCTTTCTTTCTACCTTCTAGCAATTCAGTTTCAAGCACCTGGTCATGCAACTGTGATTTGCATGAAAGTAATATTTGCATGGGAAATCAGAGAGGAAACACAAAATGCAAAAGGAATAGTGTTTCAAAAGAGTCTTTAGTTCTAAAGGGAAGAAAATATTTGAGAAGAACTGATTCCAACATTAGCTCAGCAAAACCGAACATGTATACAATGCCTTTCAGTATAGAAATCTGAAAAAAACTGGGAGGGTAAAGCAGGTAAGTGGCAATCTATCTACAATCTGTCTATTTTAATGATTGTTAATTAAATCAAATTAATGGAAATAGCTTAATATTTCTTGCCAAAATTGGACAATAATGGTATAATAGAAAGAGCATATTCTGGAGTCGAACAGACCTCAGTTTAGATCTTAGTTCTACTATTTTGTAAATGTCAAAATAAGGATAAAAGTTTTCCTTACTCTACTAGGCTGCTCTTACACAGGTAAAGACCAAGGGTCTTTCTGAATATTAGACTATCAAACAAACATTTACTTGTACTGAAAATAGGAAAGAGTGCTGATACAGTAGGCAAAATTTCACAATCAAAAAAAAATCTTTTAAAAGAAATCACCGTAATTACTCTCACACAATCTTAGCATGACTATTTTCTTAATAGAAAACAAATATAAGGATAAAAGTTCAGCTTTCCCTTCTGATAAATAACCATGTGGGTCCCAAGGCTGAGAAAAAACAGCGTAAGCACTAGAGTGAAGGTCCCACTTCCATGGCCAAATATGAACAGTAAATCACAGACAAGGTTGGATTAACACAGTTGCATAGATGACAGAGATTCAAAGCTATTTATACTAATAGTAATGAAAACAGGGAAGGGGACCCTGCATTCCCAGTACCTTTCAGAGATAAAACCATCCGAGGACACCTGGGCTCCAAATATTTCTTGAGATCATCCCAGGCCTTTTTAATAGCAGCATAATGGTCAATGTATCTTCCTACATCAGAGTAAGTATCTATGAAGAGAGATTTCCAACACTGATTCTTCTGTGTTTTCTCTTCCCTAAATAGATGAAAAACATGAGACTTAAAATCTTTTAAAATAATATTAGCATTTATTTTAGATACCTACAACATAAAGGAACGTGTACTTTTCTCTTCCTTTTCATTATATTTTAGCCACAAATGAAGATCAGATAGCAAAAAGTGATATATACATTAAAAATTTTAACAAAAGTTACTGCTGGCATGGTGGATTGTTAGGCACTCATTTTCTCATTTTCTTTCTAGTTATTTTTTTCAGTGTTCTAATCTTTAATAAAATATGAATAGTAGTAACGTGTAAATTTCAACTTACTCTTAAAAATATACCAATTATAAAATTTTAAAGGCATCATGTATTCTGTTTTAGAGAATACTTAGAATCTTGTGATATAATAATATTAATCTAACACATATCTACACTGAATTAGTTGAGAATCATAGAACATGAAATTAATTACATGATTGAACATTCCTATTGGGTAAAATTCCCCAAGCATTTATTAAGTGTCCACTTAGCCACTGAGGATATAAAAAATAAGGCACATTTTTTGCCTTCAAAAAAGGTAGAGTCTAATTAGTGAGAAAGAATGAAGTATAAAATTAAGAATCAGAAGTGATAGAGGGTAAGGCAGCCACAGAGGGCCTTAAAGTAACATACTAACGAGCTTGGTAAGAAAGGCTTGGTAAGCCTTTGTGATGAATGTAGAAGGAGGGAGAGAAGTGGGGAGAGAGAGAGACACACAACTAGGATGACTCCTAATTCTGATTTGGATGCCTGAGTGGATGATGCTGCTATGAAGACTGGCAATGCTGAAGGATAGGTTTAGGAATGGGGAAAAGAACAATTCAGGGTGGGTTTTTTTTGCAGGGGTAGGAGAGGGAAAGGGAGCATCTTTTTATTAATCTAAATAATATACACATAGATTATTAAAACTAAAAGGTACCAAAGAACTTACGATGAAAAACTATTCTCCTGTTTTAAGTCCAACTCCTCAAAGGAAATCTTAGGTGTTTCTAGAAGTTACCTCTATAGTTCTAAATGTTTATGCCTCTAGTTGTTGATTTATCAACTTCACATGTATCTACTGATACCCCAAAGGGAAACACGGGAAGATCTAGCAATACTTAAACTTCCCCTTACCTGTTCTTTTTCCTCCCAGTGTTTGATAGCTCTGTTATTAATTTTCAGTTCTGTCTAAAGCTTGCAGCTTTAAATAATATGCTTAAACCTCTGCTTCTTACTTCACCAACTTTAGTCACTACCTGACTCCACTCAATCTAAGAAAAGATATTAGCATTCCTACTCATTTCTTCCACCTTTCTCAACTCCCACTTTCTGTCATCTGCACTTTGATTCTGTCAAATTTGTTAACATTTACTGAATCCAGTTAATAAATGTGGGACAGCCAATAGAAAGGTCCAGCAGACAGTTCTGCAAACAATTCCAGAGCTCAGTAGGGAAGTCAGGGAGGGAGATTCAGGTTTGGGAGTTAGGAGCATGCAGATAGTCACTATAAATGGCAACAATGCATGCAGTAGAGTTCAGAGAGGGAGAGCAGAAGTGGGCTAAGGACAGAACCTTGGCGAATACCAACATTTACTAGCAGGCACGAGAAGAACCACCAAAGGAGATAAAGAGACAAGGGTTAGAGAGGAGAATCAGGACAGACTAGTGTTATGGAAGAAACAAAGGACCAGTTTTCAGAAGTACATATTCCCCGAATACTCACTCAGATATCAGCCAGTATTTTTTGCAATGTCTTCTCCAGAGCGGATCATGACTTGATAGTTGGCTAAGTCTTCGACTGACATAGCAACAGCTGGCAGTAACCAGATTCACCGATAGTATTAAAAAAAGTAAGAAAACAATTTTAAAATAAAGATTAAAATATTCATTGTTAAGTTTTGTTTTATGCCTTTTGTTTCTCTTATTTTTCACTGATTACCCTTACAATTACAAAACCATTTTCTAAAACATGTTTAACATGTTAAGTAGTATAATTGCCTTGTTAGTAGTGAAACTAGTTCACAAATAAACCCTGAAACATCTACAATCTAAAACATGTTTAACATGTTAAGTAGTATAATTGCCTTGTTAGTAGTGAAACTAGTTCACAAATAAACCCTGAAACATCTACAATCGTAATTTTTCACAAAAATATCTACAAACCATATATACCACTGGAGTTAATCTCTAATCAAGGAGTTGTCCTATGCTTATTGTCAGGACAATACTCACTTCTACATATAGGAAGAAAGTTATTTAGTCATAAAGGGACTTGGGGTTTTTTCCCAAGATCTGTAAGATATATGCTACTAAATACACAGATCTTTTATTTTTGTTTTTTAAAATTTTTTACTTAAAGGAAAAAAGTATTGCCACCAAAACCACTTTTTCATTAAAGCAACTACTGGAAAGTCCACCTATAGAGGGTGCCTGAATCATAACAGATCTGATTCAATAATCATGGCTCTACAAGTTATCAGCTGCCACAAAACATGGAATGTTAGAAGCAAATAACTTTCTTACCATATAAAGATTTCTAACACAACAGTGTTGCAATCCTGTAAATTCCACCCTACATAATTAATTTGTAAAAAGAATGAATCTAAGATTAGTACTCAGTTATATTAACAGAAAGTAGGTATTCAAAGATCTCACTTGGGCAGTAGCTAATCAACAGAATCTTAAATCACATCAGGTTTGTCAAGACCATAACTAAGGTGTGTTAAACACCAATCTATAGTAAACAAAATTGCCTTTGTTTGATTTTCAGATTTTACAGAAACATCATCTTCATCCTTTTCTGCCAAGTTCAGGAGATGCCCAAATTAACTTTTGTAAACATAGGAATCCCTTCAGTTTTGTGCATTCAGTTTCCATACCCTCTTCTTGATTCCTCTCCCTCCACTGCCCTAGGAGCTAAACAACATAAAAGAATCTGGAATATGCATGAAAGATGAATTCAATGCACATCAAGATTGAAAACTACTGTTCTAGAGATTCTGATCCAGTTGGTTTAGACTGAGATCTGTACCTCAGGCATCTATAAGTTTAAAAAGTGCCACAGGCCATTCTCATGCACAGGTCATTCTGATGCACAGTGTGGCACTTATTCACTCCATTTCAGAATAAATCACTCTGCAATGGACAGGGTATCAGATTATCTCAATTCAAACTATGCAACTGATGCTACATGATTCCAGTGTACTAATCCAATCCAACCCAGTCCAGTTCAGCAAATACATATCAAAAACTTCAGAGCTTATCACTAGACTAGACCCTTGACAAAACTGGGCTGTGTGGTGCAGGAAAAACGCTCCAATACACTGGACACTTTTCTGTAGATAAAATTCAAATGGTATTCAACTCAATTTATTTCCACAGACATTTACAGAGGGATCGTGTCACTTCTGTTTAAAATTGTGATTACTACCTAAGGCATTTAAAGTAAAATTTTACCTCCTCACCGTGGTTCCCAAGGTCCTGCATGATCTCACCACCCTCATCTGATCACTGTCTGTGAGTCATTCCCTACCTCCAGCAACGCCAGCCTTCTGTATCTTCCACCAGGCCATGCTGTTGAACAGTACCATTCAGCAGTCCCGTCAACCTCTGAACATACTTTTCCCCCTGCCAGAACTGCATATGCCCTGCTTCATATATGGCAGCTCCTTCCGATTTGATCACCTCTCCCTTCCTATTTCTTAACAGAGCAATCTATTTCCTTCACTGCACTAAGCACCTCTTGCAATTATGGCTTGCCCACTGGACTGTAAGCTCCATAAGAGCTGCCTTATCTGCGTTGTTCACTACTGTACCCTCAACACTTAACAGACTGGCACATAGCAGGCCCTCGAAAAAAAAAAAATCTTTGAATACAAAGATAAGCAAGGCAGTCCTTACAATCAAGAAGCACGCCATCTACCTGACATGGCAAATCAATTCTGCAGGAAGAAGGTAGAGAGGGCATCTTCTCCACCTTGCCAGGTTGAGAAGAAGTAGGCAAGGCATTCCAGGCAAGGTCGAGAGCTTGAGCCACAGGCAAAAAAAAGAAAAAAGAAAGTGCAAGTGTGTTGTGTGCTGGCAGAGGCCTGATTTGGCTAGAAGGGATGGTGCAAATGTGATAGTGGAGGAGAAATAAGTCCTGGAGGACCTCAGATATACAAGCCAGATGATAAGAGCCTTCAATGCCCCAGAAATTTAGGTTACAGTCTATAAACATAAGGGTGTCACAGGTTTTAAGGAGAATGACAACCAGATGTGTCTTAGAAAGATTACTCTGGCAGCAATCAAAAGTTGGAGGTTGTTAGTTAAATTGTAAGTATTTTCTAGAAAAATAAAAGTGCTAGCAGGTACAGGTAGCGACCAGTACAGGTAGTGACGAAAAACTTGAGGTATCTATCACCACTTAGCTAGGCCAACAACTATCTGTAACTCCAACAAATCTGTATTTATAAATGAACCTCTAATAACACAGGGCACAATCATCAAATGGCTAGAATCTAATGGTTAATACAAAACACAAAACAAATCGCGCCTACCTATCCTAAGAGGGCGACTTTGCATCCTCTGCAAATACATACAGTAGCACAGGAAACTCACAGCCATGCCACCCCCTGTCAAGGGTGTAAACAATCCTGACAGCTGGGGGGCGGGCTGGCAGCGCCATTTCTTCCACCACCCCAGACAGTCCCAAGTTCTGAAGAAACTGGGAATTGAACCACCTTATCAGCAACCGGTGTTTATTTCTGGAACAGATGCTAGTAATGTGGGAAACCCAAGGTGTCCAGGAGAGAAGATAGTCACCGGCATGGCATCACCGGAAGTCAGTACCAAAACACAAAATCCAACATCGAACCGTAAGGAGCAATGCTGACAGCAAAACAATTCTCATGCACTGAAGTCCGAAAGTGAGCCCTGACAGCGATTCTGGCGCTGGGGAAGTCGCGCCAGGGGAGTATAGGGGGTTGCCTATCTCCTCCTCTCGCTCGCCCCACCTGCCCACGCCGGCGCCAGACTCCGCAGGCCCCGGACCCAGCAGAGAAGAGCGCCTGGCAGGGACAGGGGCTTTTACACAGCAGCCGGGACTGATCCCGACCGGGCAGGAACCTGCGGGGCCAGCGGGGGTCCACGGAGCGCGGCGGGGCGGCACGAGAGCCACTACCTCCTTCTCTTGCAAGTGGGCCTCGCCGAGGCCTGGGAGAGAGAGCTCTGGTCGCTTCTCAAACCTGGACCCAGGACGGGAGGAAGACCCAGGGCGAGGCCCTTTCCGCCCCTGTCTCGTCCCGGTCCCCGGTGGCTCTGCAGGATGAGGGCGGCCCTGGCGTCACCTTCTGGTGTCGCGGGAGCCCGGGTCCTGTCAGCGGCCCCGACCTCCTTCCCCCCTGCCTCACCGCCTCCTCTCCCCATCCCCCACCCCTGCCATGCGTGTCGTCCCATTACTTGATTAGGTCCCGATAGTCCAAAAAGGATAAGATGAGGAGCAGGGGATCGGTGGGCAGCGACTCTAGGGTCAGCTGCGCCGTGTCCGTCTCCATGGCCGCCATCTTGCCTGGCCCGGTGCAAGTCTAGCCCCGCCCTGGGCCCGCCCCTGCCCCGCCCCCACCACCGCCTGAACCGCCCGAACCGCCCCCAGCCGCTCGCACAGGTTTGTTATGTAACCGCCGGGCCAGCCCCGCCCTCAGGGCGGGCTGAGGGGCGGCTCCCTGGAGGGCCCGCCCGCGAGCCGGGAGCCAGCCGCGCAGTGCGAGTTCAGCCGGCTTCATTCACGTTCCTCATCAAATCTCTTCAACTCTGTTCTCGCATCCCGGTTCGTAAACTTGCCCATCCCGGGACCCTTTTGTTGCCAAATCTGCCTCCGTCTCCCCAGCTCCTCCTGCGAAGTTTTATACTCAGTATCCAGGAAGCCTCGCTCAAAATCTCACACCCCTCCACGCCCTTGGTCCCCAAACCCGTTCTTTCCCTTTGTTTTCCAACCCGAGAACCCCTGGTTTTCCCCGCTCAGCCTTCCCCACCCCGCGTGTCCCCCGCACACAGCAGGGCAGCTCCGAGACTTGTCCACTCAGCAGGAGCGGAGTTGAGAATCAGCCAGGGACGCCAGCTGAAGGCCCTTCTCCCAAATTAAGGAAATGGTTGTTGAGTGCTCAACTTCACGCCCCTCCCCGTCTTCCTAAGTAAAATGTGTACAGGGAGTGAGCCTGAGTCTCAGTCGCTGTCCCTTAATTTGGTTGTCATGGCTATTTTCAGCCTATTAGGGTAATGCAAAGGGTACAGTGTGGATTTTTTCCAGCTTTAAAATTTATTTTGGCCAGAGTTTAGATCCCGCAGCGTTAAGTATCCGGCGTGTAAAGGGAGGAACTGAGATTCCCAGAGGGCATAACTGATGGAGGCACGAAGATGTCTGCTCTTCAGCTTTGCCAAGGTGATATTAAAATGAGAGTGGGGGAAGTATAATGGGTCCATACATCACTTGCCTGATTTTTTCTTTTCCATTGCTTTTCCGAAGGCAATATGTTGTTGTAAGGGGCTTATGGGGAATCCAGACAGACCTGGACTTCACACACCTGTCATTTATTTCACTACTAGTGAAATGTTGGCATAGTTATGCCTAAGTTCTCTGAGACTGTCCCTCATCTCTAAAACCACCCCTCCTTTGGTGAACTAAGGATGGCGATAACGCTTTATGTAAAGTGCCTGGCCAGATACTCAATAAATGTTAATTTTCCAAACTTATACATGCATCAATCACTACGTTCTCCAAACATTTCCATATCCTGGAGAAGGTTTCTCTCAATTATTTGGAAGAGTGGAAGTGATATGCCCCACACCCCCAAAATCCATTTCCTCCATTCTTCATACCATTAATGCCTTCTATTTATGGTTTTGCTTAATAGTTATAACCCCTATCACCTAGCCAACAAAACACAACAACAGCAACAAAAAAACTCTGCCTACATCTCTGAGCTTCCAAATTGTTTATGCACATACGTAGAAGAACATTTACTGAATTGGATTTCAATTACTTGTTCTGTGTCTCTCTCATCTATCTGTAAACTCTCAGTCTTACTCATCTTTCTAATTTCAGGGCTTAGCAAGGTATTCAATAACTAGAAAGTTTAAATTCAGGTTGAATGGATGAATTAAGACCGAATAATCATTTCTGTTTACAAGGGAACCATACCTTTTTACATAGACAAATGCTTATAAAGGTATTTGATCCTGATTTATGTTTGTCTCCATTTCGCCTTCAGATGGCCCACCTGTTTGAACTCCAACAGCTGGTGGGAGTTTCAGGTACACTGCATTTGCTTCTGCTATCCTATTGCGCTTGGACTTGGTGCAGCTATGACCTAATGCAGAGCACAAAGTATGAAGCTACTGTACTGTCAGGGCCAGAACTAAAGTGAGGCAAGAAAGCTACTTGCTTGGAGCACAAAACTTAAGGAGAGGTGCCAAAAAACTGAATAATCAAATAAATAACATTTTAATGCAATATTTTTAAAAATAGAAACTAATGCAAAAAAAATTCACAGTGAACAAAATACAAAACTCTTAAACAAAAACAGGATCCCACAGTGCCATGTAAGCCATATTAGAGCCTGATGCAAAAAGAAAAGGCAAATGCAATCCCCTAAATACATGCTTTTTGTGTTTGTTGTTGTTTTGGAAACAGGGTTTCTCTCCCGTCACCCAGGCTGGAGTGCAGTGACATGCTTTCAGCTCACTACAACTTCTGCCTCCTGGGCTCAAGCAAACTTCCTGCCTCAGCCTCCTGAATAGCTGACACTACAGCTACACCACAACGCCCCGCTAATTTTTGTATTTTCAGTAAAGACAGGGTTTCACCATCTTGATCAGGCTGGTCTCGAACTCCTGACCTCAAGTGACCCACCTGCCTCAGCCTCCCAAAGTGCTGGGATTACAGGCGTGAGCCACCATGCCTGGCCAGGTGGAAGACTTGCTTCTCCCATGTGGCTGGGCTTACAGCTTCTGCCATGTGCTCTCAGCCCCTCTTTTCCAGGCTGCTAAGCCCTGCCACTTCCCACCTTGCAAAGTGCCATTGAGTTGCCAGCCCCTGCTGCACTAGCCCAGGCCCCTCTGGAGAGGTGGCTTTGGCTCAGGCTCCACTTTTCTCCCCAGCATGGTATGAGGCATGTGGTAGAGGTTGGGGGAGCAATGCAGGTAGGCAGGACCCAGGAGAGCCCTTTCCTGGGCTGGGGCTTCCTATTGCCCACCCCCTGCGACCCTGCCCCCAATACTAGCTGGAAAAGGGGTAGGTAGGAAGAGAGAGTCCAGGATTTGACTATTCACATCCCCAGGGCTAAGCTTGAGGGTGAGGGCTCCAGAACCTGGGGGCCTGAGTGGAAGAAATAGTCCCTCCAAATTTGCTCATTGTTTTGGAAGTTGGTTTCTAAAGAGTTTCACTAACACAGTATTTGCTTATCATTTTAATTTCTGTGGCAGATCAGAAAGCAGAAGGTTCTAAGGCCAGGCATGGTAGCTCATGCCTGTAATCCCAACACCTTGGGAGGCCAAGGTAGGCAGATTGCTTGAGTGCAGGAGTTCCAGACCACACTGGAGAGACACCGTCTCTACAAAAAAAAAAAAAAAAGCCAGGCATAATGGTGCATGCCTGTAGTCCCAGCTACTCAGGAGGCTGAGGTGGGAGGATAGCTTGAGCCTAGGAGGTCGAGGCTGCAGTGAACTGTGATCGTGCCACTGCACTCCAGCCTGGGTGACATAATGAGACCCTGTCTCTAAATAAATAAATAAATAAAGTTTTTTAAAAAGAAATCAGAAGGTTCTAACAGAAGGGTTCAGATGTAGAATTTAAAAAAAAAAAATGGTTTCTCCTTTTCTCAGGAGAGGGACAATGCTTGAGAAATACACAGTCTTACATGTTTCCTTTAGAACCCCAGTGGCATCTTATCTATAATGAGTAGCTCCTAGCAGACAACACCCTACCTCTTGGTAATCACATCATAGTTTCATCGGCTTTAAGGTTCTCACTGGCTGTTTAGGTAAATCCTTCAGACATTAATTCCTATCAAGTGCAAGCATCCAGGCTCAGGACTGTGAGAGATCAAGCTGAACACAGTACCATACCTGCCCTTTAGAAAGTGACAGACACTCCCTCATGGTTTGGTTGGGGGCAGGCAAATTCAAATGGCCCTGGAGACTCATTTTCTCACCTGTTTTCATGGTTTAGCAATTCGCTGCCTCAGCAGATCTGAGTTAGCTTAGAGACAGAACAGGATGCTCTAGAAGTTCCAACTAAATGGCAGCCTAGAGGTGCCCCGAATCCCCGGCTTCTACCCCAGCATTTGTAAAACAGAGTTTAAGATTCTTCTCTATTGAACTCTTTGCGAGATGAATCCAGTCTCGCTTTGCCCAGCCTAGGCACATCTCTCAGCGGGACAGGGAAGCTGGGGGCTGGGATGGATGGTGGGATGGGGAGAGGGGGTTACTTACATGCTCCTCCTTCTCTGCTTGTATCCCCCTCCCCCACCCAACTTGTATTTATACCACATGGCGCTGGTAATGTGTGTCTGTGGCCCCTGAAAGGCAGGTGCACGCATGAAGATTAAACTCCACTTTGCCTTGGTGCTAAGTGTTTTTAGTACTGCCCTTGTCCAACTGGGCCTTCCCAGGGCCAAAAGCATTCTCTCCTGGGGGCCCTGTCACCCAAGCCCAGGTGTCAGCAATCCTGGTTGTGCTGAGGCAGTCCTTGCATTTGGGAGCCCCGAAGATAAAAGGGTGGGAGGATCACAATCACGGTGGGACTGCTGGGCATTAACTCCCCCAAACAAATGTGACACCCAAAGAAAAACCCTGGGCCACAAGGCTGCAGTGATTGGTAAAAAGGAGACCCACCCCTGCAGAGCCCAGGAATATTCAGGAGAATTATACTTTATGGTTGAAAACAGAGAGAAGGATAAAATTGCAGGGATGAGTGATTAGGGGCTGCCACTGCCACTCAGAAAGGCAGCCAGGCTGATGGGGTGACACAAAAATCTGGAATGGATTTAGCTGCTCTTGTGCAGCAAAACCAGACAAACTCATGGCTAATGAGAAGCCTGGACCAGATGTAAGAGATTTATAGGCACAGTTTCAGCAGCTAAACACACTAAGTTCTAGGACTTGGTTCCTTGCTCCTTCCTTAAGGGATACTTTAAATATTTCTGAATTTGCCAAACCAATGTCTGGTTTCTTTGTTTTTGTCTGCGACATGTCTCTTGCTTTTTTGCAGCCTGTATAATTGATAGGAACCTTCTGGGTGCATGGTGAGTGGATCTTCTGATAAGATACATTTAACGTGTTCCCTGTTGGTGGCTTCTAATATGGGGGCTAAGGATGTGGCCAAGAATGGCCTGTAATCCAAAACCCTGCCAAGATTGCATCGTTGCAACAATGGTTCCTACCAGGTGGAGAGAAAATACAGTATTCTTATCCAAGACGTAATAAAGGCCAGAGTGCTGAACAACACTATCCATCAGTTCGATAGCCCTGTAGGGCTGGGGAAGTCACTAGTATATGCAATCTTATTGTGCCCTGTTGAGGCTTAAACAGGTAAGTGGCCACTATTCTTGGAATGTCTGATATCGTAAGAGTGGCTGAACTAGAACTGGGCCATTAGTGATACTTGGCATGCAGGCTTCGATAGATTAATGCTGGGGTTTGTTGTTTTGTTTTGTTTTGTTTTTGTTTTTTTAGAGACAGGGTCTGGCTCAGTTGTCTAGGCTGGTCTCCATCTCCTGGACTCAAGCGATCCTCGCACCCCAGCCTCCTGAGTAGCCAGAACTACAGGCTTGTGCCACCACACCCCCCCCAAAAAAAAACAAAAAACAAAAAACTCTTTATACCTTTTCTACCCTTCTCCATGCCCTAGGAGGCTGATCTGTAGATACTCCTTCACCTGGGCTTCTTTGTTATCTGGCTTCTGGAAGAGAAAGAGAGAACAATGGGAGAGAAAAGTGACATTCAGGTATTTAGACATCTCCACCTCCTGAGATTTTGGTTGGGGCTGTGTTCCCAGGGGAGACAGCTCCTGTCAGCGCCCTCTTTCCTGCCTCCAGCTCACTCAGCTCTGATGACACTATTCCCTCCCTCCAGCTGCTAGAACTGTGCCTCTTGCTTTTTCAGGGTTAATAACAGCTCCCCTCCCCCTCACCCCATTACTAATCCCTGGGCACCTCACTGTCCTGCGCTGGTTCCCTTATCTGGTTCATACCTCTGTTAGTATTGTCCCCACTGAATTCTGTTTAGTTATGTTCCTTTGAATGTTTTGTCTGTTTCTTGAGAGGACTCTGACTGATATCACTTGCCAAGGCAAGCAGTACTGTCACAAACTCCCCAGGAATACATTGTACATTGTCAGAGAGCTGAACAAACGCTGACAAAATGAGAACTGCTGGTTGGGGCCGAACATTCCACTCTCTTGATGACCTCACCACTGAATGTACTGCATGAACTCCATTGCATTCCAGCTTAGAAAAGCTGACCAAAGATGAATGGGCTTCCAAAGAAGAAGAAACAATTTGGCCACCCATCTGACCTTTTTGGGGTCTTCTTCTGTGACAGCCCCAAAAGACATTCTATCCTCTATTAAAGTCAAAGTTCTAATCTTGTGGCCACTAGCTGCTGTAGGGATGAATGCCTAACCTCTGATTGACCTGTTTTGGAAACAACACCCTTTATACCTGGAAATTCCACAATAGGCTTTATATACCCAATAATTAACTATATTTGAGAAGGGGACACCTATGGCAAGCAGCCTTGAAAGTGATCCAGGCATCAGTAAAGCAAACCTTGTCCTGGAGCCTCCTATCTTATTCAGATGGAATTACAGATGTCAGTGATCAATCCCACAGTGATTGCAGGCTTTGGAAATGAAACTCCACCTTCTTACCAAGGACAAGCCTGCAAGGACTTTCTGCTGCTGCTGGGCCTGAGACTAGCCCCTTCTGGAAAAAGAGAATATCACTGAAAGGAAAAATTATGACTTTGCTACCTGACATTATCACTTTGCATTGGGTCCTGTCTGAACTGAGATATCCAGAAAGTTCTGTAGCAATATGGAAATGGCACCTACAACCAAGGTTCAAGTCTGGTCCCCAATACCTTAGCCAACTTCAGGAACAACAGGTGGCTGCCCACCCATTAGGCATGGAGAAACCCACCTACTGTTAAACCTAAGCTGTTGGCCTACCGGGGCCTCTTTGATAAGACTTGCATCTGACAAGAAGCATGGTTCACTGGTGAAATAGCTTGCCCCTGAGATGGGCAAATTCCGTGGAATACCAATGCCATAAATTGCTGAGGTTCACGATGCTTGCATGCTGAATAATTGGCCAAACTTCAGGTGCTGTTCTTGGCTGTAGAGTATACTGCTCCCAGATTGATGGAAATGAACCTTTACACAATATGTCAACTAAGATTCTCTAAAAAACAAATGTGAAGATAAGATTAGATTCATGAGAGATATACTCGGGGGCTGGGCAGAGGGCAGGAAAGTCTTATGAAGGATAAAAGAGAGGAAGCCAGAGTAGGCAAGGAGTGCCTTCAGACCAGGATGCAGGTCTGACACCTGTGAAAAGAGAAGATGAAGGAAGGATTTGGCAGGGAGAGTCTCGGGTTGGACTGCAGCTCTGAGAATGTCTCAGCCAGGCCAATGGAGAGTCCTCATACCAACGCTGCCGATTAGAAAGTCCAGAGACCCACAGAATTGGCCTGCACTAATCCCCTACCATGCTCAGCCACTGGCTAGGAGCAGCCCAGGGGAAGTATGGTTTTGATGCAAAAGCATGGTGGGCCGCAGACTGGCACTGTCTGTCAACTATGCTACATGCAGCAGGAGATCTGAGTGGCATATTCCCATGACCATCACACACAGAAACATTGCTAATAGCCTAGCTATTTAGTCAGGCCATGGGCCACCTAAAGACTGAATTAATAAAGGCATATATCATGTGCCTTTGGGACATAATTATGGGACCTCTCCATTGAAAAGATTATAAGTAACAAAATCTAGAAGAAAACAGCTGCCTGAAAAGACTGATCAAGCATATATGGGCATCATGTCTACCTACCACAGCCGACTGAATCTATGCTGTAACTCACCACAGTAATGGAACCACCCAAAAGACCAGGGATACCCAACCAGAAATTCTTTCATCAACACATATAGTAGCCACTGTTACTGAAAAAGCTCATACTGTTAGCCAACTGTGCCAGTCTGTCCAACAGTGACCTGATGACGTCTAAAAGCCTAGTGGGTTTAGCTGTTTTGGGCTACAAGTTACACAGCACCATACTACCTTCTGCCTTGGCCAAACAATTAGACACCCAGGACTTGAGGAACAGGCAGAGGAGAGTATAATCAGGAAGAGGACACTCTCTCCTCCCACTCTTTTTTTGGAATAGCACACAGTTGAGAGTATATCCAAGTACTTTAGGGGAACAGAAACCATGCTAGGTATTTCGAAAGAGATTTAATACAAGGAATTGTTACACATATATGGGAAGGTTGAAAGAGTAAAGGATGAATGCTGAGCTAATCCAGAAATCAAGACAGTGCTATGGTCTGACTGTTTGTGTCCTTCCAAACTGCATATGTTGAAATCCTAACCCCCAAAGTGATGGTCTGGGGAGATGGGGCCTTGGACAGGTGATTAGGTCATTAATGGGATTAGTGCCCTTATAAAAGGGACTCCAGAAAGCTGCCTTGCCTCTTCTACCATGTGAGGGCACAGCTAGAAAGTATCATCTATGAACCAGGAGGTGGGCCCTCAGCAGACACTGAATCTGCTTGGCACCTTGATCTTGGACTTCCCAGCCTCCAGAATTGTGAGAAACAAATTTCTGTTGTTTATAAGCATCCAGTCTACAGTATTTTGTTACAGCAGCCCGAACAAAGACAGACTGCCTGAAACAGTTATCACCACAGGGCTGTGGAAGCAAAGGGGAAAAGATCTTTGGTTATAGAACCTCGGGGCTAGAAAGAGGAGGCACCACTGGTGGTGCTCCACGGGCTCCCTAAAGGCCTAATGCTCTGATCTCTCAAGAGAGGTCCCACGAAGTTGGTGTTGAGATCTCTGAAAGCGGACACCTCACAGTTGGTACTTGTATCTCATGGCAGGTAACACAAAGCAGATGCTCAAAATCTTGAAGGTAGGGTTGCCAGATTTAGCACACACTCACACACACACACACACACACACACAGGCACACACACCACCACCGCCATCAGCATTACCACCAACAATAGACCAAAAATAAGGGAAATAACTAAAATGGAAAAAAAAATTAAAAAGTTAAATTTGAATTATTTCTGATTGCCTATGCATATATACATTGAAATAAAATAAGAATATCACATAAAACGTGATAAAAATCATCCTTTATCTGAAATATCTGAAATAAGCAGCACATAAATTACCTACCTCTTTCTTTAATTATACTTCCCTGATGATTTGGCTCTCCTTAAGGTTTCTTAGTTTTGTGGAATTTGTTTATAAAATTCCTTGCATTTACTGTCTGTGTTTCATTTACATTGTAACAGTTTATACAGTGTTCATAGCCAACTTATTCTTTTGCCCACTGAGCATTCATTATTGAGAAAACATGCTCAACGTAGCATAATGAGCTGATATACCCAATATCTGCTGGCTGTCACTGACTGGCTGAATTTCACATGTGTGGGGCTATCAGTGATTTACTAACTTTTAGATATGTGGTTATTAGAGTGAGTCTGTCACTGGTCGATTTTTCAGACCATAAGTTATCTCTAATTAATGGTAGTTACTTGTTCATGACTTCGGACTTGGACCAAATAATGATCTTTTCCTTTCTTTTCTTTCTTTCTTTTTTTTTTTTTTTTTTTTTTGAGACGAAGTCTCTCTCTGTTGCCTAGGATGGAGCGTAGTGGTTCAATCTCGGGGCCCACTGCAAACTCCGCCTCCCAAGTTCAAGCGATTCTCCTGCTTCAGCCTCCTGAGTAGCCAAGAGTATAGGCACTTGCCACAATGCCTGGCTAATTTTTCCATTTTTAGTAGAAACAGGGTTTCACCGTGCTGGCCAGGCTGGTCTCAAACTCCTGGCCTCAGGTGATCCACCTGCCTTGGCCTCCCAAAGTGCTGGGATTACAGACATGAGCCACTGCACCCTGCCTCATCTCTTCCTTTCTTGAATATGAAAAATCAGTACTTTTTCCTCTGAATCCCCACTTTTGGTCTACCTTCAGCCAAATCTGCAGTAGAGACCATATGGACTTTATTTGCGGAGGTATGGGTTTTAGTTATGTTGCGTTTAGGTGACTTAAGATTCAACTACTATGGCAGAAAAATAGCTGTAACTGGCAATATTTTGTAGTTTACTGAAAGGTATGAATAGAGGGCATTTAGGGCATCCTGATAGTCAACAAAGTCAGGATACAGGACACAATCAGTAAATACAGGACAAGTCCTATGAAGAGAGGACCTACTTGAAGAGGGTGCCTCTTGTTTGGTGCTTGGACCTTTGATATGGGACAACCTCACACCTAATGCTTTGGATACTGAAAGGGGACTCTGGGGCTGGGGTTCACAGTGCCTGAGGACCTTCAGAGGAAGGCCTGCAGAAGCTGAAAAACAGCAAGAGAATCCTCCTCTCTCCCTGCTTTCCATTATCCTTTGAGTACCTCCCACTATCTAAAAGAAACTCAGCTTGTAAAAGCACCAGGGAAATGTAGTTTTCAGCCTTCCAGGTCCCGCATCACTGAGATTATACAAGGGTAGGCCCAAGCTAAGACACAAGAAATAATTAATTGACACAAGCAACAATACCCTCCTCCCTTTTAGACTTCAGGGAATGGATGGAGAGTTCTCCTAACTCAGATCGAGGACACCTTCATGAACATGGACACTGACTTTGCTTTGGATAGCTCCCATGGTGCCTTATTCTTTACATCACTCAGTTTTCAGAGAGGGCTTTGTGAAACAGTGGAAGTTATCAGTGGTTAACCCACGGTTGGTGTGTCTTACAATGCAATCAAGGCTTTCTTTATAATAAATGTACCTTGAATCTTTCTGCTACTACCCCCCTTCCTCTTATTTCCTTTTATTCAGGCTATCAGAATAGCTTTCTGATTACTCTCTTTCAATTACAGGCTGACATTTGTCTATGTGTTAAAAATATATACATGTCATATACACCATGGAATACTATGCACCCATAAAAATGAATGAGATCATGTCCTTTGCAGGGACATGGATGAAGCTGGAAGCCATCATCCTCAGCAAACACAGGAAGAGAAAACCAAAAACTGCATGCTCTCACTTATAGGAGGGAGTTGAATGATGAGAATATATGGACACAGGGAGGGGAACATCACACACTGGGGCCTGTTGCGGGATGGGGGCGAGGGGAGGGAGAGCATTAGGACAAATAGCTAATGTATGCAGGGCTTAAAACCTAGATGATGAGTTGATAGGTGTGGCAAACCACCATGGCACACGTATACCCATGTAACAAACCTGCATGTTCTGCACTTTTATCCTAGAACTTAAAGTAAAAGAAAAAGAAAAAGAAAAAAAAAATCATGTCTACAATATTAATCTTCCTAAAGCAATGCTTTCATCATGTCAGTCCCTTGCTTTCAAAAAATCTGTTACAGCATTTTGTTAATCACAGAGTATTACCAAACCTCCTTACTTAGCAGTTTAGGCCTTCTGGAAACTTCTGTTTCTTCGACAAACACTTCTTTTTATTATACAAATAGTTCATAGTAAAATATAAAGAAAAAATACTGTGCCTTCCCCAAATCCCATGAAATCTTAATTGTGTGTTTTCCTCATGTAAACATAGACATATAAGAAATGTACAATGTGGCTGGGCGCGGTGGCTCACACCTGTAATCCCAGCACTTTGGGATGCCGAGGTAGGCGGATCACCTGAGGTCAGGAGTTTGAGACCAGCCTGGTTAATATGGCAAAACCCCGTCTCTACTAAAAATACAAAAATTAGCTGGGCACAGTGGCGGGTGCCTGTAATCCCAACTACTCAGGAGGCTGAGGCAGGGGAATTGCTTGAACCTGGGAGGCGGAGGTTGCAGAGAACCGAGATGGTGCCACTGCACTCCAGCCTGGGTGACAGAGTCAGACTCTGTCTCAAAAAAAAAAAAAGAAAAAGAAAAGTACAAATGTTTTTTAGAATGGTTATTCTTATATTATTCTACAACTTGTATTTTTAACAAATTGTGAAGTATTTTTCTTCTTAGGAAATATTTACTTACATTATCATTATTAATGACTATAAGAGTGTTCCTTAATGTGAATGCATCATATTTAATCAGTCTCTTATTGTGAGAAATTTAGACATTTTTATTATAATAAACAATGCAGTAATAAGTATATTTATGCATTCATTTTTTGGGGATTGTTTCAATGAGTTATGCTCACTGCATACATTTTAGGTGTGGCATTGCTGGGTCAAAAGTTGCAGAATTTTTTAGTTTGTCACATATTTCTAATTGGCTCCCCAAAATAGTTGCAGACAAAATACTGAGTTCCAGATGTAGAAGTAGTATAGACCACATTCTCTGATCCAAATATAGTAAAACCAGAAATGAATAATAAATATGTAATCCCCAAAGCCCAACCATTTGACCTCAAAAAACAAACAAGTAAAGGCATCCTCTTAAAAACTCTTTGGTCAAAGAAGAAATTAAAACTGACATTACAAAATTATTTAACAGGAATGACAACCAGAATGGCATATAATAATTTTTTAGAAATTTTCTGCCAAAACTGCACCTCCAAGCAAATTTAAAACTTAAATATTTTCTGTATTTAAAAAAAGAAAAGTAAATATACAAAGCATCCCACTCAAGTTAGCAAAGAAGAAATATACTTGGGGGAAGCAATATATAGGTAAATTAAGGTAAAGGCAGTATGGAAGGAATTGGGGGTAGGAAATAGTGGAATTGATGGATAAGTTCAGTATCTTGCTCTGCGTGTGTGTGTGTGTATGCGTGCGTGTGCACATGCATGTGCTCAAATGAAGATGGACCACGTGGAACATTCTCATGTTTTGCTGACAGTTCAGCAGGCAAGAGAAACTTGACATTCACAATGGGATTAACCAGGATAAAATCAGTCTCAGCAGAGTGTCATGAAAGCACAAAGGTGGAAGTGATTAATTTAGTGGAGGGCGGGCCAGTGAAGAAAGCTTTGCAGAGAATGTGACAGCTGAGTTGAGCATTATGGGATGGTAGGATTTTGCCAAGCAAAATGCTTGTAGAGAGAGAGTGAAGTCTAGGTGTGGTGGTAACAGTGGGGGATTGTTTTTAAAATGCTGGAATTATTTTTCATGTCTAATCAGTTCTAGACATCTATGGGACTATTAACTATACAGCCTTATCGTGTTTAATAATGTGCTTTCTTTTAGAGTTACAATTCTTTTTATTCAGGCAATCTATTTTTAGAGCCTGCTTTATATTTGTAGCAATTATGATGGAAAATGAACTTCCTAGAAATTAAATGTGTCATTTTATATCTTATCTGTAATGAGCTGATGATGTTAGCATGCAAAGATATATTTAGATCTACTTTATCCTATGAAAAGAATATATCGCATGGATCTAAGTGTGGTCAAATAATGGAAAGTCTGCTAAAGCCATATGGAAATCTTTTCATTAATTTTAAATATTTAGGAATCTATCTGTTGACTATTCCATGACTAAGTTACAGTATTTTATATAGTAAGTATGCAATAGGAAAAATAAGGTATGTATAACTTCTCTTTCCAAAAAGGTATTTAAAAGTTATCTTTGTTGTTATGAGTATTTTCAAAATGCAAACTTCTGAATTTCTATCTTGAGGGATTCTATCTTGAGGGAAAAGAAACAATAATATCATCTCACTATGTGTATACATATGTGTGAGATGTATGTTTGTAAAAGCATAGAAGATAGAAAAAGGTAGCTGTTAAAACTGGTGCCCTGGGGATGAGGAGGGGGAGATTCTAGAAAAGGTGAGTGAGAAAAATAAAAGGGAATGAAGAAACATGATTAGTTCTTTTTATACATTTGTGTTGTTTTATTGTGGTGGTAACTAGTCATTTTATAATTTTGGAAGAAAAGGTATTAAAGCTTTTGGAAGCTGGGGGTGGTGGCTCACGCCTGTAATCCCAGCACTTTGGGAGGCCGAGGTGGATGGATCAGGAGGTCAGGAGATTGAGACCATCCTGACTAACATGGTGAAACCCCGTCTCTACTAAAAATACCAAAAAAATTAGCCGGGCGTGGTGGCAGGCGCCTGTAGTCCCAGCTACTCAGGAGGCTGAGGCAGGAGAATGGTGTGAACCTGGGAGGTGGAGCTTCCAGTGAGCCGAGATCATGCCACTGCATTCCAGCCTGGGCGACAAAGCGAGACTCCGTCTCAAAAAAAAAAAAAACTTTTGGAAATACAAGACAGTTATGGTTCAGGAGAGCAGCTCTTTGCCAGTGCTGGGTTGGTTAAGATTTTTGAGGCCAGCATCTATCATTTCATGACTACTATAGAGTGCACTGACTACAATGAGACTTCATGGTCCCAAGCTTGCTGAAAAGGGTGAACCTCAACACTAGGCTGGCCATTTTTTTTTTTTTTTTTTTTTTTTTGAGTAGGACAAAAAGGGGATTCTGACTGCTAAAAGGTTGGAAGAGCTAGAATCTAGTCCTCCCTGGGCATCTGAGGACCCATGACCTTGGGAAAGTCACACCTCTCTGGGCTTCAGTATCCTCCCACATGAGGGAGAAGAAAGAGATAATCATGACAATTCCCTCCAGTTCTAAAAACACTGTGATTCCAACCTGTAGTCTATTTTAGCAGATCTTATTATTTCCCCTTGAAATAAACCCCTGAAATAGTTTCTCAATAATACTCAGTACCTCAACGTCACAGCTATTGTTGATTCATTTTTTTATGACTCCCATGATCCTAACTAAATGTCACTCACATCACAAGTATTTAAAAGGTTAAATGTTATGAGGGAAACAAAAAAAGTAGAGAACAAGACCTTGCTCACAAGATGCTTCTAGTGCAGTTGTGCAGAAAATATGTGTATTTTATCAAGCTGAGAGAAGCCATTCTATAAACTTTACATGAAATTGCAAAATAGAATAATAAAGTCTGTACCTAAAAGTGCCATAGAAGTAAAGAAACAACTAGAATATATATGGTGATATAGTTTGGATGTGTGTCCCAGCCCAAATCTCATAATGAAATGTAATCCCCAACATTGGAGGTGGGGCCTGGTGGGAGGTGGTTGGATCATGGGGGCAGAATTCTCGTGAGTGGTTTAGCACCATCCCTGTTGGTACTGTCCTCATGATAGACAGTAAGTTCTCATGAGATCTGGTTGTTTATGTAGCACCTCCTCACCTCATTCTCTCTTGCTCCTGCCGTGTGAGACAACTGCTCCCCCTTCACCTTCCACCATGATCAGAAGCTTCCTGAGGTCATGCGGTCTCCCCAGAAGCAGATACCACTATGCTTCCTGTACAGCCTGTAGAACCGTGAAACAACTAAACCTCTTTTCTTTATAAATTGCCCAGTCCTAGGCATTTCTTTATAGCAATGCAAGAATGGACTAACACATGTGGTGATAGCTTGAATAATAATATGTCCTAGGTGGCACCAGAGTATAAAGAAGGAAACAAAAACTGTATTGGGAAGTGGAGGAATCCTTCTACAAATGGATCAGAGGAAAGAGAACATGAAAGGGAGTGCAAATTGACACTGCTTGGTAGCAGAAATGAAAGCTGATGGAGCACTGTGCCCCGCCCAATGCTAAAGACAAAGGGAGAGCAATATTGACCAAGGCAGCTTTGAGTATAGTGTCCAGCCCCTTTAGAGAAAAGTTTAGAATAGCTCCGCATACTCATGTTTTGTAGTTAGTGAAGTTGAGTCTTAGAGACGCCAAGAGACATGCTTAAAGACACAAAATCAGGAAGCAGTCTGCTGGAAACACATGATGGATCCATCTCCTCTTCCCATTCTACCATGTTGCCTCCTTGAAGGAAACAAGGTGAAGCTAAGTCCTAGGAGAGACCCAGTCTCCTCAGGGAAAGGCAACAGCAAATTTGATTTGTGTAACAAAAATATATTGCATATGTAGAAATTGACAAACTGAATTTAAAATTTAGTCAAAAAGGCAAAAGACCTAGAATAGCCAAAACAATCTTCAGAAAGAAAAATTCTGGAGGTCTTAACTTCAGGACTTAATAAAAGTTGCAGTTAGGCTGGGCGTGGTGGCTCATGCCTGCAATCCCAGCACTTTGGGAGGCCAAGGCAGGTAGATCACGTGAGGTCAGGAGTTTGAGACTAGCCTGGCCAACATGGTGAAACCCTGTCTCTATTAAAATTACCTAAAGTTAGCCAGATGTGGTGGCAGGTACCTGTAGTTCCAGCTACTTGGGAGGCTGAGGCAGGAGAATTGCTTGAACCTGGGAGGCAGAGGTTGCACTGGGCCAAGATTGCACCACCACACTCCAGCCTGGGTGACAGAGCGAGACTCTATCTAAACAAAACAAAACCTACCGTTATCAAGGCAGTGTGGCATTAGTGAAATAAATGACAGATTCATGAAACAGAATGAAGAAACCTGAAATAGAATCACATGTATATGACGAGGGTCCCAAAACCTTTTTGTATATACAGTACAGTAGAGAGAAGAAAGCTTTCTTAGGGTGCTTTAACCAACTGTATTGAGGTATAATTTATATACAATATTATGCTTTCAGTTCAATGAGTTTTGACAGGTGTATAAGCCTGTGTAACCATTATCACAATGTTCTACATTTTCAATACCCTCAGAGAATTCCTCTGCGCCTCTCTGCTGCCAGTTCCTCCCCAAGCCTCAGTCCCAAGCAACTGCTGATCCATTGTCACTATAGATGAGTTATGCCTTTTCTAGAATGTCCTATGCCTGGACTCATACAATATATAGTCTTTTGTATCTAACATATTTATGATGAAATATTGGAAACATTCCCTTTGAGATTGGAAATGAGACAGGAATGTCCACTATCTTTGCTTAAATTCAACATTGTACTGAAGGATTTAGTCAGTGAAGTAAGGCAAGGAAATAAAATACATGGTAAAAGATATTGGAAAGAAGAAATAAAACTGTATAATTTGCAGATTATATCGTTACGTGTTTTGAAAACCTAAAATAATCTACAAGAAATGTTAGTTACTATGAGTGAATCTTCAGTTTCCTGAATATAAAATAAACATAAAAAATTATATTTCTAGGCCAGGCACAGTGGCTCATGCCTGTAATCCTAGCAGTTTGGGAGGCCAAGGTAGGCAGATTGCCTGAGCTCAGGAGTTCAAGATCAGCCTGGGCAATATGGTGAAACCCTGTCTCTACTAAAAATACAAAAAAATTAGCTGGGCATGGTGGTGCGTGCCTATAGTCCCAGCTACTCAGGGGGCTGAGGCACGAGAATCACTTGAACCCAGGAGGCAGCAGAGGATGCAGTGGGCCAAGATTGTGCCACTGCACTCCAGCTTGGGAAACAGAGTGAGACTCTGTCTCAAAAAGAAAAAAATATATATTTCTATACATAAACCACACAGTTAGAAAGCTGAAATTTAAAAAGGTAACATTTACAATAGCAATGAAAAATAGAACCTGGAAAGAAATCTAACAAAACTTATACAAGAATTATTGGAAAAATTATAAAACCAGTAAAAGGCATTTTAAAAGACCTAAATAAATGAAGAGCTATAACTTTTTAACTTACTACAAATAAATTGATTTAAAAACGCCATATCGTTATATAGAAATACAAACGATCACAAATTGATCTGAACATCCAACAATAAAAATACAAATCTCAATGGATATTTGGGTAAAAGTTTGACAAGCTTATTTAAATATTTGGATGAAAAAGCAATGGTCCAAAAAAAAGTCAAAATACTCTTGATGAAAATGAATATGATGGGGAGAACTGCCCTACCAGATATAAATCTATAACAATTAATTCAGGGCAGTATTGTCCTAGAGATAGAAAAAAATACACTAATGCATTAGAATAGAGAGCTCAGAAAAGCAATGGGCATATATGGACAATGTAATATATGGTGAAGGTGCTATAACAGGTCAGTGAAGGAAAGGTTGAATTTTTTCAGTAAATCGCTCTGAGATCACATGGATAAAGAAAAATCAGAGGCTAGAGGAATTTAAAAAAGATACAGGACTTTTGTATAAAACAGCAAAATGGCAGGCATAAATCCTACTGTATTCATAACTGGACTAAATATAAATGGATTAAACATTCCAATTAAAAGGCAGAGATTGGCAGAATGGACTGAAAAACAAACAAACGTGATCCAACCATATATGACTAAAGAGAATATTTTAGATTCAAACAAACAAATAGGATGAAGGCAAAAGAATGGAAAGATATACTAAGCAAAAAATAACCAAAAGAGAGCTGGAATGATTGTATTAGTAATAGACAAAATAGACGTTAAAGCAAAAATTGTTCTAGAGATAAATACAATTTATAACAATTAATAATCCATTAAAAAGACAGAACTATTATAAACATGTATGCACCTAACAGCTTTAAAACATATGAAGCAAAAACGGACAGAACTGAAGGAAGAAATGAACATTTCTACAATGATAGTTGAAGATTTCAGTACCTGATTTTCATCACTAGATAAGACAACTAGACAGAATATTAACAAGGAAATAGAAGGCTTGAGCAACACTGCAAATCAACAAGACTTAACAGACATCTATAGAACACTCCACCCGAGAATACTAGAATACACATTCTTCTCAAGTGCTCACGAAACATTCTCCAGTATAGACCATAAAACAAATCTCAATAAATTTAAAAAGATTGAAATATGTTCTTAGACCATAATGGAATGAAATTAGAAAGCAATCATCGCATATGCAGAAAAATGAAACTAGACCCCTATCTCTCGTCATATTCAAAAATCAAATCAAAATGGATTAAAGACTTAAATCTAAGACCTTAAACTATGAAACTACTACAAGAAAACGTTAGGAAAATTCTCCAGGATATTTGTTTAGGCAAAAAATTCTTTTATTTCTTTTTTTTTTTTTTTTTTTTTTTTTGAGACAGGGTCTCACTCTGTCACCCAGGCTGGAGTGTAGTGGCATGCTCATGGCTGGCTCACTGCAACCACAACCTCCTGGGCTCAAACGATCCTTCTGCCTCAGCCTCCCAAGTAGCTGGAGGGGGTTGATGTACTACGGACATGCATCACCACACCTGGCTAATTTGTGTACTTTTTTGGTAGAGACAGGGTTTCACCATGTTGCCCAGCATGGTCTCAAACTCCCAGGCTCAAGCAATGCGCCTGCCTCAGCCTCCCAAAAGTCTGGGATTACAGGCATGAGCCACCACATCTGGCCATGTCTGGGCAAAAATTTCTTGAGTAATATCCCATAAGCACAGGTAAGCAAAGCAAAAATGGACAAATGTGATAACATCAAGTTAAAAAGCTTCTTCACAGCAAAGGAAACAATCAACAAAGTGAGGAAATAACCTACAGATTGGGAGAAAATATTTGCAACTACCTATCTGACAGGGATTAATAACCAGAATATAGAAGGAGCTCAAACAACTCTATAGGAAAAAGATTTAATAATCTGATGTTTAAAATGAACAGAAGATTTGAACAGACAGTTCTCAAAAGAAGACATACAAATGGCAAACTGGCATATGAAAAGGTGCTCAATATAATTGATCGTCAGAGAAATGCGAATCAAAACTACCATAAGATATCATCTCACCTCAGTTAAAATGGCTTTTATCCAAAAGTCAGGTAATAAAAAATGCTGGCAAGGATGTGGAGAAAAGAAAACACTTGTACATTATTGGTGGGAATATAAATTAGTACCACTATGGAGAACAATTTGGAGGTTCTTCAAAAAACTGAAAATAGAGCTACCGTATGATCCAGCAATCCCACTGCTGGGTACATACTCCAAAGAAAGGAAATCAGTGTATTGAAGATATACTTCCATGTTTGTTGTACTTCCATGTTTGTTGAAACACTGTTCACAATAGCCAGGATTTGGAAGCCACCCAAGTGTCCATGAACAGATGAATGGATAAAGAAAATGTGGTACATATATGTAATGGAGTACTGTTCAACCACAGAAAAGAATGAGATCCTATCATTTACAGCAACATGGACAGAACTGGAGGTCATTATGCTAAGTGAAATAAGCAAGATAGAACTACAAAATCACATGTTCTCACTTATTTGTGGGATCTAAAAATCAAAACAACTGGACTCACAGAGACAGAGAGTAGAAGGATGGTTACCAGAGTCTGGGAAGGGTAGTGGGAAGGTGGGGATGGGGGAGATGTAGGGATGGATATCAAGTACAAAAATAATAATAATCTAACTTTCCACATTAAGAAACTAGAAAAGGAGCAAACTAAACCCAGAACAAGCGTAAGAGAGGAAATAAGAGTTATAAATAAGATAAATAGAAAAACAGTAGAGAAAAATCAAGAAAAGAAAGTTTATTGTTTGAAATGATCAACAAAGTTAGCAAACGTTTCACTAGACTAACTTGGAAACAAGAAGACTCAAATTACTACAATCAAGAATGAAAGAGAGGACATTACCATCAACCCGACACAAATAAAGATTATAAAAGAATACTATGGGCCGGGTGCAGTGGCTCACACCTGTAAGCCCAGCACTTTGGGAGGCCGAGGCAGGCGGATCGTGAGGTCAGGAGATAGAGACCATCCTGGCTACTACGGTGAAACCCTGTCTCTACTAAAAATGCAAAAAATTAGCTGGGCATGGTGGCGGGCGCCTGTAGTCCCAGCTACTCGGGATGCTGAGGCAGGAGAATGGCGTGAACCCAGGAGGTAGAGCTTGCAGTGAGCAGAGATCACACCACTGCACTCCAGCCTGGGCGACAGAATACTATGAACTGTAGCCAGCAAATTCCATAATTTAGATGAAATGTTCAAATTTCTAGAAAGACATAACTACTGAAACTGACTGGGAAATAAATTAAAATCTGAATAGACTTATAAAAGGTAAATGATTGAATTAGCAATTTAAAAAAAATCTTCCAACAAAGAAGATCCCAGAACCAGATACCATAGCTGGTATATTCTACCAAATGTTTACAGTTGTCACCAATCCTTCATAAACTCTTCCAAAAAGTAGAAGAGGAGGTAACAACTCATTCTACTGGCCTCATAGAAAGTACCACATTGTACCAAAACCAGAAAAAGATATCACAAGAAAACTTCAGATTAACACTGTTGTGAATATAGATGCAAAAATCCTGAATAAAATACTAGCAAACTATACTGTGTCCATTTGAGTGATAAAAAATAAAACGCTGGCAAACTAAATCCAGGAACACATACAAGGATTATAAACCATTACCAAGTGGGATTTATCTCAGGATTGCAAGGTTGGTTCAATATATGAAAATCAATTAACCTAATACACTAATGAATAGAATAAAGGGCAAAATGACAAGATTATCTCAGTAGATGTGGAAAAAAGTAATCTGAAAAAATCCAACACCATTTTATACTAAAAAAAAACAAAACACATACTTATCAAATTAGGAATAGAAGGAAACTTCCTCAGCCTAATAAAGGGCATCTATGAAAACCCCAAAGCAAACATGGTGCTTAATTATGAAAGACCGAAAGCTTTTATCAGCAGGAACAAGACAAGAATGTCCATTCTCATGAATTCTACTCAATATAGCACTGGGGGTTTCAGTCAGGGAAAAGACAAGGGAAAAAAAAGATATCTAGATTAGAAAGGATGAAGTAAAAGTGTCTCTATTGGCAGACTACATGATCTTGTATATAGAATATCCTGAGGAATCACACAAAAAAATTATAGCTATTGAGCTGGGTCAGCAAAGTGCCAGGATACAAGATCAATATACAAAAAGTAATTGTATTGATATTTATTAGCAATAGACAATACAGAAATGAAAAAAAAAAACAATTCTATTTACAACAGCATCAAAATGAAATACTTAGGAATAAATTTAACAAAAGAAATATAAGACTTGTTTACTGAAAACTACAAAATGTCATTGAAAGAGATTACAGAAGATCCAAATAACTGGAAAGACATACCATATTCATGAAATAAAATAGTTATTATTAAGATGGCAATACTTCCCAAACTGATCTACAGATTCAGTACAATCTCTATCAAAATCTCAGATGGCTTCTTTAGAGAAATTGACAAACCAATCTTAAAATTTATATGAAACTTCCAGGGACCTGAAATAGCCAAAATAATCTTGAAAAAGAAGAATGAAGTTGGAAACTTCACACATCTTGATTTCAAAACTTATTGGAAAGCTACAGCAATTCAAAAAAGTGTGCTAGAATAACAGGTGCACTGAAATCTCAGAAATCACAACTAAAGAACTTATCCATGTAACCAAAACCACCTGTACCCTAAAACTATTGAAATACAAAAATGTGTTATTGAAATAAGGGTAGTTATGTAGATCATGTACTACAACTGAGAATCTAGAAAGAAACTCATACATTTAAGTCAATTGATTTTTAACAAAGTGTAAATTTGCCAAAACAATTCAATGGAGGAAGAATAATATTTTCAACAAATCCTGCTGGGACAACTGGATATAAACATGCAAAAGAATGAGACTGGACCCTTACCTCACAACTTAAAAAAAAAAAAAAAAAAAAAAAAACCTTAAAATGACCCAAATATAAGAGCTAAAACCAAAACACCCTTAAAAGAAAACATAAAGGTAAATCTTCATGATCTTGGCAATGAATTCTTAGCTATGACACCAAAACCATGAGCAATGAAAGAAAAATAAAAGATAAGTAGGACTTCATCAAAATTTAAAAATTTTGTGCTTTAATGGACACCATGAAAAAAGCAAAATGGCTAATATATTGGGAAAATATATTGGTCAAATATAGACACCAAATATAGTAAAAAAGAATATTTGCAAAATACCTAATAGGGGCTTGTATCCAGAATATATAAAGAACTCTTATAGGCCGGGTACAGTGGCTCATGCCTATAATCCCAGTGCTTTGGGAGGCTGAGTTGGGAGGATCATTTGAGGCCAGGAGTTTGAGGCCAGACTGGGCAACATCGTGAGATGGCCATCTCTACAAAAAAAATTTTTAATAGCCAGACATGGTGTACATGCCTGCAGTCCTAGCTATTTGAAAGGCTGAGGCAGGAAGATGGCTGGAGCCCAGGACTTTTAGGTTACAATGAGCTATGATTATGCCACTGCGCTCCAGCAGAGTGAGATGAAAGAAAGAAAAGAAGAGAAAAAAAGGAAAGGAAAGGAAATTCTCTTACAACTCCACAATAAAAAGACAAATAACCTAGTTAAACACTGATCAAAGGAATAGACATTTCTCCAAAGAAGGTGGTCAATGATGCTCGATATCATTAGTGACTAAGGAAATGCAAGTAAAAACATGACAAGACATAATTTCACACACTAGGATGGCTATAGTAAAAAAGACAGATAATAAGAGTTGATGAGGATGTGAAGAAATTGGAACGCCCATATACTGCTGGTAGGAATATAAAATTGTTAGTCACTTTGGGAAACAGTTTGGAAGTTCCTCAAAAATTAAATACAGAGTTAGTGTATGATCTAGCAATTCTACTTCTAAATATATGCCCAGGAGAATGGAAAACATATGTTCATACAAAAACTTGAACACAAATGTTCATAGCAGCATTATTCATAATAACCAAAAAGTGGAAGCAACTCAAAAGAACATCAACTGATAAACAGATAAAAGAAAATGCAGTATAGCCACACAATGGGATATTATTGGCCAAAAAGAAAAGAAAAGAAATGAAGAACTGATATGTGCTATAATGTGGATGAACCGGTTTTGTTTTGTTTTGTTTTGATGGATGAACTTTGAAAACATTACGCTAAGTGAAAGATGTCAGTCACAAAAGGCCATATATTGTGTGCTTCCATTTAAATGACATGTCTGGAAAGGGTAAATCCATGGAGACAGAAAGTAGATTTGTGGTTGCCAGGGGATATGGGGAGGAAGGAATCAGGGGTGATTGCTAATAGGTATGGGGTTTCTTTTTGGTGTGATAAAAATGGCCCAGACCTGGCGGGGTGGCTCACACCTGCTATCCCAGCACTTTGGGAGGCCGAGGCGGGTGGATCACCTGAGGTCAGGAGTTCGAGACCAGCCAAGCCAACATGGTGAAACTCCATCTCTACTAAAAATACAAAAAAGTAGCCAGATGTGGTGGCAGGCACCTGTAATCCCAGCTACTCAGGAGGCTGAGGAAGGAGAACCTCTTGAACCTGGGAGGCGGAGGTTGTAGTGAACCGCGGTTGCGCCATTGCACTCCATCCTGGGCAACAAGAGCGAAACTGTGTCTCAAAAAAAAAAAAAAAAGTCTTTGAGTTTCTGGTTATGATTGCACAATTCTGTAGCTACACTAAAAACTACTGAATCGTATACTTTATAAACAAAGAAATTTGTCGTTTTCTCATATACCCCACTTTCTCAGGAAAACACTTAGATAATGCTTTAAAAAGGAAATATACTCACTTAGTATAATGAACACTGTCAATCTCTATATAATTACACCATATCTTCATCTATTTCACAGTCCACGTGGACTGTTCAGTGAATCCATCAGAAGTAGGTATATCGGTATTAAATGCAAGTCCCTGTGCTTGGCACTGTCGTGGCCCACTTAGCCTAATACCACTAGGGACAAATCTGTAGTCTGACAAAGTCAGGGTTTGTTTGTTTGTTTTTGGCTGATTGCAATAAAAATCACACAGTGAAAGAACCATGGAGCTTCTCAACAAATGAAGGAAGAAATAGTTACTATAAAAGTTCTGGGAAAGATGGAGTCTATGTAAAATTAAATGAAGGAGTGTTTTAATGCGTGTTAAGCAATGCAGTGTGAGTATAAAAGGGTTATCATCAGGTCTGGACTGAAATGGACACAGGATCATATTTCCTTGGACACTATTAAAATAAATGCCAATATTGTGTCCAGAAACCTTTATCTGAACCTCTGCACCGGGGTTGTAAATCAAGGTCGCTTCTCTGTCTTAGTTCGCCCAGGTAAGAGTGGGATGTTTCATTGTTACTGATGTAATTTCAAAGAGCAAAGTTTTGGAAGTTTCCCATGTGAAAGGACAGGGTTACTCACTGAGCAAGAAAGCTGTTGTCACTCTAAGAAGGGGGTCATACCTTTCAGCAGCAGTGTGTCCTTGGGAGAAAGATCGTTTGCTATTAACTTTGCTGCTGGCTTTATCTGTGTCTGTTATCGTAGCCTGATGAATGGCAGCGCCGATTTTTACTTTCTCAGTATTGGAGGGGTTACAAAGATTAATGCAATGTTGTTTGTGCTCATAAAGCCCTGGAGGTGAGAAAGGCAAATTTGATTAAGGAGGGACAAATGCACGTTGCCCTGAAGATTCATTTCTTCTGCCTTTTGTTGATTTTCAAGGAGCTGTTTCCACAGAGCTGAGTAAGCGCAGAGTGCGCACTTCTCTGTGTGACAAGGCGGGGTGGGGAGGAGGTCCTGCCTGTGCTGTCCTGGCTTTCCCCCATGAACTCTATTTGTCCTGGTGTGTGGTCCTAGTGGGGTCCTTGGCCCTTTACATGACAGTTCTAATCACAAAGGCACACATCCACGTGGTCTCTAATTTTTGGAAGTGGTGGGGTACATTTCTTCCTAGGGGTCCTGTCAGCTGACAAGTTGGGCTGGAGACTGGGTGACCAGGATCCCGGTGCCTGCAAGCCCAAGGAACCAAGCTGTTGGCAGTCTGCTCTAAGATCTGGGATTGGGGGTGAAGGAGTATCAGGGACTCTGCCGGCGTTGAAGCCCCCAAAGAAAGCGGGCCATTTGAAAGAGAGAGACCCGCTGCAGAAAGAGAAACCAAGTATTGAGGCTGCTCAGGGCCCGCAACCCGGGAGGTTGGCTGAGTCAATCAGCCCAGTGCAGCAGAAGCAAAGGGCGGGGCTAAGGCTGCAGTGGGACTCACAGCCCCAGCAGATGGGGTTGAGAGAAAAACCTGGCCTGGGCTTCACTACTTCTCCAAACAAAAACCCTGACAGGTTTATGGCCCAATGGGAAAACCTGGAATGGCTTTCAGGGAATTGCAGAGACTAGGTCAGCAGGAACTCAAACTAGATCTGGGATCTGGTCCCCAGCCCCACACTGCCTCCTCAGGAGCTTCCAAATGTCCTGAATTTGCTGGAAACCAGAGCTTACATGGCTGCTGTTATCACTATTATTAGTCTGTTCTTTTATCAGTCTGTGTAATTGTTGTGGAAGGTGAGAGTTATCTTCTACAACATATGATGTGAGGCCTGGGTCCATAGACATCCTGATTGATATATTCATTGTGACCCTGTCTTGTGACTTCTAAAACAGTCAAGCACATGGCCAAACATGACCTGTACCCCTAAAACTTGCCTTGATTCAATCATTAAAATATATATTTTTCTCTTACCAACCAAAGAAAAGGAAAAAAAGCCCTCTCAATTTGTAGGAATCCTCTGACTTGGTCCAAATGCCACCAACATAAGTGTTACGTGGATACAAAGGAAGTAACTGAGGAATATTCCTCATGAAAAGTTAGCTTAGAAGGTTCCTGGTCCCTGCTGGGGTCAAGATCAGTTCAGCCCACTTTGGGGTCCTACACTGAGATATATTCATTCTCTCCCCTGTGTCTGTCTGTTGCCCTAGTGCCTGATGCACATGTTAATTTATTTGTACTGGGTCTCACAAACTTGATTTAAAAAAGAAATGCAAAACCTGAAACTTGGTAATTTGACTAGACAGGAGGAGACTAAGCAGGTGCTTTGTAATCTATATAAAACGTGAGTGCCAAAGTTCAGAGAGGTCAGTCCACCTAGGGAGAAGTAGTTGTTATGGTGGATTCATAGGATCCATGTGGGTCAGGGGAAAATCAAGATGGAGCAGGTGGCCGGGCGTGGTGGCTCAAGCCTGTAATCCCAGCACTTTGGGAGGTGGAGGCAGGATCGCTTGAGCCCAGGAATTTGAGACAACAGTCTGGGCAACAAAGCAAGACCTCGACCCCCTCAACTCCCCCAAAAAATTAAAAAGAAAAGATGGAGCAGTAGGCTTGGCACAAAGCCATGATGGTAACATGGTGACAATAGCAGTGGTGATACTCACAGCTGCCATTTATCTAGCATTTACCATGTGCCAGGGTTGGTTTTAAATGGCAGTAAAAGGCAGAGCCAGAAATCTGCAGGTTCCAGGGAATGATATACACCCAATTTCTACCAATCTTCCTTTTCTTCTCTCCCAAATGAGGGAAAATGACCTCTATCTTCGCCTTATGTGTTAGCTGTATACAACTCTGATAATAACAACAATGGTAGTGATAATAAAGTAGTATAAAATGAAAGTAATAATGTAAACATGCCCCCATATACTGCCTAATTATAGAAATATATAATTATATTGTAATATATAGCTATACTATAACTAATATCTATAGTAGATATTACCCTCAGTAGATATTTAACAAATCTTCATCTATTGCAAGTTCATTCAACAAGTATTTATTAAGTGCTAGTAAATACATGATTTTCTGCTATCCCAGATCAAGCAATAAACAGACACAGTCCCTGCCCTTATGTGTTTTTGTTTTGTTGTTTTGTTGCTGTTTTTCCATAAGGAGAGGTATTATGTTTTGTGTGTAGAGTGGTTCAAACAATCATAACACTTGATTCCAAATCAAAAGACCCAGATGCTAGTGTTTGGTTTGATAGCCAGTCACTTTAATGTCTTAGTGTCATCTGAACAAATAAGGCATTAGACTAGATTTTCACGGCCTCTGCCAGCTGTAACATTTCAGTATTTGGTTTAGAGTTTGTGACACCCAGGGTTGGGAGGGAAATTTGGCAGCCTTTACGTTTTGCCTACAACTTTACCTTTATTTGGTCTATCAAGTCTTTTTCATCTTCTTTAATGGTAGTCAAATCTTCAGAAACCTGGCTTTTTATATCTAAACTCATATAAAAATGATAATGGTAAGAAACCCAACTTAGTTATCTTTTTTTTTTTTTTTTTTCTGGAAAGGGAAACCATCAACAACAACACACACACACACACACCCCCCCACATGATTGCTTGCTTAGGGAGGGATCAGAGCTTCAAAAGTGAGCTGATTCCAGCCACCAGCTGTCATCATATGAGGAGCTCTTGTGAGTTGATCGCCCATGAAAGAGATGAGTTACCCTTTGTCTTCACTAATGTACATCTGTAGTATATTCAATACTTACCCACCCTTTATCCTTTGCCCTGTGGTTTTCCACGGCTTCATGAAATGCTTTAGCCAGACAGGTCAAGGTTTAAAGGTGGTTTTGTTTTGTTTGCAATGAAAGCTAATTTTTAATTGAAAGTTAATTGATTTTTCTAGGAATGAGCCTCTAAACATGGCCACAGCTCAGTGATACTGACGAACCAAACATCCCTTTGCTGGACCTATGCAAACATGAAACAGACAAAGAGAAGTGAGTATGTGGCATTCATCAGAGGAGTAAGACCAATGCGAATTTTGTAAGCAGTATACAGCCTTGTCAAACATGATTACTTGGAAAATTACTAACTAAACCTTCCCTTAGCCTTCTCACATTTAGTCAAGATTTCATGAAGAGTTGTAAGAGAAAAGTTTTTCCAGGTTCTCCTTTACTCAGAAGGACCACGGACTTTGAACAGCTTGATAATCCAGCTTTCTGAAACTTTTCCGTGCATATGTATCACTGAGGTATCTTATTAAAGCACATATTCTAATTTTTTGGTCTGGGGTGGGGCCTGAGATTCTGCATTTAAAATAACCTCCAAGGTGATGCCAATGTGTTCCTGATGCTGGGATCCTATTTTAAGTAGCAAAGGTCTTGTTAGAATCAGCCCAACCAGTGGAAGGCAGACGATCACAGTTCTTGACTGTGAGTTTCGGACAATGATTGTTGATGTTCAGATGGAATTTTATGAAGCTAAACATTACCTTTGGCCTGTATAGTGAGTATACTACCACTCAAGTGGTGGGGTGTGTGTTCGTATTTCTCTCAAAAACAAAGCTGAAAAGCCAATGGGTACATGGGCAGCAAGGAGAAGAATGCTAAAATAAAATATTATTGCAAAAAGGTGGAGATCAATAATCTGCAGCTATTTCTTTTTCTTTCTTTCCTTTCTTTCTTTCTTTCTTTTTTTTTTTCTGAGACAAGGTTTCACTCTGTCACCTAGACTGGAGTACAGTGGCACAAGCATTACTCACTGGAGCCTCGAACTCCTGGGCTCAAGTGATCTTCTTACCTCAGCCCTCCAAGTATCTGGACTCCGGGCTTCATGAAATACTTAAGCCAGACAGGGCAGGGTTTAAAGGTGTGCCACTGCAGGCAAGCACCACTACACCCAGCTAATTTTTTTTTTTTTTTAAAGAGACATCGGTCTCACTTTGTGCCCAGGCTGGTCTCAAACTCCTGGCCTCAAGCAATCCTCCCACCTCAGCCTCCCAAAGTGCTGGGATTACAGGCATGACCCATGGCCCCTAGCCCTATTTCTAATGTATGAATAACCTGTTCTCAAGTTATCTTAAGAAATAAAGTATTTCTTTTTTTGAAATAAAATGTGGCTATACTGACCACATTAAAATGAATTACTTTCACTTTAATGAATGGTAGGAAAATTTAGGATAACAAATAAATAAGGAACAATCAGAAAAGAGCTATTTATCTTGAAGATGGGATTCACTCATTCAGCAATTTATTGAGCCCTTTGCAAAGGGGCCAGGTGCTGTGCTGGTTGCTGGAGATACAGAAGCAGTCCCCTCTGTCAAAGTCTCACATTCATTGGAGAGATAGTGACTCAAAACAATTCTTAAAATGAATTAAAACTGTGATCTCTGAAGGGGAAATGGAACATTTTGAGAACATTTGAACTGGAGTGTTTGACTCGATTGGAATGTGAAGGAAGGCCTCCCCAAGAAAGTAATGTTTGAGGTGAGATCTGAGGGATGCTGGAATTAAGCAGGTGAAGGGGTGTTACCAGACACAGGTTAGAAAGTGCTTGGGCCGGCCGGGCGCGGTGGCTCAAGCCTGTAATCCCAGCACTTTGGGAGGCCGAGACGGGCGGATCACGAGGTCAGGAGATCGAGACCATCCTGGCTAACACCGTGAAACCCCGTCTCTACTAAAAATACAAAAAAACTAGCCGGGCGAGGTGGCGGGCGCCTGTAGTCCCAGCTACTCGGGAGGCTGAGGCAGGAGAATGGCGTAAGCCCGGGAGGCGGAGCTTGCAGTGAGCTGAGATCCGGCCACTGCACTCCAGCCTGGGCTACAGAGCAAGACTCCGTCTCAAAAAAAAAAAAAAAAAAAAAAAAAAAAGAAAGTGCTTGGGCCATGTGTGAGGTCGTCCAAATATCCTACACATAGTCTCCCCTGATCTGGGGCCTGACACAGCAAGTCTTGGCATAATTAAATGCTGATGCCGGAGACTGCCCAACCTGGTCTCACCCACAGAAACAGACACGCTCCATGTGGTCCTTGTGGGCCACCACACAGTGGAGAGCTATCCAGCCTACCCCTTACTTCCACTCCCCCGAACCTTTTTTTTTTTTTTTGAAACGGAGACTCGCTCTGTCGCCCAGGCTGGAGTGCAGTGGCCGGATCTCAGCTCACTGCAAGCTCCGCCTCCTGGGTTCACGCCATTCTCCTGCCTCAGCCTCTTGAGTAGATGGGACTACAGGCGCCCGCCACTACGCCCGGATTTTTTTGGTTTTTTAGTAGAGATGGGGTTTCACGGGGTTAGCCAGGATGGTCTCGATCTCCTGACCTCGTGATCCGCCCGTCTCGGCCTCCCAAAGTGCTGGGATTACAGGCTTGAACCACTGCGCCCGGCCAAAAGAGCCACCTTGCAACCATGGTTCCACTGGGGCTCGAACCCAGGACCTTCTGCGTGTAAAGCAGATGTGATAACCACTACACTATGGAACCGAATCTTGTACTGAAACTGTAGCCTTTGAGACATAACTCCTTTTTTAAATTCATTTTTCTTGTAAGTAACATATTACATAGATTGTATTGTGATGATAAAATGATACTTTGAACACATTCTCTTATATTATGTTTAAAAAATGAGCTCCCCAGTTTTTGCAGACTTCCAACCAGGTTTGGGAAGCTCTACTCCATGTGGAATGGGTGGGAGTTTGGCGAGTGTGGAATCAGTTAAATCTCTGCGGCCCTTGACATACTTTGTCCAGGAACACATTTGGTGTTCAGAATAGTGAGCAGCACTCACTGAGGCTCAGCGAAATGAGCTTACCCAATGTCATGGTGACTCGTGAATAGGGATAAACCTAGCACTGGGCACTCATTTCTCCAGATACTTAACATCTCACTATCTCAAGTGTCCTGCTTGGCTTTGCTGTCTCAGAAGCTCCCCCAAGCCTGTCACCTTCTGAATTCCCCTTACACCCAGCCTGTGGATCCAGAGGGAGCTTTTTCACGCCTAATGTGTTACTGAAACACCAGGGGTTTGGTCTAGGTCCTGCTGCTCACAGCACAGAAAGCCAATCACTGACCCAACAATTATTGCCAAAAAAGAAGGCTTTAATTGGGTGCTGCAGCAGAGGAGATGGGAGGTCAGTCTCAAATCATCTCCCTGGGAGAGTAGTCTCAAACTCATCTCCCTGACCAGCTAAAGTTAGGAGTTTATACAGCAGGGAAGAAATGTAAGTGTATGAGAAAACAGGAACTCGGAAAGGGTCAGGAAGCAATCACGATGAATGAGGGGCCTGGAGTTTCATTGTGTGGATGCAATGATCTGGTGAGTTTCAGATCTTTGATGCTTTTTTTTTTTTTTTTTTTTTTGAGAGACCTGGTGGTCCTTTCCTGGAGGAAGAAACTCTGAAACTCTGATAAAAACAAATGTAAGTTTCAAGCTTTAAGGTCATAAGGGTCAATTTCTATGTTTATCCAAAACAAAAAACAAAAAACACCCAAAACTGTTGATGGGACTAGTGGGTTGGGCTGGAGTGCAGTGGCCGGATCTCAGCTCACTGCAAGCTCCGCCTCCCGGCGCCCGCCTATTTTTTTGTATTTTTTTAGTAGAGACGGGGTTTCACCGTGTTAGCCAGGATGGTCTCAATCTCCTGACCTCGTGATCCTCCCGTCTCGGCCTTCCAAAGTGCTGGGATTACAGGCTTGAGCCACTGCGCCCGGCCGCGGTGGGTTGGTTTCAAAGGCAGATATGACTGCCCCCAGGACTCAGTCTCTTGATTTATGATAAATAATATAAACTTTATTATAGGGAACAGTGGGGAAGGGGAATACTCACGAGTCTGTGAATCCTTGGGTCATGGAGAAGCCAGGTAGTGTTCTTCCCTTCCTTTCTTTTTCTTTTCATCCTTATTCATTGGGTACATTTTTCCTGCCCCGCCGCAAGATCCTAAGATGTGGAACTGCCTGAAGTGAGCAGTCTGACCACCAGGGGGCAGCATGAATCCATCGCTTTGTCTGAAAACAAACAGGTCCTAGTCAGCGGCCCTCCTCTCCATACAAGCTGAGTCTGCACGTTGGAGTCACCTGATGAGCTTTTAGAAAATTGCAGGTGGTGGGCTCACTTCAATTGCCATCTTCTGTCCTCGAGAGCGGGGCGTGGACATCGCCATTATTTAAAAGTTCCTCAGGTGAGCCTGATACACAATGTTGAAAACCACTCGGAGAAGACTCATCTGTGAAAACTGTAAAGGCTTTTAGGAATCACCCAGCCCAGCCCATCTGTTTCCATTTTGCAGCTTCAGGAACTGAGGCCCAGAGATAGAAACAGTAGGCTTAGGGGTGCTTGGAAGACAGCAGCAGAACCCAGGACCCTGACAATCGGCCCAGTTTCCTTCGCCCGTAGCACTTGGTTTTCCATATTTCGGCTGGGCCTGGGCATCAGAGGATACCAGGGACCACTTCCCTCCCCTCCAAGCGCAGAACGGTGCAGTCCCTCCTGGCTCAAGTTGCTCCTGGCTGACAGGAGAATTCAGAACTGGCCTGCAGGAATCAACTGGAGAACCTCCCAACCACGTGTGCACGAGGTTCAATGCCTGGAAACCGGAGGATGGGGACAGTGAGGTAGTGAGGACAGCCACAGTCCAGTCAAGGAGGGCTTCCTGGAGATGAGGCAGGAGGAGGAGATTGGTTGGATTTCAATGACCCATGAACGGTGGGGGCCGCATTTCAAACCAGAGGATCAGGATAAGTAATGGGTGTTCATGGGGCCACGGGTGTGAGTGGGGGAAGATGAGGGCCAGAGAGCACAGGGAGTTAACACTGTGGAGACAGAAGAGGGCACAACACCTGGGTATGTACCTTGACTCCCAGACAGAGGAACCAAGACCCTTTATGGAATGTTCTAGATCTCGACCTGGATGCATGAAGCACGGGAGGTATCTGAGCCTAGGAGGGGCACTTGGGAGTAAGCTAGACCTTAGAAAGACACCCCTGGGGGCAGCACCCGGGGCTACTTTAGGATCATGCTTTCCAGATCCTCCCAACACAGAAAAGAGGTGACTTTTGGAAGGTGTTCAGAGGTATTTGTGGAGTAGAATGCAATACTGAAGTAGAAGATTGCCCTTAACAGTGGACTGTTGAGGAGGACAGGACCGGAGAAAAGATTGGGAATGGAAGTTTGGTGAGCAGCAGGGACTCCATATTGGGGGCGCTTCTAGGTCTGACAGTTTAGGGGAACATCACGACCCCACGGGATAGTGGTGTTCAGAGTGAAGAGACATCGAGACATCCCTCTCTCTCTTCTCCTCTTTCTCCAGGCAGGACATTCTTTGGGAGTCCCAAAAACCCCGACCTGAGAAAGCTCTAGAAGCACTGCGTTAGCCCGCCCCCCACCCTGTACGTCTTGAGTGCTTTGCGATTCCACGGAGCTGTCTGTGACACGTCCAGCCCATCGCCGCCCTGCTCTGCCTGCCTCTCTGTGGGAGGATGGATCTGAGGTTCATGGACACTGCACTTCTCCTCTTGTAGGATTCTCTCCAGTAAAGCCTCTTCTGCATTTAATGCCACATGGCACTGGAGAGGGTTGCCTTTGTCCTTCTTCCATGGCACCCGGCCACACACAGGCACACCGTGTTCCCAATGCTGGGTGTTCCTGGAAGAGGCCTTGTTCCCCAGTACTGAGTGTTTTTGGAAGAGTGCTTGTTCCTGATGCTGGGCATTTCTGGAAGAGGCCTTTTTCACTGGGGCCTCCCTAAGAATGGAAGGGTAATAATTTGTTCCTAAACATCCTGGCAGATCCCAGCGTCTTTATATGGTTGGGATGGGGAGAAATGAGAGTAGCTACATGGATGCTAGCCTCTGTCTGCAAGGCAATACACACTTTTCAAAGCATCATGTCCGCTCTGTCTTTTGTGGTTCACCGGAGCCTTCTGAATTAAAGAGGAAATGGCTGGCAGGGATGATCCCATCTACCTGCCCAGCCAATCCAGCAGAGACAGGTGTCCCTTTCCCCTAAGGAAGCTCTGAGCGGACATGCTGTTTGCTCTTTTGGAGCATGTGCAGAAGAGGAGCTGGAGTCCCAGGACCATTAGGCGTGAGAGAGTTACTCCAATACAGGGCAAGGTTTTTGGATGTTCTGTATTGTATTTATCAATGCTTTTTATTGGGCTTCTAAACACTTTACAGTGTTCTTAGAGCCAAAAAACTATAAAATCATCAAGAACAGGTGCAATAATAAAAGCAATAATGATAATATGAGTAGCTATTCCTTCTCATATATTCGCCGTTTGCCAGGCCTGGTTCTAAGTGCCAGTAAAAGACCAGGCCAGAATTCCAGCTCAGATCTTATTTCTTACTTTTTATCACCTCACCTATAAGGTTTTAACAGGTGTAGGATTTCAGCAGTAAGAATAATTTGATGTGAAACCAAAGAATTCATGAGATAGAAAGACAAAAAATCCTATCCTTTTCCCCTAGGACTAAGGTGGCCGCCATGAGAAAGACCAGATTCTCAAGAAGAAATCATCTGTGAAGGATTTTGATCAGGCAACATGGGCATGCAGGTTTAAACACAGCCCCCATCCTGCCCTGCCTGGCAAGCCACTTTCTCCTATGTTCATGCATGTCTAGATTTCTCAGTGAAAAACACAGCTGAACTCATGAAAGCCTATCTTTAAAAAATATTAAGTAGCTAGTCTTATAAACCCCTATATATAGTGTCACTTCACTTTTTTCGTAAAACATGCCTAGTGGAATGGCAACAACTGGGAAAAATTCAGAGCTCAGCATTCATGTATTGAAAATATCTCTAAGTTGCCATAGGTGTTGGTTTATAAACTCCAGAAATAATTTATAAATAATTGTTTATATTTGCTTATATTAATACTTGTTTATAAACTCGATATTTTCATGTATTTATTTTTTAAGCTTTTTTTGTTAAACATGTAAATGTGATTATTTGCAGATCTTCAATATAATTATGTTTGGGCTATCACCATCCAGTTCAAGATTTAGAACATTTCCAACACTTTCAAAGGTGCCCCTTCCCATTCCATTACACGCCCCCCCACACCCAAGAGAACCACTGATCTGACCTCTATTCCCACAGATTCGTTTTGCATATCCTTGAGCATATAAATGGAACCACACAGTATGTCATTTCTTGTGATAAGATCCTGTTGCTCTACATCATGCTCTACATCTTACATTCATAAGATCCTGTTGCTCTACATCATGACTAGGATTAATCCATGCTGTGTATAATACAGTCATAAAACAATGCAGTACTGCAGGGGAAATGAAGGAACCGCAGTTCTATAAATCAATGTAGACACAATCTCAAAAATATAATATAGACATGAAAAATGATAGTTGCATAAAGTAAAAGTGAGGCAAGAGAAAAAGATTAAAATTTTTTAGGAATGAATTCCTGTGTAGTAAAACAATGTTTAAAAAAAGCATGGAAACATTTCACACAACTTCTAGAGTGATGGGTACATCTGCGGGGCAGGAGGGAGGAGGATGTTCACTTTATACTTTTCTGAACTGAGCACATTACGTTGTTACGTTGGTATACGTATGTATTATATATATCACAGTAAAACAAATGAAAAAAATAGTGCACAGGAAATGAGAAAGTAGGGAAAGTTAAGTACAGACACTTCCCTGAGACATCATCTTTTTTGTCATAACTGCTTATACCTTTATGTTAGTAAGTTTGCCTTCGCTAAGTTCCTCTGGCTGCAGATGTAGTTTCAAACGACAGCAGCATCAGCATTCCCATGGTCAACTATTTAATCTTTAACTGTGTTTAGGTTTGACTCAGATTTCACCTCCACCCTTCTCACTTTTCATTTTGATTACCTGTTTATAGAATGCCACATGAGTTTATCACTGGGAGACGGGGAGGCAACACAACAACATATTTTGCTATCTGTGTGTGAACTGAGTGAGAGATGTGCAGTAAGAAATCAGAGAGGCTTTGAAAGAAGTGGCATGATTGGTCACTGATCATGATGCACATCTGTCACTGATATAGTGACTTTTGGACTGAGGAGCCAGCAGTGAAGTTTGCACTTTATGCAACTACTTACAGTTAATATCCCTTGATAACTGAGATTTGAGATTTGAACTGTATTTTTGGGTAAGCTTGGTGTTATTTATTTAACCCATGGTGACTGAAATGTGTACATATTGGAACAATGCAAATTGAAGACTTTATATGTATATATGTATGTGTATTTATATAAAACATGTATATATTATTTAGATATGTATATAAAATGTACTGTACATACACACACTAAATATACATATACACACACACACTATATATATGTGTATATATATATTACACACACACACAAATATGTCATGGTCAACTAGAATTAATTCCAGGAATCCAAGGTTGGCTTAATATTCAAAAATCAATCAATGTAATTCATTATACTTTTTTAAAAAAGAAAAACCATATAATAATCTAAATATATACAGAAAAATATTTGACAAAATTTAATATGCATTAATGATAAAAAAAAAAAATCTCAGCAGACTTGGAATTTAAGGGAATTTTCTCAGCCTTTTCCTTATCAGGAGCATGTATGAAAAACCTACAGCATCATACTTAATAGTATGATATACTATATTTAGATATACTATATATTATATATATAAAATCCACTGGATACATATATATACACACTAAATATACATATATACATACACTGAATACTGAGTACTTTCTGAATACTGTATAACTGAGTACCTTCTCTTTCGTAATGGAAACAAGGGGAGGGTGTCTGGTCTCACTAGTTTTATTTAACATTGTGTTGGAAGTCTCAGCAAGTGCAAAACGGCATATAGATAGGAAAAGAAGGAACCAAATTTTATTTGCTGATGACATGATCATGTTTATAGAAAATCATAAAGAATCTTTTAAAAAATCTCCTGGACTATTAAGTAAATTTAGCTAAGTCACAAAATACAAGATCACTATACAAAAACTGATTATACTTTTATATACTAGCAATGAATAATTGAAAGTGAAAAAAAATTTTTTTTGAGATGGAATCTCGCTTTGTCACCCAGGCTGGAGTACAATGGCACCATCTCAGCTCACATGCAACCTCCACCTCCCGGGTTCAAGCAATTCTCCTGCCTCAGCCTCCCAAGTAGCTGGGATTACAGGTGCCCACCATCATGCCCTTCTAATTTTTGTATTTTTGTGGAGACAAGGTTTCATTATGTTGGCCAGGCTGGTCTTGAACTCCTGACCTCAAGTGATCCGCCTGTCTCTGCCTCTCAAAGTGCTGGGATTACAGGCGTAAGCCACCATGCCTGGCCTGAAAATGAAATTTTTAAATGCCATTTATAACAGCATCCAAAACTATGATATATATTCAGTGAAATTTTAATGAAATATGTGCAAACATGGACACCAAAAACTACAACACAATATTGGAGGAAAATGGAGATATATACTAGATTTATGGATCAGAAGATTCAATATCACTAAATGGCATTTCTTCCCAAATTGCGTTATGTATTCAGTGCAAACCCAGCACGCTTACTTTTTTTAGAAGTTGGCAAGCTGAAATTTACATAAAAATATGACCTTTGTGCCATAGAATAGCCTAAACAATTTTGAAAAATAACAAAATGCTGAAGGATATAATTTATTTAATTTTAAGACTTAATATAAATATGTAACAATCACATAATTACTGTAGATATAAGTAGAGAAATATAAACCAATACAACAATAGAGCATCTAGAATTAGAGCCATTTATGTGTGGTCAATTTATTTTTTTCAATTAAGGTGCCAAAGTAATTCAACAGGGGAAATGGTATTTTCAACAGATGGTGTGGTAAAATGGGATATCAATTTGGGGGGATAATTGAATCTCAGCTCTTATCTCACATCATACACAAAAGTTGACGTAAAATGGGTCAGAGAACTAAATATAAGAGCTAAGGTTATCAAACGTCTAGGAGAAAATATAGGAGAAAATATTGTAGCCTTTGGATAGGCAAATGTTTCTTGTGTAGGAATAAGAAGCATGAACCATACAAAAAAATAGTTGAGAAGTTAGACTTCATTTAAATCAAACATTTCTCTTCTGCCAACACTCCATTAAGAAAATGAAATTGCCGGGCGCGGTGGCTCAAGCCTGTAATCCCAGCACTTTGGGAGGCCGAGACAGGCAGATCACGAGGTCAGGAGATCGAGACCATCCTGGCTAACACGGTGAAACCCTGTCTCCACTAAAAATACAAAAAACTAGCCGGCCGAGGTGGCGGGCGCCTGTAATCCCAGCTACTCTGGAGGCTGAGGCAGGAGAATGGCATAAACCCGGGAGACGGAGCTTGCAGTGAGCTGAGATCCAGCCACTGCGCTCCAGCCTGGGCGACAGGGCGAGACTCCGTCTCAAAAAAAATAAAAAATAAAAAATAAATATAAATAAATAAATGAAATGAAATGGCAAGTTATAGCCTGGGAGAAAATATTTGCAATACATACAGCTGCATAGGGCTTGTACCTAGAATTTATAAAGTACTCATCCAACTCAGTAAGGAGACAAACCACCCAATACAAAAATGGGCATGGTAAGAAGAATTTTAAACTCTTGAAGCAGAAGAGAAGCTCCCCTGTTGGCCTGGAAACAAGCCACCATGAGTTCTATAGCTGCAGAGACATGAATTCTGCCAACAAGCACATGTGTTTGGAAGAAGACCTGAGTCTCAGATCACACCGTAGCCCAGGCTGACACCTTGATTGCAGACTTGTGAAACTTGGAGCAGAAGCCCATGGAAACTGAGAGACAAGAAGTGCGCTTTAGTTTTTGGTTTAGGCTGAGAAATGTGTGGTGATATGTAGAAAACTATAATACAGTAAGCAAAAGATATGCATATACTTCACAAAACAAGATATATGGATAGCCAATAAACACAAGAGGTTCAACATCAGTCACCAGAGAAATGCAAATTAAAACCAAAATTAACATTCCTCCACACACAAGCACAAAATCGAATGACTAATGTTAGGGGGAAAAACCTGATAATACCAAGGGTGGTGGTATCTGGAATTCTCAGAGACTGCTTTTGAAATGTAAAGTGAAGAACAGTTTGGAAGTTTCTCATAAAATTAAACATATCACATAGCTCACTTATTCCACTTGTATTTACTCAAGAGAAATGGTAACATATGTCCACACAAAGACTCATCGATCAATGTTCACTGCACTTTTTATTCATAATAGCCAAAAAGTAGAAACCACACAATTGCACACCAATAGGCAAATGAATAAACAAACTGTGCTGTAGCCACACAAGGGAATGCCACTCAGCCATGGGAAACCTTTTGAGGGTGATGGGAATTTATACAATGTGATGGCTGTGGTGGTGACTACACAGGTGTATACATTCGTCAAACTCATCTAACTTCACATCTTAAATGAGTGCATTTTATATACAAATTATAGCTCGGTCGAGCTGATTTTTAAAAGTTCACCATCCCAGCATGATTTGCTCAAAAATGATCCCACAGAGAGGGAAAAACTAATGATGCAGGTGGATAGAGGTCAATTACAGGGGGGATGTCCTTGAGTGGGAAGTAGGGTGGGGTCCAGCGCTTTAGAGGAAGAATGGCTATTAATAAAATCTGGGGTAGTTTACATGTTTTCTCAGTTAAACAGGAAGCAGTGTAGCAGCTGAGAGGAAGGAGAGGCAGGGCTGTTGGAGGTATGAGAAGAGATAAAAAGGTGTGAAAGTCATTTCAGAGAGTGGAGAGGAAAAATGGTCCCTAGGTCTGCCACCCACACCTTCCCACTCCCTGACACGCCCCATTCACCTTGAAACTCTTGATTCACATCCTTTTCCCCGTTTATTTGAGCAGCATGAAGAGGCAGCAGTGTCTGCTTAGAACCTTAGACTCGGTACCATTGTTACAGAAACTCCAGGCTACATGACCTGAGACTGTGTAGGGCTGGGCCAAGCCAGAAGTCCACAAGGTGGGGTTGCAGCCTCTGTCCCTGCACAGTGCTCAGGGTATCCTGTGAAGCTTCTGCTTCACTTCCCAGGTCTGCAACTCGCAGAGCGCCAGGGCTTTGAGAAAGCAATCGGCTCCCAGAAAGCAGCCTGATATTGGGGGGTCCTAGCAAGCAGGTGGGGGCTTGGGAAGTTCATGAGAGAGAATTCCATAAGTGGAATGATAAGGGTGATGGGTGGGGAGGGTTGGAAGTGCAAGGGCCCCTCATGACCAGAACTAAGAGGAGGGAATTGGCCTGACAGGCACGGAGACAGGACAGAAGGTCACACTGCCTGGGGCCTGAGACCAGAGAGAAGTCTTGGTGCTTAGACGTGGTTCTTGCTCTGCTCCTCTGGGTCTTCAACAGTGGCTGTGCAGAGAAGTCAGCTTTGATGCGAGCACTGCTTCCTAGCTCTTAGAAGCACTCAGGACGTAGTTCTTCTATGCCCTGAATGTCTGCCTCTCCCTGCCTCTGTCCCCCACCCTGGTCCAGCAGCTCCTGGACTAGAATCTTCCTGTGGCTCAGCCTGTGTACTTGGGTTTTCCCAGGGCTATGGAGTGTATGTGTAGCCAGAGCATCCGACAGGCTGACTCAGGCAGAATACCCAGCCTGGTCTCCCTGTGAGAAGGATGCCAACTCCAGCCTCATCCACTGGGACCAACCCTTCCACCAAGGGGACTTCATAGACATCTGTCACTTCTTCAGCTTTGATTCCTGTTGTGTCTCACCCTTAAGGGACTCTTACTTGGGTCTTACCTGGACTCAGATAGGTACCATCTGCCTTCCCTGGTGCCTGCATGGACACTCAACCTGCCAGAGTCAACTCCGAGATTTCTGGTTTTAACAAACGGTATTCACCACTAAGGAAGGTCACCTCAACTTAGAGCCTAAGAAAGAAATGTCTGCTTGTTTCCAGGAGCCATTTAGATAGTTATGGAGCTAGAATGTTACTAAAAATCTAATGCTTTTAAATAAAATTTTTCTAACATTTTTAAGCTCCCTAAATAATTACTGGTTCACAAAGAAGCCTGCAAACCACAGGACCACGGTCATGAGGTAGGGAGAGACTGGAGCCCCATTGACCTCTCTGCTCTGTGGCCCTCGACAGGGTGGCAGGAGCAGTGAGGTTTAAAGGAGTTATCTTGCTCAACTGACATCACTCTTTCACTCATGTGACATCTCTGCTTGGTGCTCATTGTGTAGAGGTAGTGCATGGAACCCGGGTAAAACAGACGGCAGTGCTGCTGGCCTGGTGCGTCCCAGGAGAAGTGGGAGCTGCAGTGAATCTCCCCAAGTTTCACCCAAAGTCCCCTCACCCCTCCCAGGTGAGAAGCAGCCAGGTGACACGTTCCTAGCCTTGTGTTAGTTGCATATCTTCTTTCTGATGCAGACAGAGAGACAGGACAGGGAAGAGCAACATAGAGCACAGGCATTGTGGGTCGCCTAACCCTGCCCACTCAGAAGAACACGGCGCTAATGAACCCTTCCTCAAAATGCCATCCCTCCCAAAGAGCACGTTAAATATGTGAGTTAGTATCCGGGGAGTCATTCATTGCCAAACCCTAGGGAATTTGCATATTTAGCTGATCCCTGGGAACTGGGCGGAGAGGCGGCTGGTACCGATATCCAGACCTCAGGCACCTTCTCTGATGGTCAGAGACGGGGCTTTCCCACCATAACCTTGCTGCACGCTGGGGTCCTGGATCCTTCCAGGAGTGTGAAGCAGAGGAGAAGGTATGAAATAGTTATCCGCAGTAGTGGGAGAGTGAATGGGCCAGACAGCACCAGAGCCTCACTGGACTGACTTGAGGTTAAAGGCCATGAATTTGACCATCGCAATGGAGGTTTGCTTTCGTTTTCCAGCCATGGCCAGCCATGTTTCTGAAGGTGGGAGTAGTAGGCAAACAGTTGATCTTGGCTGGGCTTGCCATTTACTGAGTAAGCCCGAAGAAGGGAGCTGTGGGTGTACAGTAAAGATTGATTATAACAAAGGGCCATGGAACTTAAATAGCATGCAATATGAAAAGATGTGAGAATAAATTCAGGTTGGGATTCCTGACCTGAGTTGTGTGATGTTAGAAAAATTCCCTAAGTTCTCCAACTCTCTTTCCTCATTTACAAGGCATCAAAGCACCCCCTTCCATGGGGTCGTTATGAGCATGAAGGATGAAGTTTGGGGGCAAGTGCTTCCAGTCTATAAGGTGCTCTGCAAACGGTGGGTCTGGCTTGGGAGTGAGTGTGGCATTACAGGCAGTTCATGTGCACGAATGTTGACCGGAGCATCCCCGGGCAGCACTGAGCTGGGGTCTGAGCTCCTGTGGTCCCTCCACTTTCCCTGGCTCCTCCTCCTGCAAAGTTACCTGGAGCCACCGGGGAGGCCCTCATGGGCATCTCAGATGTTCTCACGAACACATCTGCTCTTACTCATCTTGGCTGCTGCTGCAATGGACCTCCCAGGTACTTTTCTGCTCTTCTAGTCAAAAGGCCAGCCATCAGAGCCTGGCCTTGTGGCCCCCAGGATGAAGGGGGGTAGAGTTCCACCCAGGCTCCTCCTCAGACTTCCATCAACAGGTTCAGAAAGGTCTGCCCAAACCCCTGAGGCTCTGTGCAGAGACGCCTGCAGAGCTGCCCCACCGTCCTCCAGGTCCACTTCTCTGTCCATGGATGCCTCTGAATTGCAGGGCGGAAGTCATGCCTTTGCATGTGGTCAGCCAAGCCTCAGCTTCCTGTCACCTCCTCTCCTGCACCTAAAGTGCAGAGTCCTGTGGACAAAAACCATCAAAAATGACCCTCTTCTTCCCCTGTAGAGTGACAGGCTCCAAGCCCACCCCCTGCATCTCCTGGTGCTCTCTCCAAGGTCCGCCCCAGCTCTTCTCACCTGTACAGCAGCTATTTATTGCCTCAGACCTCCACCCCTGCTCCTTTCCCCCTTCCCCTGCCCAAGGTGGATCCTTGCATGTGAATCCAGACTTCTCAGAGATGTGTGTCCACTACCTATCCCCTCCCTCTTTCAGGGTTGCACCCCTTTCTGCGGATGCCTTCCCACAGTGTCTCAATAAGCTCCAGACAATTCCATCAGTGTCTCAAGCTCAAGTAATCAGCTCAACTCTTGCCCACCTTAAAAATCAAAACCAGGCCGGGCGCGGTGGCTCAAGCCTGTAATCCCAGCACTTTGGGAGGCCGAGACGGGCGGATCACGAGGTCAGGAGATCGAGACCATCCTGGCGAACACGGTGAAACCCCGTCTCTACTAAAAAAATACAAAAAACTAGCCGGGCGAGGTGGCGGGCGCCTGTAGTCCCAGCTACACAGGAGGCTGAGGCAGGAGAATGGCGTAAACCCGGGAGGCGAAGCTTGCAGTGAGCTGAGATCCTGCCACTGCGCTCCAGCCCCGGCGACAGAGCGAGACTCCGTCTCAAAAAAAAAAAAAAAAAAATCAAAACCAAACCTTGCTCTTTTCATTTCACCCAGCAGAGCAGTCTTCCCATTCCTGGGGTGATGAGACAGACTCACCCACACAGCACCTAGAGTTGAGACTTCGATTTTGTGCTGACACCTCCCAAGTCATTGACTCCTTCCCACATCTCTTCCAAACCACCATCCCACAGGCTGGCTGCCTGCTGGATGTGACCGCACAGACATCTCACACGCACATCAAAATCCGGTTTCAAAACCAGGTTACTCCCCTTTCCTCACATAAAAGCACCCCATCATACCTTCCCCAGTGTGACCCTCTCACTGGTGTACACCTTCGTCCTCACCATTGCCAAGACCCCCAAGCCCTTCTCTGGATTATTTTGTGAGCCTGCCATCCCACTCTGTGATTGCTGCCGAGGTCCCCTCTCACCTGGCCTGACGGCCACAGCGTCCTTGTGCCCTCCTTCCTCAGCCAGGGGCACTGTCAATCCCATCCTGCAGGGCAGAGGAAACAGGCAGCTCTCCAAATCCCCTCAGGCCTCTCCCTGCTCAAAAGACATCGATGGCCCTTCAGCCACATAAGGATGAAGTGCAAGTTGCCACCTGTCCGCACCGCGGCCTGTGCTCCAGGGGCTGTGAACACCATTCAGCTCCTGGAAGGTATTGTGCCCTGCTCCTCCAGTCGCTTGCAGAAGCCGCTTGCCCTGCCTAACACTCTTGCCTCTGCTCCTCCCTCTGGCCCTTCCTGCAGCCCTGAGCTTAGATGTCACTTTTGCACTGGGACTCCTCCTCAGGGCTTCCACGGCCTCATTCACATCACCAGTTACAGCGTCTTCCCGCAGTAACTGCACATGCCAGTCTCTCCCACAGCCTGTGAGCCGCATCAGCGAAGACAGCATCTCTTGCTTTGCGTAATTTTGACTCTCTGGTTAGTCCTAACAATTTATGGAGTGCCTGGGTGGGTGTGTGGATGGTTGGAGCTCAGGCTGGTGTGATCCTCAGCAGGGACCCAACTTGCTTTCTCTAAGACACCCCCAGCCCTCGCGCAAATGTTCTGGTTTCCGATCGAGTGTGCCCTCCCAGCTCACCAGACACGTGTGCCAAGGTGGAGTTCAGCTTTTCTTCCCACAGAGTGAGCAGGGGCATGTGGCCACCCTTTACTTCCTTTCACACAGTAATAAACTCCCTCCCATTGTAGCCATTCTCTTCCTGTTGTCCAAAACAAATTGCCTTCAAATGTGACCCAATTTCAGCACTTCTCACTCCCCCAAGGCCCTTTTTCCATCGGTTATACCCCCAGCCTCTTCTTCTCCATTTCTGCCCTGCTTGAAAACATGTCCTGCATGCCCCTCTGAAAAAAACTGCTAGGTGACCCATTCATGCCCCCAAGTTGTTGCCTTATTCCTTTTTTTTTTTTTTTTTTTTTGAGATGGAGTCTCACTCTTGTTGCCCAGGCTGGAGTGCAACGGCATTATCTTGACTCACTGCAACCTCCACCTCCCGAGTTCAAGTGATTCTCCTGCTTCAGCCTCCTGAGTAGCTGGGATTACAGGCATGTGCCACCACGTCTGGCTAATTTTGTATATTTAGTAGAGATGGGTTTTCTCCATGTTGGTCAGGCTGGTCTTGAACTCCTGACCTCAGATAATCCGCCTGCCTCGGCCTCCCAAAGTGCTGGGATTACAGGCTTGAGCCACCATGCCCGGCCCCTCAGTTCATTCTTGACCAGAGGTCTCAAGATGAGTGACCTACATCTGCCACATCGTTTCTTCTCTGCCTACTTGATCTGCACACCTGGCTGCAGCCCCACACTGCCAGGGCCAGCCTGTTCCTTCCCCTCATGCTGCTGGGTGGCTCCTAAAGGGCAGCGTGGGTACATGGGTTGTAGGACTGTACAGTTGTAGATTCAAATTCCAGCTGTGCATGTGTCTGGCTAAGCCACCTGGTGCCAGTCACTTTCTGTTTATGAGCCTCGGTTTCCCCATCTGTAAACCTGGGCAGATAGTAGTTCCTCGCACAGAGTTGCATAGAATTAATGAAATAAAGCATTCATGTGCACACTATGTGTTCCCCATGGTCATCCTGACCCCATTCTGCTTCTTAAAGTCCTCTCCCTACCAGAATTTCAGTGATGCGGCACTAGCTCAGTGTGACTTACAGCCTCTCTTTTATCCCTCTTAATGCACTGAGGCCGGCTAACATCGATGGAACCCTTTCTATGAACCAAGCAACATCCCCTCATTTTACTTTATCAATTTATAGAGCTTTTGCTATAGATACTATAATAGTACCCACTTAACAGATGGAGGTATTAAGGTACAGGGAAGGTAATAATGGCCCAGGAACACACAAGCAACAAGGCTCAGAACAAATCCCAGCAGTTTGGCTCAAGCCCCCATGCTGTCTCCAGTTGTCTGAGTGATCCAGGGTTTTTGGCTTTTGTTTCCTCCTCAAGCAACTCTCTCTTTCCCTGATCATTTATTCACACAACTTGATGTGTTTATTTCATACATCTCGGTGCCTGACTCACCTTGCCCTTCTGAGTTTGCCCTAAACTCCCCAGACTTGCTGGCCACCTCCTCCTGACACCCGTCTTCATCTCAGGACCAGAGAATCCAAACTTACGTCAAGCTCCTTCGTCTGTCTTTGAGGAATGTGATTCTGCAGCTCTGTCAGCGAATCTCACTCAGCCCTACGAGGCAGTTTCTTGTGAGCTTGCTGTGTCCTGTATTAGACCATAAGCCACCAGAAGACAAGACCCTGTCCTCGTGTGCCACTCTCTGCCTCGGGCATCGTAAAGGCAGATGAAACTCTCTTTCAGATCATATTCCCTTCCCATTTCTGTTTTTGCTCAGGGACCTATTATGTGTACTTTCTTCCTGCCTCTGAAATTCTTCCCTTGCCTCATGCCACCTGACCTCTGTCTCTCATATCCCACCCTCTCTGGTCAGGGCTGTCTTCCAACGTCTCAGATTCCTCACGGTTCCCTCATTCCAACTGCCAACTGTCACCCTGTCCCCAGCCCATCACTGCTTGACCATCACGATGGCCGCCCTACCTTCCCCTTATTTTTATTTTTTAATTTGTGTGGGTACATTATAGGTGTCACCCCATATATGTATTTACAAGGTCAGGAGATGTTTTTATACAGGCATGCAGTGAATAATAATCATATCATGAGAATGGGGTATCCATCCCCACAAGCATTTATCCTTTGTGTTACAAACAGTCTAATTATGCTCTTTCAGTTATTTTTAAATGTACAATTAAATTATTATTGACTCTAGTCACCCTGTTGTGCTATTAAATACTAGGTCTTATTCATTCTTTTAAACTATTTTTTGTACCCATTAACCATCCCTACCTATTCTCACTATCCTTCCTAGCCTCTGGTAATTATCTTTCTACTTTCTCTCTCCATGAGTTCAATTGTTTTTTATTTTTGGATCTCACAAATAAGTGAGAACATGTGATGTTTGTTTTTCTGTGCCTTGCTTATTTCACTTAACATAATGATCTCCAATTCCATCCATGTTGTTGCAAATGACTGGATCTCATTCTTTTTTATGGCTGAATAGTACTCTGCCGTGTATATGCACCACATTTTCTTTATCCATTCATCTGTTGATGGACACTTAGGTTGCTTCCAAATCTTGGCTACTGTGAACGGTGCAACAATAAACATGACAGTGAAGATACCTCTTCAATATACTGATTTCCTTTCTTTGGGGTATATACCCAGCAGTGGGATTGCTGAACCATATGGTAGCTCTATTTTTAGTTTTTTGAGGAACCTCCAAACTGTTCCCCATAGTGATTGTACTAATTTACATTCCCACCAACAGTGTACAGGGGTTCCCTTTTCTCCACATCCTCACCAGCATTTGTTATTGTCTGTCTTTTGTATAAAAGCCATTTTAACTGGGGTGAGATAACATCTCATTGTAGTCTTGATTTGCGTTTCTCTGATGATCAATGATGTGGAGCACGTTTTCATATGCCTGTTTGCCATTTGTATGTCTTTTTCTGAGAAACGTCTATTCACATCTTTTGCCTATTTTTGATCAGATTATTAGATTTTTTTTCTCCAGCATTGTTTGACCTTCCTAAATATTCTGGATATTAATCCCTTGTCAGATGGGTAGTTTGCAAATATTTTCTTCCAATCTGTGGGTTGTCTTTTCACTTTGTTGATTGTTTCCTTTGCTGTGCAGAAGTTTTTTAACTTGACGTGATCCCATTTGTCCATTTTTGCTTTGGTTGTCTTTGCTTGTGGGGTATTGCTCAAGAAATTTTTGCCCAGACCAATGTCCTGGAGATTTTCCCCAACATTTTCTTGTAGTAGTTTCATAGGTTCAGGTCTTAGATTTAAGTATTTAATCTATTTTGATTTGATTTTCGTATATGGCAGGAGATATGGGTCTAGTTTCATTCTTCTGCCTATGGATATCCAGCTTTCCCAGCATCATTCACTGAAAAGAATGTCTTTTCCCCGGTGTATGTTCCTGGGACCTTTGTCAAAAATGAGTTCACTGTAGGTGTGTGGATTTGTTTCTGGGTTCTCTATTCTATTCGATTGGTCTGTGTGTCTGTTTTTATGCTAGTTGTTTTGTTTACTATAGCTCTGCAGTATAATATGAAGTCAGGTAATGTGATTCCTCCAGTTTCATTCTTTATCTTGGAATAGCTTTGGCATTCTGGGTATTTTGTGGTTCCATATAAACTTTAGGATTTTTTTTTTTTTTTTCTATTTCAGTGAAGAATGTCATTGGTATTTTGATAGGGATTGCATTTAATCTATGGATTGCTTTTGGTAACATGGACATTTGAATGATATTGATTTTTCCAATCCATGAACATGGAATATCTTTCCATTTTGGGGGGTCCTCTTCAATTGCTTTCATCAGTGCTTCATGGTTTTCATTACAGAGATCTTTCACTTGTTTGGTTAATTCCTAGGTATTTAGTTTTATGTGTGGCTATTGAAAATGGGATTACTTTAAAAATTCTTTTTCAGATTGTTCACTGTTGGCATATAGACATGCTACTGATTTTTGTATGTTGATTTTATATCTGCAACTTTACTGAATTTGTTTATCAGTTCTAATAGTTTTTTGTGGAGTCTTTAGGTTTTTTCGAATGTAAGATTATATCATCCACAAAGAAGGATAATTTGACACTTTACATTCCAATTTGGATGTCCTTTATTTATTTCTGTTGTCTGATTGCTCTAGCTAGGACTTCCAGTACTATGTTGAATAACAGCTGTGAAAGTATGCACCCTTATCACGTGCAGTGCCATGATCTTGGCTCACTGCAACCTCTGCCTACACCTCCCAGGTTCAAGCAATTCTCCCACCTCTGGCTCCCTAGTAGCTGGGACTACAGACATGTGCCACCACACTTGGCTAATTTTTATATTTTTTTGGTAGAGACGGATTTCACCTTGTTGGCCAGGCTGGTCTCGAACTCCTGACCTTAAGTGATCCACTTGCCTCTGCCTTCCAAAGTGCTGGGATTACAGGCATGAGCCATTACACCTGGCTGGTATCAGTTCTTCTTTAAATGTTTGGTACAATTCAGCAGTGAAGCCACTGAGTCCTGGGCTTTTCTTTACTGGGAGATTTCATTACAACTTTGATCTCATTACTTGTTATTAGTTGTTTTCAGGTTTTTTATATCTTTCTGGTTCAATATTGGTAGGTTGTATGTGTCTAGGAATTTGTCCATTTCTTTTAGATTTTCCAATTTGTAGGCATATAGTTGCTCATATTAGCCACTAATGATCCTTTGAATTTCTGCAGTATCAGTTGTAATGTCTCCTTTTTCAGTTCTGATTTTATTTATTTGGATATTCTCTCTTTTTTTCTTAGTCTGGCTAAAGGACTGTCGATTTTGTTTAGCTTTTCAAAAACAAATGCGGCTTTTTTTCATGGATCTTTTGTATTGTTTTCTTCATTTCAATATCATTTATTTCTGTTCTGATCTTTATTTTTGTTCTACTAATTTTGGGTTTGGATTGCTCTTGCTTTTCTAGTTCTTTAAGATGCATCATTAGATTGTTTATTTGAAGTTTTTTCTCTTTTTTGATGTAGGCATTTATAGCTATAAACTTCCCTCTTTGTACTGCTTTTGCTGTATCCCATAGGTTTTGGGATGTTGTGTTTCCATTAACATTTGTTTCAAGAAATTTTTCAGTTTCCTCCTTAATTTCTTCATTGACCCACTGATCATTCAGGAGCATATTGTTTAATTTCCATTTATTTGCATACTTTCCAAAATTCCTCTTGTTGATTTCTAGTTTTATTCCATTGTGGTCAGAAAAGATGCTTGATGTTATTTCAATTTTTTTGAATGTTTTAAGACTTGTTTTGTGACCTTACATATGGTCAATCCTTGAGAATAATCCATGTGCTAAGGAAAAGAATGTGTATCTGAAGCCATTGGATGAAATGCTCCATAAAGCTCTATTAGATCCATTTTGTCTATAGTGCAGATTAAGTTTGATGTTTCATTGTTGATTTTGTGTCTGAAGATCTGCCCAATGCTGAAAGTGGGGTGTTGAAGTCTCCAGCTATTATCGTATTGGGGCCTATCTCTCTCTTTGGCTCTAATAATATTTATTTTATATATCTAGGTGCTCCAATGTTGAGTGCACACATATTTAAAATTGTTATATCTTCGTGGCGAATTGAGCTCTTTATCATTATATAGTGACCTTCTTCGTCCTTCTTATTGTTTTTGTCTTAAAATCTATTTTGTCTGATAAAAGTATAGCTATTCCTGCTTTTTTGGGTTTCCATTGGCATGGAATATTTTTTCCTTCCCTTTATTTTCAGTCTATGTGTGTCTTTGTAGGTGAAGTGTGTTTTTTGTAGGCACCAGAACAATGGGTCTTGGTTTTTCATTTATTCAGCCACTCTATGGCTTTTGATTGGAGAGTTTAGTCTATTTACATTCAATGTCATTATTGATATGTAAGGGCTTACTCTTGCCACTTTGTTATTTGTTTTCTTGTTGTTCTGCGGTCTTCTCTTTCTTTGTTCTTTCCTTTCTGTCTTCCTTTAGTGAAGGTGTTTTTCTCTGGTGATATGATTTAGTTTCTTGGTTTTTCATTTTTTGTGTATCTGGTGTATGTTTTTTGCTTTGAGATTACCATGAAGCTTGCAAATACTATTTTATAACCCATTATTTTGAGCTGATAATGACTTAACACTATTTGCATAAACAAACAAACAAGCATGGCCAGGTGCAGTGGCTCATACCTGTAATCCCAACACTTTGGGAGGCCGAGGCGGGCAGATCACCAAAGTCAGGAGTTCGAGACCAGCCTGGCCAACATGTGAAACCCCATTTCTACTTAAAATACAAAAGTTAGCCAGATGTGGTGGCGCACGTTTGTAATCCCAGCTACTCAGGAGGCTGAGGAAGGAGAATCGCTTGAACCTGGGAGGCAGAGGTTGCAGTGAGCCAAGATCCTGCCACTGCACTCCAGGCTGGGTGACAGAGCAAGACTCCATCTCAAAATAAATAAACAAACAAACAAAAAAGCACCCCCCCCCAAAAAAAAAAAAAAAACCTAATACAAATGCTGTGGCCTCATTTTGTCTCACCACTTTTTAACTTTTTGTTGTTTCTATTTATATCTTATTATACTGTCTATGTCTTGAAAAGTTGTTGTAATTATTATTTTTGATTAGTTCATTGCTTAGTCTTTCTACTTAGGATAAGAGTAGTTTACAGACCACAGTCAGTTTCATAATATTCTGTGTTTTCCTGTGTACTTACTATTACCAGTGAGTTTCATACCTTCAGGTTATTAGTTATTACCCATTAATGTCCTTTTCTTTCTGATTGAAGTATTCCCTTTAGCATTCCTTGTAGGACAGGTCTGGTGTTGCTAAAATCCTTCAGCCTTTGTTTGTCAGGGAAAGTCTATTTCTCCTTTATGTTTGAAGGATATTTCTGCCAGATATACTATTCCAGAGTAGAAGCTTTTTTCCTTTAACACTTTAAATATGTCATGCCACTCTCTCCTGGCCTGTAAGGTTTCCACTGAAATGTCTGCTGCCAGACATATTGGAGCTCCATTTTATGCTATTTGTTTTTTTCTCTCTTGCTGCTTTTAGGATTCTTTTTTTATCCGCACCCACTCACCCACACAACCACTCACACACACACTCATTCAGTCATTACCCACTCACCCACACACCCACTCACACACACACTCATCCACTCAGTCATTACCCACTCACACACACACCCACTCAGTCACTCATCACCCACTCACACTCACACCCACTCACCTACTAACTCATCACCCACTCACACACACACCCACTCACACCCACTCACCAACTCATCACCCACTCACACACACACCCACTCACCCATTCACTAACTCACTCACCTACTCACTCACTCACACACACACTCATTTACCCATTCACCCACTCACCTCCTCATTCACTCACTCACACACTCACCTACTCACCCACCCACTCACCCACTCACACACAGACCCACTCACCCACTCACTCACCCACTCACCCACTCATCACCCACTCACCCACTCACACACATACACACACACTGACCCACTAACTCATCACCCACTCTCACACACACCCACTCACCCACTCACTAACTCACCCATCATCCCACCCACCAACTCACTCACTCACCCACTCACTCACTCATTCACTCACATACTCACCCATTTATCCATTCACCAACTCACCTCCTCATTCACTCACCCACTCACTCACCCATTCACTCACCCACCCATTCACCCACTCAAACACACACCCACTCACCCATCAGCTCACACACACACACTCACTCACCCACTTATCTCACTCACCCACTCACCAACTCCTCACCCACCCACCCACTCACTCAACAACCCACTCACTCACCCACTCACTCACCCACCCACTCACTCACTCATCCACTTACCCACCCACTCACTCACCCACTCATCCACTCACTCACTCACCCACCCACTCACTCACCCACCCACTCACCCCCCTACTCACTCATCCACTCACCCACCCACTCACTCACCCACCAACTCACTCACTCATCCACCAACTCACTCACTCATCCACTCACCCACTCACTCACCTACCCACTCACTCACCCACCCACTCACCCACCCCCCTACTCACTCACTCATCCACTCACCCACCCACTCACTCACCCACTCACCCACCCCCCCACTCACTCACTCATCCACCTACCCACCCACTCACTCACCCACCCACTCACTCACTCACCCACTCATTCACTTACTCATGTGCTCCACTCTAGTGACATTGTTCTCTTTGTTGTTCCTACAACTTCCCAGCAAACTCCTGCCTTAGGGCCTTTGCTCTGGCTGTGCTTTCTGCCTGGAATGTTCTCTCTTTCTTACTCTTTGCTCAAATGTAACAATCTCAATGAAGTCTACCTTGATTGTAATATTTAATTCTGCAAACTGCCTCCACTTCCAGGCCCACATGCACTAACCTTGACTTAATTCTTCTTCCCTTCATAGCACTTACCTCTTCTAATTTAAGTGATTTATGACATTTTTAGTTTATGGTGTGTTCCTGCCCACTAGAATTTAAGTACAAAAAAGACAGGAATATTCTTCTTTTAATTCCCTGATATTTTTCAGGTGGCTGTGCTCATGGCACACAATGGACACTATAAAGGTTTGTTAAATAAATGAATGAATGATGGAATATGTGTTCCTATTTTTTCATTGACTGATTTGTGACCTTGAGCAAGAAATTTCTCTTCTTAGGGCCTATTTCTTCCCTATTAAAGGACGAGGTTGGTTCTTTCTAGTCTGTTCAGGGTTGCACAGCATCCTGCAGAATCTTCCAGGATTATGGACAAAAGACATGGACAAACCAAACTCAATCCAGGTTTTCTGCCATTCAAATTGCATTTAGGGGACAAAAATCATGGAAAATAAATTTCTTTTTTTTTTTTTTTTTTTTTTTTTTTTTTTTTGAGACGGAGTCTCGCTCTGTCACCCGGGCTGGAGTGCAGTGGCCGGATCTCAGCTCACTGCAAGCTCCGCCTCCCGGGTTCACGCCATTCTCCTGCCTCAGCCTCCCGAGTAGCTGAGACTACAGGCGCCCGCCACCTCGCCCGGCTAGCTTTTTGTATTTTTTAGTAGAGACGGGGTTTCACCGTGTTAGCCAGGATGGTCTCGATCTCCTGACCTTGTGATCCGCCCGTCTCAGCCTCCCAAAGTGCTGGGATTACAGGCTTGAGCCACCGCGCCCAGCTGGAAAATAAATTTCTTGCTGTAGGAAATCATTGACCTGGTCATTTACTATACTCTTTCCTAATGTCCATATTTATACAACTTTGGAAATAGACATCCAAACAAGTGAAGTAGCCTGGGGCCTCATTAAAAAGCACTTCTGAAATGGATATGTAGAGTATGATGTTCTTTGTGAAAAAAAAAATTTTTTTTTGAGACAGTCTCTCTCTGTTGCCTAGGCTGGAGTACAGTGGTGCAATCATGGTTTACTGCAGCCACAGCCTCCTGGGCTCAAGAAATCCTCCTGCCTCAGCCTCTCAAGTAGCTGGGACTACAGGCATGCACCATCACACCCAGCTAATTTTGTATTTTTTGTAGAGACAGGGTTTAACCATGTTGCCTGGACTCCTTTGTGAAAATTAAAACACAGAAAGCCACACGATATACTACTGTTGGCTCCTCATCTTTATAGACAAGTATAACATCTATGGCAGTCAATCACCAATTCCATTAACATGGTTTCCTCTGAGGATAATGGTGCAGGCAGGGATACTATGGACTCCTTTGTGAAAATTAAAACACAGAAAGCCACACGATATACTACTGTTGGCTCCTCATCTTTATAGACAAGTATAACATCTATGGCAGTCAATCACCAATTCCATTAACATGGTTTCCTCTGAGGATAATGGTGCAGGCAGGGATACTTGAGATTGTGGGCCATAGCTATATCCTCAGTGCTTTACTTATGAGAGAAAGAGTGCTGAGACCAGCTCGGCCGTGGAGACCCTAACCCAGCGGCGCTAGAGGAATTAAAGACAAACACACAGAAATACAGAGTGTGGAGGGGAAACTCAGGGGTCTTACAGTCTTAAGAGCTGAAAGCCTGGAACAGAGATTTACTCACATATTTATTGACAGCAAGCCAGTGATAAGCATTGTTTCTATAGATTATAGATTAACTAAAAGTATTCCTTACGGGAAACAAAGGCGTGGGTGAAATAAAGGGATGGGCTCTGGCTAGTTATCTGCAGCAGGAGCATGTCCTTAGGGCACAGATCACTCATGCTATTGTTTGTGGTTTAAGAAGGCCTTTAAGCGGTTTTCAGCCCTGGGTGGGCCAGGTGTTCCTTGCCCTCATTCCGGTAAACCCACAACCTTCCAGTGTGGGCATCATGGCCATCACGAGCATGTCACAGTGCTGCAGAGATTTTGTTTATGGCCAGTTTTGGGGCCAGTTTATGGTCAGATTTGGGGGCCTGTTCCCAACAAAGAGAAACTTCTGATGCAAACATTTCAAAATGTTAATGTGTGTTAAATCCAATGGGCAACTTTAGTATTTTTTCCTAGCTCTCTATTTGACATAGTTTATAATGGAAAGAAAATGATTTTTAAGCAACTTCGATAGAAAAGGTAGCATACCACCTCCTTGGATCATAGCTTAGGCACAGGAGTCCACAAAGTGAAAGGCAATTGCTCAGGTCCGAAGTATGATAATCAGAAAACAGGTGACCAGTTGAGCTCTGGCTGCCAGTATCCTGGCCTGTGTTTCCCTTCCTGGCCCACTTCCCCTGGAAGAACAGGACATGAAGGTGAGTTTCTGAAATCTCTGCTACTCACTATCCATCGCAGTTAATGGTCAAGAATAGATCCACTTGTGTGAGGCCTGTAGCACTCCCACCTTTTTTTTTTGAGACAGAGTCTCACTTTGTCTCCCAGGCTGGAATACAGTGGTGTGATCTTGGGTGACTGCAATCTCCGCCTCCCAGGTTCAAGTGATTCTCATGACTCAGCCTCCCAAGTAGGTGGGATTACAGGCGCTCACCATCACACCTGGCTAATTTTTGTATTTTTAGTAGAGACAGAGTTTCACCATGGTGGCCAGGCTGGTCTTGAACTCCTGACCTCAAGTGATCCATCTGCCTCAGCCTCCCGAAGTCCTGGAATTAGAGGGGTTAGTGTAGCTCCTTTCTTTTGGCCAATTTCTCCATTTTTGAATGGGAATATTTACCCAATACCTATACGCCACATTGCATCTGGAAAGTAACTAACTTGTATTTTTATTTTACAGGCTCATAGGTAGAAGGGATTTGCCTTATCTCCGGTGAGACTTTGAACTTTGGACTTCTGAGTTAATGCTGAATGAGCTAAGACTTTGGGGGGATTGCTGGGAAGGCATGATTGTATATTGCAATGTGAGATGGATATACGATTTGGAAAGAGCCAGCAGCAGAATGATATAGTTTGGATATTTGTCTTGCCTAAATCTGATGTTGAAATGTAATCCCCAGCTGGGCGCAGTGGCTCATGCCTGTAATCCCAGCACTTTGGGAGGCTGAGGTGGGTGGATCACTTGAGGTCAAGAGTTTAAGACCAGCTCTGGCCAACATGGTGAAACCCCATCTCTACTAATAATAGAAAAATTAGCCAAGCGTGGTGGTGCACGCCTATAATCCCAGCTACTTGGGAGGCTGAGGCAGGAGAATCACTTGAGCCCGGAGGTGGAGGTTGCAGAGAGCCAAGATCATGCCACTGCACTCTAGCCTGGGTGACAGAGTATGAGACTTCATCTCAAAATAAATAAATAAATAAATAAATAAATAAACAAACAAACAAAAAGAAATTTAATCCCCAATGTTGAAGGTGTGCCTGGTGGAAGGTGTTTGGATGATGGGGACGGTTTCTCATGAATGGCTTGGGTCATCTCCTTGGTGATAACTGAGTTCTTGCTCTGATTTCACACAAGATCTGGTTGTTCAAGAGTTTTGTGACATTCTCTCTCTCTCTTTCTTCCTCTCTGGCTCTCTCTTCCTCTCTCTCTTTCTCCTGCTTTCACCATGTGACGTGCTAGCACCCCCTTTGCCTTCCAGCATGACTGTAAGCTTTCTGAGACCTCATCAGAAGCCAAGCAGATGCCTGGCACCATACTTCCAGTACAGCCTGCAGAACTTTGAGCCAATTAAACCTCTTTTCCTTATAAATTACTCAGCCTTAGGTGTTTCTTTGTAGCAATGCAAGAATGGCCTAAAAAACAGACCAAAAGGCACCTTGAGTAGGTCACGTTGGTCTTCCTATAAGCAGGGTCTACTTCAACATATAGGGGATCCCTGCAAATGCTGGCCTTAAACTGAATACATCCCATCTCAGTCCCATGCAATGGTGGTGTCTCATGTTGATTCAGATCTTTCAATTCTAGAAAGGAACTCTTACTAGAGCTCTTCGAATTCTAGGGTGAAGGAAGGCATCATTAACCCCTTACTAACAATGGGAGAGAGGGAGGCAGGGGACATGGGGGGCGTTAAGGATTCCCAAAGTTCTAGAATTTGCTTGGTGTCACTCAGCAATGTGGAGGTGGCCCTAGAATATCACTCCTTGGCCAGTGATTTTTCCTTATCTGATTAGAAAATAAGGATGATGTTTAGTGGAGATTCATTTATCTTTACCTTTGAGCACTGATTCTAATCTGACTGATAACAGCACATGGTTATACAAATGTATGAGGGTATTTCTTGTGTTCCTTCTTTATTTTGAAATTGTGGCTCTGGGCTGCTGGCCAATAGCCTCAGATGGATTCCCACAGATAGATGTTCTTATTCCACAGGATCCAAATCCCAGCCCAGGCCTCAACCCTACACATCTTGATAGTCACAATAGTACCCATGACCCTTTCATGATGTAAGACCTTTACTGTATATTTGAAGATACAGTTAAAAAAATAAATCTGCATGCAAAATAATGTGTGTCTTTTGGGAACCACAAAATGGGCCTATATAATCAACCTCTAGGTTTAAAAATGAATGTTGAGTACCTCTTACATGCCAGTCAGTGCTCTGTATATAGCTGTGAACAAAATGGACAAAGTCCCAGCTCTCATGGAAATTATATGTGTGGGTGCTGGAGTAGCATGAACAATGAGTACACAAATGATATGTCCATCCCTGAGTGGGCAGAGTTCCAGAAACTATCAAAAACTGAGAGGACCTGCCTATGTGCTGACTTCTCTCTCTTTCTGGAAGTAAGCTTTGATGAAAAAGAACACAAACTAAAAATGTTATGAATGTTCAACACACCCATTCCTCCCTTTGAGGGCTAAGATGAATTGGATCAAATCTTGTGAAGAGTCATTGTAACTGCCATGTCCCGGGGAACAGCTCGGTCCCCAGAGGCTGCTCTTGTCTTCAGAACTTATCTTACCCAAAGCCTCTCCCAAAGAGTATCTGAGTTACAAAGAAAAATGAGTTTTGCTTCAGCCCCTGCCATGGCCCAGCAGTATATTTTACTACTCTTTGTCTCTCTAGATTTGCCTATTCTGGACTCTTCGTATAAATGGAATCATACAATAGGTGGCCTTTTGTGCCTGACTTCTTTTACTTATGTTTTCAAGGCTTATTCCTGTTGTAGCATATTCAGTACTTCATTCATTTTTATTGCCAAATAATATTTCATTGTATAGATATGCCACATTTTGTTTATCCACTCATTCATTGATGGACATTTAGGTTGTTTCTACCTTTTGATTATTAGGAATAGTGCTGCTATGAATATTTATGTGCAAGTTTTTGTGTGGACATATGTTTTTAATTATCTTGGGTATGTGCCTATGAGTAAAATTGCTGGATCACATAGCAACTCAATATTTAACTTTCCAAGACACCAAAAATCTGTTTTCCAAATGGTTGCACCATTTTACAATCTGATCAGTAATGTATAAGGGTTCCAATTTCTTATCCTCATCAACATTTGTCATGAGCATCTGCTCTTTTTTTCCCCCAAATCATCTTTTTTCTCAGATCCCTCACTTTTTGCTCTGGCTCATAAAATACCTCTAAATGTTGCTGAAATGCCAAGATTAATTTGAATCAAAGCTTGGGCACTTGCATGGGGAAAGAGAACCTGACAAGTTTCCTGCTGTTGTATTTGCTGTTCTGACTCACAACGCCCACCAACAACCTCATTGCTCAATTTCCGTATCAGTTGTTCTTCATCAGATTCAAGCACTGTTAGCGATTGTCTCTGAGAGACATCCATCATCTGTCTTTTTGAAGTCAAGCTTACATTTTCTGAACAAAAGAAAATCCAGCTTTAAGCTTCTCTAGCTCTGGTTTGCTTCATTCAGGACTCTTTCTCCTCTTCGTGTTTTACAAAAGACCTTGTCAAATGTTGAGCTATTTCCAATCTCTTTCTCCTGGTATCTTCTTCTCTCTCTTTTCCTGTGTTTTTAATCTGCAGATTTTCTACTTGCATTTGGTTGATTCTTCAAGCCTCGTGATTGCATCTCTATGTCTAGTCACTTCCTCAGAGACTTTATTTTCTATGCTGGTACTTCCAAAAAAGGCCTTTATTGCTCTAACTTATCTTCATACTGCTAATATTATTAGAACTTCTCTGCTTTATTTGAAAATATCTTTAAACTGTTCCTCGGTGACTAGATATCATTTTATCTTGAAGACAAGAGGCTTCCCCAGAAGAAATTGACACCCTGCATTGCAGGCTTCCAGATCATCTTAAGAAAAACAATCGGCCGGGCGCGGTGGCTCAAGCCTGTAATCCCAGCACTTTGGGAGGCCGAGACGGGCGGATCACGAGGTCAGGAGATCGAGACCATCCTGGCTAACACGGTGAAACCCCGTCTCTACTAAAAAATACAAAAAACTAGCCGGGCGAGGTGGCTGGCGCCTGTAGTCCCAGCTACTTGGGAGGCTGAGGCAGGAGAATGGCGTGAACCCGGGAGGCGGAGCTTGCAGTGAGCTGAGATCCGGCCACTGCACTCCAGCCTGGGCGACAGAGCGAGACTCCGTCTCAAAAAAAAAAAAAAAAAAAAAAAAAAAAAAAAAAAGAAAAACAATCCCTCCTAAGATCTTTAGACAGGGGGTTCAGGATGATGGAGACTGTACTGATGTCCAGTATAAAGGATGGAGGGGAAGGAATATTAACCAAAACAGCCTTGAGGCCAGGCCCCAGTCTGTTAAGAAGAAAATTTTTTGAAAGTTCCCCAATTCACATTGGAGCCACATTCAACTCGCTTTATAGGTGTTGAAACAATCTCAGAGGGGCTGATTGACTAGGTCTGTCTGACTCTAAAGTTCTTTCTGTTGCACCCTGCTGCCTCCCCAAGTGAGACAATGGGAAGCTGAGCTCTAAGCTGTGGGGTTTCAACAATCATCATGAAATACCAACCAAATATATGTACATATGCATATATAATGGTGTATAATATATATCACATGATGAAAAGATGACTTTTTTTTTAAAAAAAAGCTAAAAGTCCCTGAATAAATCTTATAGGGATATTTTAAGAGTTCAGTGAAAAAATTAGTGTTTGTAAAGTGCTCAACACAGAGCTTGGTCCACAGTAAGTGCTCAATAAAAGGAGCTGCTATATACTATTATTGATAACTATTATTAATCCTCATCATCATCACTGTCAAAACAAGGCTCACAGACTTAAACTGCACATATGTTATAAGAAAAGGTGCCAAAACCCGAATCCTGGACTATTAGCTACATATTCCACTATCTTTCAGCTAAACTGTACGGCTCTTACTGGGTAAATGTAGCCAAGTAAAACATGGTCTTCTATTAGTGTGGGTAATACGTTCATTTCAAGATAGCGTCAAATCCAGGATCTGTCTGACTCCGTGCAGAGAGCAAGCCCTCTCTGCGTTGCATTTGGGAAGGGGCCTCCTTTGCTACTCTGCGGGGCTCGCTGGATCTTGTTCTCTCCAGGTTGGAGGACCCCCCCATTCCTGAGCAGCGGCTGGAGGAAACCCCGCCCTGGGATCCCACGACGTCCGTAGGAGGCGCCTCAATAGCCAGCCTGGAGCCCCGCAGCGGGGTGGGGGAGAATTCTGGGCCCGGGCTTGGGTCCCCCTTCCCCAGGCATCACCTAATATTACCAGCCCTCTCCCCGGGTGCCCCCGAAGGCATCAAGCCAGGCACCTCGTCGCTGCCTCCACCGCGCCCTCCTATCCCTCCTCCTTTCCTCGCCTTCGCGCGGGACGAAGTGGCCGGCGATGTCCCGAAGGCGGGGCGTCGGTTCCTCCCCCTCGGCGACCCGGCTCGGCTCGGCTCGCGGGGACCCTGCAGCCCAGGGGCTCCCCACACCGCGCCTCCAAAGAGCCAAGTGTCGAAAGCCGCCAGTCCCTGTCAGCGCGGGCAGGCGGGCCGGAGCCAGGTCCCAGCGCCTCCCAAGGCGGGGGGGTGGGGGCGGCCGCCACACCTGGACCCGCGGACACCTGGGCGGAACTCCAAGCCGCAGCGAGGGAACGGCTCTTTGGAAATCAGACTACCTGGATCCCGGTTTTCTCCGCATTCATTTCCCTTCGTGTTCCCGAGTTCCACCAAGGGGAATTGAGGTCCGGTGCTTTCAGGGTCGCAACTGGGTTAACGGGGGAGCTCTGGGGACCCAGACTCGACTGGGACATTGCCCGTGGAGGAACATGGTCCTGTGGTCAGCGCAGAGCGGTTATCAGGCAGGACCTCAAAGGGAGGGGAAGACCGTCCTCCGACCGTCCTCCTCCCACCCAGAGACACCTCCCTTCCACAGGGATCCCCAACCCCCGCCCCACTCTCTCCAGTTGCCAGCCCCAAGCAGCATTATGGTGGCCTCCAAAACGCACAGTAGACACCTGGGCCCCCGCGTTAAAGCTCTGTCCACACCACACCCTAAGGGTGGGCTCTCCTGGGGGTCTGTCCGCCCTTGGAAGGATGTGACCAGAAGAGGACAGCTCCCCGCAGCATCTGGACAGAGAATTCCAGAGTCTTTAGCAGCCAGCAGGAGGGACACTGGCTGAGAGAGCACATCCCTGGGCCCCCAGGATTTTCCATCCAGTGGGAAGGTGGGAGTCCCCAGCAGAGCTAGAGCCAAGTTCTCTAAAGTGTGGAGTTCTTGCTGGGGGCGAAGGGCATATTCTCTCTTTCCCTGCCTGTCTCACTTACCTGAAGGGCTTCTCTCCGGCCCCCTCCCCACCCCATATTTAATTTTTCACTCTCCCTTCATTCCTCTGAGTACTCCCTTCTTACCTCATTTCTTGCATATCTACAGGGGTGTTCCATTTCTTTTCTCCCCTAGCATGTCCTTCGTAATAATAATAATAACAATAACAATAATAATCATAATCATAATAAAATAGCTTACTTAGCACCTGCTGTGAGACGAAGACTTGTGAGTGCTTCATAGATGAGCTCACTTATGAGCTCATAGATGAGCTCACTTAATCTCTGTAACAACCTCATCCTGTGCACATTGGTATCATCCTTGTGATGAGGAATTGAGGTCCCCAGAGATAAGGTGTTTGCCAAGGGTCACACAACTATCAGAGCTGGGGCATGAACCCTCACGCACAGTCTGGTTCCAGGGTCTGGTCCCTTAATCACTGTCTGCTGGGCTTCTTTGACACTTTTGGATTTGATTGAAGCAGCAGAATCTTCATATGGACCACAGGAGTCTTAAAGCAAGCTTCACCTTTTCTCTGGACCCTGTGATCTCTGCATCTTCATAGCCATGCTTATAACCCATGTTGCTTTTAGTTTACATGTCATCTCGGCATTTGCTAAGGTGCTATTCGAACTTTCCAGTCTTGAGGCAGACTCCTTAGAAGGAGTTAAGAGAATAGCAAGGGTAAGCAGTGCCCCCGTGTGGCCAAAATGGTGGTGGCAGGAAAACCAACGAGAAAACACAAAGGCAAATCCATGAATATGAGGGTCAGCTCTAGGTTTGGCCTCCCCTTTACAAGTTTCTCCTGCACCTTCCACCCCAGAAAGTCTGGCTTTGATTTTGTTCTGGACATGGCAATTTATACTTGCTTCTTATCTTGTATTCTCTCCCTTCATGTGGATTGGAGCCCCAGATGTGCCCAGTCTCAGATTCCAGTCTGTCCTAGCCATAGAATACCAGTTCCCTCAAGGACAGAGGTAGAGTCAAGATCAGGACCAACAGGACATCAGAGTTCAGGGCTCTCTGATGAATTCAAGGAGATTCTTATTTAATCCATTCTCCATAGGAAACATTGACTCCAGGAAGAGGTTGGTGTGGGCTGCCTGGGAAAGGAGATTTGGCAGCATATGTTGGCTGGCAGTGTTCTGTTCTGGCTATCTTAACCTTAAGGGGTAGGGAGGTTCTGTCCTCAGACCCAACTGAGTTCCCATCATCCCCCACCGCCCCACCATGCCACCCATCACTGAATACAGGGATGCCCTGGAGGCCAAAGTTCCCCTAAGTGCTGGCTTTTCAGTTTCTCTTCCCAGAACATCAGACTGACTTACCTTTGGAATAACTTGGAATTGCAGACTGAGCATAATGCTTCTGGTGATACTGCAGGATAACCTGAAATGGGCTGCCCTCCGGTAGGGTTATTGGGCAGAGTAAAGGTCAGGATGGAAGTCTGCCACTTTAGCCGAGCCCAATTTATTATTTATCTAGAGACAAAGTCTCGCTCTCTCATCCAGGCTGGAGTGCAGTGGTGCGATCTCAGCTCACTGCAACCTCCACCTACCAGGCTCAAGCGTTCTCATGCATCAGTCTCCTGAGTAGCTGGGACTACAGGCATGCACTATCACACCCGGCTAATTTTTGTATTTTTAGTAGAGACGGGGTTTCGCCATGTTGGACAGACTGGTCTTGAACTCCTGGACTTAAATGATCCACCAGCCTCATCCTCCTAATGTGCTGGGCTTACAGGCATGAGCCACTGCACCCAGCCAAGAAATTAAGTATATTTTCCTTCTATTTATATTTTGTAAGAGGCAGAACCAGGATTTGGACCCAGGTGTCTAACTCTAGAGACTAAAAGCTTTCCATGATACCAAGTTGCCTCACCTGAGCCCGATTTAAAATCAGGTGATCCCAGGTATACAGGACTCCAATAGGAGTCAATGCTATTTTCTTGCTGTTGTATTTGTTATTGTGATGATTCAAGTTTAGAAAAAGAAAGAGCCAAAAAGTTCAGCTGAGGAGCAGACAAGACACAAAGAACTCTGAGTTCTGCCTGGGGAAGGAGCAGGGGACATGAATTACCTTCCCCTTCTAGACACAGGACTGCAATAGGATAATCCTCTCCCAGCTTCCAAATAGGAGTGGCCAAATGTAGCAGCAGGAGGAGCTAGGGGCAACGTGATTGCAACTCCCACCTCTATCCAGAGAACTGGCCCTAAAGCACCTCACCTGCTGTTTCACAGAGAGGCTCGTGGTCTCCAGCATCACCTGAGAGTTTCTTAGTAATACAGAATCTTAGGTCCCACACCTAAACCACTGAATCAGAATCTGCAGTTTAGCAAGATCCTCAGGTGATCCCCATGTTCATTACAGTTTGAGAAGCACCTAGAAATTGACCCTTCACCTTGTTATAACTCAGTACCTTCTCTTGTGAATCAGGCACAATAGCACCTGCTTGACTCACCACTCCTGGCTGTATGAGGCTCAGAGAGGACAATGTAGGAAGGAAGTTAGAGACGGAGGTGCTCAGGAAGTTATCTCTTGTGGCCCCTCTGCCTTCTGCCCTCCATGGAAGCCCAATCTCTCTCTTTCTCAGTGGGAGAGGACTAGCAGGTGGCTCTTCTCTGGAAGAGCAGAGGAAATCAGGGACCCTCCACAGCCCATCCTCCATGGCCCCTGGGGGAATCTCTGAAGACTCTAGCTTTTCAGCTGAAGTTTACGCTGTAATTGACACTGTGTAGTCCAGTAGAGAATTTTGCAGAAATAAATATGAAGCTTATATTTGGGTTTTTAAAAAATCAAATTAGGCCGGGCGTGGTGGCTCACACCTGTAATCCCAGCACCTTGGGAGGCTGGGGCAGGTGGATCACCTGAGGTCAGGAGTTTGAGACCAGCCTGGTGAACATGGCAAAACACCGTCTTTACTAAAAATACAAAAATAAGCCAAGCGTGGTGGTGCATGCCTATAATCCCAGCTACTCAGGAGGCTGAGGCAGGAGAATCTCTTGAACCCAGGAGGCAGAGGTTGCAGTGAGTGGAGATTGCACCACTGCACTCCAGCCTGGGTGACAGAGCAAGACTCTGTCTCAAAAAAAAAAAAAAATCAAATTATATAGCAAATTATTTATGTGTATATATAGAGATATTAGGTTGTTACAAAAGTAATTGTGGTTTTTGCGTTGTTAGAATTTGCCGTTTGATATTGGGATAAAACATAAGGCAAGAAAAGATAAAGTTAAGAACATAATTCTTAAATTATTTACATTTAAGAATGTAAATAAATGTGGTTATCTTATACATCATTTTAATGGGCATTTCTCGCTTTATGTTTTTTTGCTAATGACTTATTACTTACTGTTTATTTATGTTTATTTTAGACTATGGAAATGATGTTAGACAAAAAGCAAATTCGAGTGGTTTTCTTATTTGAGTTCAAAATGGGTTGTAAGGAAGCAGAGACAACATGCAACATCAGCAATGCATTTGGCCCGGGAACTGCTAACCAACATACAGTGCAGTGGTGGTGCAAGAAGTTCTGCAAAGGAGACAAGAGCCTTGAAGATGAGCAGTGTAGTGGCCAGCCGGCAGAAGGTGACAACGACCAACTGAGAGCAATCATTGAAGCTGATCCTCTTACAACTGCACAAGAAGTTGCCGGAAAACTCAGTGTCGACCATTGTACTGTCGTTCGGCACTGAAAGCAAATTGGAAAGATGAAAAAGCTCGGTAAGTGGGTGCCTCATGAGCTCAGCAAAAGTTTAAAAATCATCGTTTTGAAGTGTCGTCTTCGTTTATTCTACGCAACAGCAATAAACCATTTTTCAATCGGATTGTGATGTGCGACAGAAAGTGGATTTTATACAACAACCGGGGATGACCAGCTCCGTGATTGGACCCAGAAAAAGCTCCAAAGCTCTTCCCAAAGCCAAACTCGCACCAAAAAAAAGGTCATGGTCACTGTTTGGTGGGCTGCTGCTGGTCTGATCCACTACAGCTTTCTGAATCCCAGCGAAACCATTACATCTGAGAAGTATGCTTAGCAAATAGATGAGATGCACCGGAAACTGCAATGCCTGCAGCCCGCATGGGTCAACAGAAAGAGCCAATTCCTCTCCACGACAACGCCCAACCCTACGTCGCGCAACCAACACTTCAAAAGTTGAAGGAATTGGGCTACAAGTTTTGCCTTATCGGCCATATTCACCTGACCTCTGGCCAACTGACTACCACTTCTTCAAGCAACTTGACAACTTGTTGCAAGGAAAACCCTTCCACAACCAGCAGGATGCAGAAAATGCTTTCCAAGAGTTCAAATCTTGAAGTATAGATTTTTACAGTACAGCAATAAACAAACTTATTTCTCATTGGCAAAAATGTGTTGATTGTAATGGTTCCTATTTTTACGAATGAAGATGTGTTTGAGCCAAATTATAATGATTTCAAATTCATGGTCTGAAACTGCAATTACCTTTGCACCAACTATATGTGTGTGTGCGTGTGTGTGTGTGTGTGTGTATATATGTAATGTATTTCTAATAAAACATTTTTCCTGCTGTTTCTCCAGTGCCTAGAATAGTGCCTGGCACATAGTAGGGGCTCAGTAAAATATGCTGAACTAATGAATGGGCTCTATGAACCTTCTTAATGTTCTAAAAGCTAGCATTTTATAGATAAGGAAACTGAAACATCAAAAAGTTAACTTCCATAAGTCCCACAGCTAATTTCTTTATCTGTAAAATGGGTGTATAAATATTGCCTTTCTCATTATTATGGGGAATAAATGAATTACCATGTAACACCTTACGGAGTGTGTCTGAGTCAGTGTTAATGCTCACAATTAACTGTCTATGGGCTGGGCGCAGTGGCTTGTGCCTGTAATCTCAGCACTTTGGGAGGCCGAGACAGGTGGATCACAAGGTCAGGAGTTCGAGACCAGCCTGGCTAACATGGTGAAACCCCATCTCTACTAAAAAATACAAAAATTAGCCGGGCGTGGTGGTAGATGCCTGTAATCTCATCTACTTGGGAGGCTGAGGCAGGTGAATCGCTTGAACCTAGGAGGCAGAGGTTGCAGTGAGCTGAGATCGCGCCGTTGCACTCCAACCTGGGTGACTGGAGTGCAGTTGCCTTGGCCTCCCAAAGTGCTGGGATTACAGGTGTGAGCCACCATGCCCAGCCCTAAAATTTTCTTTACATTAATGTTTCCACTCAAGCTACCATCCCATTTCTCTCCTTTTACCATCTTTTAAAACTCCTTTTCAAAAAAGTAGGTCTGAAAACTAATCTATGCTGTTACAAGTAAATAAATCAGTTATTCATCAAGCTATATATATTTGTGTGTGCTTTGAAATATATACATATATATATTACTTTAGTGAAAAGTAAAGAGAGAGAGAGTAGCTTAACTAACCTCCTCCTCTCCAGTTTTCCTTCCCTCCTCTCCCATTCAATCATTATTCTCCCTTGCAAATTGGCTTCCATGCATAGTGTCAAAACTGTGGCCCCTGCCACATCTCAGCTTCCTCACTATACACTGTCACCATGCTGTCCTGACATTCTCCCGTCTCCAGTGTCCACTTGATGCTTTGAGTTCTTTGTCCGCTTTATGAGTCTTGCTTTTCATAGGGCTATCTACACCTGGGCGGCCTTTGGTCACTATCTCTGCCTGCTAATGTTCTGCTCCTTTGTCGAGATCTAACTCAATTCTGCCCCCTTGTCAAGATCTAATGCCTCCTCCTGGAAGCCTTCTCTGGTTTCCCCAATTCTATGTCACCATTGCTCACTTAGCACTTTGGGATAGTGCCTCTTGTGGGCCAGGTACTGTCTGAGGTAATGGAATACATTCAGCCCTGCATTAGTTATTGGCTTAATATTAAGTTTTGCTATTTGCATCACAAGAAATACAGACTCATTTAAGATTGACTTCAAGTACCTGAGGTTGTATAAAGGTAACGTCTTACCACCTTTCCATCTGAGAATTTGTCTTCTGAGAATAGAAAATAGTAATGGATTCTTGGCCATTGTTTGTAAGCAAAGCATGCCAGAGCTCATGTCACTGTTTTCTAGTAAGAAGCTGTGAGTTTGCACTGAAGAATTATAATCAAAATGCGTAAAGCTCCCTCCCCTACCTCCACTTAAAGTTCTTTTGTTTAGGGATCCTCCTGGTTCATCTGAAAGCTCCCTAATTTAAGGGACAAGTCTTTTTTCCCCTTAAAAGGTTTGCCTGGGTTTATAACTCCTCCCCTTCTCCCACTTGCTCTGTCGCCCAGGCTGGAGTGCAGTGGCGCGATCTCGGCTCACTGCAAGCTCCGCCTCCCAGGTTCACACCATTCTCCTGCCTCAGCCTCCTGAGTAGCTGGGACTACAGGCGCCCGCCACCACGCCCGGCTAATTTTTTTGTATTTTTAATAGAGACGGGGTTTCACCGTGGTCTCGATCTCCTGACCTCGTGATCCACCCACCTCGGCCTCCCAAAGTGCTGGGATTACAGGCGTGAGCCACCGCGCCCAGCCTCCCACTTTCTGCAGAGTCAATGGATTTAGCCTTGAGAAGATTCTACGTACAGCTCTGCCCTCTGTCCTGGGGCAAGTGATGAAAATCTCCAGCTCCCAGTGTGACTCGGGAGAGTAGACAGCCTTCTGCAGAAGTTAAATTATAGACTGTGGCCCCTCCCCTGTTTTTCTGCTAATAGTATGAATGAGCAACACCAGACTGGACCTCAAGAATGTTTTTCCAATTGGAATTTCTCTCCTCTGACAGAGAATCGAAAGCAACTATAGTAAAATCTAGGCACGGTGATCTACGTTGGGCACTGCACAAGCACTCCTCATTCAACAAGGTGCCGTTCACATCAGAGACCCTTTATTATTCCGATAATTTTTATATGTTTATTTTTATTTTGTTTATTGGAAAGATTGATGATTTATATATTTCTTACAACTTCCCGGCAGATGGCAGTAAAGTGTCTTGTTTTAAGACGTTTACTGCATTTTGTTCGGTGTCCATTTACAAAGGAAAAATGGGTCAATATTCAAAATCAACAACATGTCTAACATCATCTGAAAATAACTTTTACTTCTAAACAAGGAATCACTTTATCTAATTGGTAGGTGAGTGTTTAAAATTTTGTTTTAATCCCTATTGTTATTAGAGCTCTGGCTAATTAATATTTCATACTGCATTTCTCATTATCTGCTGTGTTCGTTGCACCCAAAAGGTATTCCTGAATTCCTCATTTAAATCTACAAGAACTTTCACTATTCGATTGATCACCATCAAATGACATACACGCAAATGATCCACAAAATGAATTACATGCACATAAATTAGAGATTACCACTGTGATCTGGCTAATTCTATAATGGAAATCGCTTGTGCATATCCTGTTAATAAAAATATTAACGCTTGATAATATTTAGCAGTTTGTTAGTTCTATATTTTGTATGTTATGTACATGTAAGTTCCGAGATAAAATACCATTGATTTTTTTGCTCACATACTACAAAGGAGTTTCTAAAATTAATTTCAGAATCAGAAAACATGGAAGGAAATCAAAGACAATCAATTAGACTACTGAATATATTTTTGAAGAAGATAAAATCGGGGGCAAAACTGCTAAATTAGGATGTGAATTTAATTTCAATATTTACATCAGACGTAACTTGAGGAAAAACTGGAAGAGAAAAAGAAAACATTAAACTAGATTTTCTTTTCCCCATCCAGGTACTTGGCTATGTAATTTGAATTTTTGTCCACAGAATACTCCAGTTGAAATTTGTCTACAAAATGTATACATAAGAAATTTAACTTTTCGTTATATTTAACTGCTATCAGTACAGGTAGGAAGTTTTCAGAAATTACTTATTCATAAATTCTTCCTAATGATAAACTGACCATGCCCCTTATTCTACCTTAATGGTTTCTGTGTTTTCTCTATATTGCAAATTCTTCAGGGATGAAAAAAATGTATCAACTGAAGAATAAAGATGTGAGAATGGGTTGGCAGTACTTATCACATAATACTAATAAACAGAGGGTAAATGCACTTCAACAGTGTTAAGAATTCAAAGATTTGAAATATATGTAATATATTAAGTGATAAACAAAGACGCTATGATAATGAGAAGCAATATCATGTGCACATAATATACATGACTCAGCTTTGACAAAGCAACATCTAGGGAGAGGATTATCCAGGAAACTACTAGTGCAGTGATGAAAATTGTCTTCCGGTGGGGCATGATGGCTCCCGCCTGTATCTCAGCACTTTGGGAGGCCAAGGTGGGCGGATCACTTGAGGTCAGGACTTTGAGTCCAGCCTGGCCAACATAAGGAAACCCCATCTCTACTAAAAGTACAAAATTAGCCAGTCATGGTGGCGTGTGCCTGTAGTCCCAGCTACTCGGAAGGCTGAGGCAGGAGAATTCCTTGAACTCGGGAGATGAAGGTTGCAGTGAGCCCAGCACTCCAGCCTGGGCAACAGAGTGAAACTCAGTCTCAAAAAAAAAAAAAAAAAAAAAAAAAAAAAAAAAAAAAAAAAGGGCCGGGCGCTGTGGCGCAAGCCTGTAATCCCAGCACTTTGGGAGGCCGAGACGGGTGGATCACGAGGTCAGTATATCGAGACCATCCTGGCTAACACAGTGAAACCCCGTCTCTACTAAAAAAAATACAAAAAACTAGCCAGGTGAGGTGGCGGGCGCCTGTAGTCCCAGCTACTCGGGAGGCTGAGGCAGGAGAACAGCGTGAACCTGGGAGGCGGAGCTTGCAGTGAGCTGAGATCCGGCCACTGCACTCCAGCCTGGTCGACAGAGCCAGACTCCGTCTCCAAAAAAAAAAAAAAAAAAAAGACAAAGAAGGAAAGAAGAAAGAAAGGAAAGGAAAGCAAGAAGGAAGGAAGGAAGGAAAAAACGAAGGAAGGAAGGAAGGAAAAATTGTCTTCCTTAGCAAAAACTATCAAAAATTCAGTAACATATGGCACACTGATACCAAATAATGTTACACAATTTTAAGGAATAAAATACAAAACCAAATAGTTAAACTGATAGCAGAGGTAATGAATGAACTAATTTTGAAAAAGATGAGAAATGATAAATATTATCTTTACTATTTTAAATACAGTCTCTGGTATAAGCCAGGTAGAACACATATTAGAACTGTGGATTTCCAAAAAGCAAGCATTTCATATGTGGACGTTTGGGCGAGGGAGGTTGTCCAGTAGATGACAAAACAAAAGAAAGCATGTAAAAACTTTTAGAAGACTACTTACAGAACTGAATGTAAAGAAAAGTTACATACAGCAATGCCAAAAGTATGCGTGGAAATCATAATGGATTGCAACAGAAGATCCTAAAAAAAATTCTAGACCATTTTATACTTTTTGTTATGTGTCTTTACATTTGATATTGAATGATGTAGCAAGTATCTATTTTACAGCACTAGATTTTTTATGTCATCTGAGAAATTATATAACTACTCTTTTTTCTTTTTTTTTTTTTTCTAAAAAAAAAAAAAGGGATACATGTGCAGAACGTGTAGGTTTGTTACACAGGTATACATGTGCCATGGTGGTTTGCTGCACCTATTGACCCGTCCTCTAAGTTCCCTCCCCTCACCCTCCACCCTCAAACAGGCCCTGGTGTGTATCGTTCCCCTCTCTGTGTCCATGTGTTCTCAATGTTCAACTCCTACTTATGAGAACATGTGGTGTTTGGTTTTCTGTTCCTGTGTTAGTTTGCTGAGAATGATGGCTTCCAGCTTCATCCATATTCCTGCAAAGGACATGATCTCATTCCTTTTCATGGCTGCATAGTATCCCATAGTGTATATGTACCCCATTTTCTTTATCCAGTCTCTCATTAATGGGCATTTGTGTTGGTTCCATGTCTTTGCTATTGTAAATAGTGTTGCAGTAAACATACGTGTGCATGTGTCTTTATAGCAGAATGATTTACATTCCTTTGGATATATACCCAGTAAAGGGATTGCTGGGTCAAATTGTGTTTCTGGTTCTAGATCCTTGAGGAATCGCCATACTGTCTTCCACCATGGTCAAATGAATCTACATTCCCATCAACAGTGTAAAAGCATTCCTATTTCTCCATAGCCTCACCAGCACATGTTTCCTGACTTTTTAGTAATTGCCATTCTGACTGGTGTGAAATAGTATCTCATTTTGGTTTTGATTTGCATTTCTCTGATGATCAGTGATGTTGAGCTTTCCTTCATATGTTTGTTGGATGCATCAATGTCTTTTTTTGAGAAGTGTCTGTTCATATCCTTTGCCCACTTTTCAATGGGGTTGTTTGTTTTTTTCTTGTAAATATGATATAATTAACTCTTTTTGCTTCAACTAAATGTTGGAATATATTGTAAAGGCATTTATGGAACATAAAATTTTAAATCATTGTTGAATATAGGATGGGAAACTTGAGTAGATGCCGTCTTGCTACTAAAACTTCATTAGAGAGAGTGTGCAATGCATGTTGATGATATGAATAAAAATGTAGATTCTAAAATGCAAGTCAGAAGTATACTGAAAATATCTTCTTTAAAATGCGTTATTCAGCACAAATTAGGAGTAAAGATAAAGTTAATGTTATACGCAAAATTAGACAGGAACCCAAAGTCAATATATATAATTCCCTTGAAAGCATAACATTATGGGCTTAGAAAATGTTTTATGAAAAATTAACTTACGATATTCACACAAAGATATTATTACTGATAAACAAGTTGCAGGGTTTCTCAACATTAAGCCCAATTTCTCCAATATAAAAATACTGGAAAGAAGAGGAGGATTAATTTATTTTTTTCCTTTCTTTTTTTTTTTTTTTTTTTGAGACCCAGTCTCACTCTGTCACCTAGGGTGGAGTGCAGTGGCGCAATCTGGGCTTACTGGGCTCAAGGGATTCTTCCACCTCAGCCTCCCGAGTAGCTGGGATTACAGGAGTGCACCACCAAACCCAGCTAATTTTCCTATTCTTAGTAGAGATGGAGTTTACCATGTTGGCCAGGCTGGTCTTGAACTCCTGACCTCAGGTGAAAATCCGCTTGCCTCAGCCTCCCAAAGTGCTGGGATTACAGGTGTGAGCCACTGCACCCAGCCAGGAAGATTAATTTCAAATGTCATTTCTACAGTCAATCCACCTGTGATCCCAAATTTATTTCTATTTTTCTCTATATTGGTTACAGTCATATTTTCTTTAAAGGAAAGATTTATATTGCAGAAGGAATACATGGTCTTTTCTGTGTCTTAGATTAGTATTTCTCAAATGTTCCTGTGCATATAGAACATGGGGGATCTTATTAAAATGCAAGTTCGGATTCAGTACCTCTGGGTTGGGACCTGAAATTCTGCATTCCTAACAAGCCCCTGAAGATGCTCTGATGCTGGATATGTGGAGTAGCAAGGTTCCAGATATCTCATGTGATTTGAAGAATTGCTGTAAATATGAAGCACCAAGGCTGTGTTAAAAATGTATAATTGAAATTGATTGTTGGCCAGGTGCGGTGGCTCATGTCTGTAATCCCAGCACTTTGGGAGGCCGAGGCGGGCAGATCACGAGGTCAGGAGATCAAGACCATCTGGCTAACATGGTGAAACCTCATCTCCACTAAAAATACAAAAAATTAGCCGGGCTTGGTGACAGGCACCTGTTGTCCCAGCTAATTGGGAGGCTGAGGCAGGAGAATGGCATGAACCCGGGAGGCAGAGCTTGTAGTGAGCCAAGATCGCGCCACTGCACTCCAGCTTGAGCGACAGAGTGAGACTCCCTCTCAAAAACAAAAACAAAAAAAAAGAAATTGACTGACAAGCGTATTAAAGACTTTTATAGATCATTCATCAACGTATGAAGCCCTAAAAACCTGAAGTTGTCTTTTAAAATCTAATGTTCTTTCACTAAAATATTGCAAAGTCTTTGTTAAAATAACTTACTAGATCCATTTCCAAATAACTTTGTGCCTTTCAAGATACAACTAATTTTGCCAATAGCAATATCAGTGGAGAATGTGGCTTATCAAAATTAAATATATTAAGCTGGGTACAGTGTCGTGTGCCAGCAGTCCCAGTTACTGGGGAGGCAGAGAGGGGAGGATCACTTGAGACCACAAGTTCATATCCAGTCAGGCAACACAGAGAGACCCCGTCTCTATAAACAAACAAACAAAAAATTGAAATATGTTAAAACCAATGTAGGCCAGGTGCCGTGAGCTCACGCCTGTAATCCCAGCACTTTGGGAGACTGAGGCGGGCAAATTGCTTGAGCTCAAGAGTTTAAGACCAGCCTGAGCAAACGTGTCTCTACAAAAACCCATCTAAAACAAACAAACAAACAAAAAACTGGTTCTGGTGGTGCACACCTGTAGTCCCAGCTACCTGGGAGGCTGAGGTGGGAGGATCTCTTGAGCCCAGGAGGTCAAGCCTGCAATGAGCTGTGATTGTGCCACTGCATTGCAGCCTGGGGACAGAGCAAGACCCTGTATCAGAAACAAAACAAACCAACCAACGTAAGGCCTACACTCAATAAGAAAAGTCTACCAATCTGATGATCACTTCCATAAAATATGAGCTATAAAACAAGTAAGCGTCGAAACTGTCAAACAGAATTTTACATCCACAAGGATGCCTTCTTTACAACAAATTATTAGATCCAAGTGACTTTGAGTTCTTAATATGATAATGAATCGTTTGAATTTTTCAATTTTTTTTTTTTTTTTTTTTTTTTTTGAGACGGAGTCTCGCTGTGTCTCCCAGGCTGGAGTGCAGTGGCGTGATCTCGGCTCACTGCAAGCTCCGCCTCCCGGGTTCACGCCATTCTCCCACCTCAGCCTCCCGAGTAGCTGAGACTACAGGCGCCCGCCACCACGCCCGGCTAGTTTTTTGTATTTTTAGTAGAGACGGGGTTTCACCATGTTAGCCAGGATAGTCTCGATCTCCTGACCTTGTGATCCACCCGCCTCGGCCTCCCAAAGTGCTGGGATTACAGGCTTGAGCCACCGCGCCCGGCCTTTTTCAATATTTTATAATGAATTATTTGCTTACCTAATTTACATGGAATTACTGTCATTAGTCATTGTTATTATTGAGAAATAAATAATTTAACTTTTTAACTTGAGGAAAGAATAGCGTTTTCAAATTTGTACGAAATGCCATATAGGCTGATGATAGCCCTGGTTTGGGTAGTGTACTAAATAAAGAATGAAATTACCCATGGAACTTACCTGCCTGGTCTCAAGCTCTTCATATCCTGAAATTGCTCAGCTGGTTCAAATAATCCAAATATAGTCCGACCCAGAAGGGAATTTTAATGGGCCACCAGATAGATTGTTAAAAGGTTACCTGTGGGACCAAGGAAAACAGGATTCTTGGCCGTGGATCTGCCAGGAAGACCAATTACCAAATCTTCACGGGAAAAATAGGAACTATGGACCTGCATGGCATAGAATCCTGGAATTGGAAGCTTGTCCAGGGTCTAAGGCAGCTCCAGCTATTATGTGAATATAAAGCTTCTTTATCCCCTCCCCAGTAGTCTGCACTCCAGCCATTCAAATAACCCATCCTCTCCCTCCTCCTTTCCCTTTCCTTTCCTTTTCTGCCTCTACTACTGATCTCTGTGTAGCTCAATTAGTAAGAGAATCTGACTGGACTAATAAGGTCACTCTTGTTCCTGCTGGACAAAATTCTCCTAACCCCAGACTCGTGTTAAAAGAAACCCTTGGGAAAACTCTTCTAACCAGGGGACAGTGGATGGGGGCCCTTCACTTACCAGGCTGGGGATAAAAACTGACTGTGTAGAGAATCTTTTGAAAACAGTTCTTCGTTTAAAACACTCTTGATGGACATTATCTTTATAAACAGCATTTATTTTCCTGACAAGTAGTACCTGCTTGTTTTAGAAAAATATAGAAAAAAGTAAAGAAGAAAAATAAAATAATCACTGTCCATTTTTGTTGTTTTTTCTTCTAGTTAAATATGTTTGTGGCTGGGTGCATGGTGGCTCATGCCTGCAATTCCAGCACTTTGGGAGGCCAATGCAGACAGATTGCTTGAGCCCAAGAGTTCAAGATCAGCCTGGAAAACATGGTGAAACCCTATCTCTACAAAAAAAAAAAAAATTAGCTGGGTGTGGTGGTGCATGCCTGTAGTGCCAGTTACTTGGGAGGCTGAAATGGGAGGATCACTTGAGCCTGGGGAGCAACCTAGGCTGCAGTGAGTCATGATTGTGTCACTGTACTTCAGCCTGGGCAACACAGCGAGACCCTGTCTCAAAAAATATCTATATCTCTCTAAATATAATGTATATACATATATATGTTTGTATGTGTATACTTACATGTGTATTTAAAACATATATAACATTTGAGATTATGCTACACATATTCTTTTTTCATTTATTTTGTGAGTTTTTTTCTAAGTGATAGAAAAATTCTTCATAAACACTTTTGCTAACTAGATCCCTCATCTTCCGACAAGAGATGTGCTATTATCAGCAACTTCACTATTGTAGGACAGATGTGGATTTTAACCAGACTTCGCCTGTATGAAAATGTTGGAGGGGTAGCTGTGAGGACAACTCACCGTATTGTGCCTGGGGTTTTTCACCCCTAGACCTGACAGAAGAATTAGCTGGTTTCTGTCTCCAGGTCAGCTCTGGCAGCCAGGACGCCATCCACCAAACACAGGCTTCAAGAGGGGGAAGGCCTGGCACGGGGATGCGGTGCACCAGCTTCTTCTAAAGGGTTACAGGATTAGAGAGCTGAGCTGAAGGGGTGCACCTGGAGGCAGTCCTGCACGCTGGATTTACAACAGGAGCCTGGGAGTCGTATAAATGAGTAATGCTTCATGATGCTCTTTTCCAAGCGAGCTGCAAAAATTGGCAGGGGCCCTTCAGTGTGCTGTCGATGTGTCTGGAATTCAAATAATTTGATTCTGAGATACAATGACAATGGGAAGCAAGGCATTACCTTGCAAGAATGATGGCAGAGACAGCTGCTGCAACCAGCATCCATGGAAGAGGTTGTGCGAACAACTGTTCTCCCTTTGCCGTCCCCCTGAAATCTCTATTATGCCTCGCTGCTACTGCCCTTACTCAAGGGCATTAAATTAAAAAGTAATGTAGCTGGTAATTCTTCCTTTCTTTTGCCCTAGTTCAGGCAGTGAAGAATGGAGAAAGTGAAATAAAAACCTTGACGGAAACTGATATGTCTCTTTAAAAAAATGATGCTGACATTAGACACAGCTCAGGAGGGTACAATTTGAATATCGGGTGGCATTGCAACATACAGTATCACTTGCTTTCTTTGCTTTAAAATTTGTCCTTGTTGGCTGAACATGTTAATATTTTTCCAAGGTGTAATAGCTGGGAGGGTTCCATCAGGAATAACAGGAGATCTGGTGAGCACTGGGTTGCTTTATCTTCCAAATCGTAAGGGATTTTGCTTGTGCTGGTTGTCGCTTCCATTAGAGGAACTGATAAGCAGATTCTGACTTCATTTGCCCAAATATAGTGCTCTTGTTGGTAGAGCATTTAGCTTCTCTGAAGCACTTTTTTATTTATTTATTTATTTATTTATTTATTTATTTATTTATTTATTGAGACGGAGCCTCGCTCTGTCGCCCAGGCTGGAGTCCAATGGCACAATCTTGGCTCACTGCAACCTCCGCCTCCCAGGTTCAAGCAATTATCCCGCCTCAGCCTCCTGGGTAGGTGGGATTACAGGCACCCACCACCATGCCTGGCTAATTTTTGTATTTTTAGTAAAGACGGGGTTTTGCCATGTTGGAACCAGGCTGGCCTCGAACCCCTGACCTCAGGTGATCAGCCTGCCCCAGTCTATAAAGTACTGAGATTACAGGCGTGAGCCACCGTGCCCTGTCAGCACTTTATTTTTTTAAGTCTTTTTTTTTTTTTTTTTTTTTTTTTTTTTTTTGTCTAGGCCATAGCATTCTGGAGAAGAGCTCTAGACAAGAACTGTGAGCTCTTAGTTGTGATTTCAGATTTGTTGTTGCGGCTTGCTATCTCTGGATCTCCCTTTTTTCCATCTAGAAAAGGAAAAGTGTTGGGCTTTCCTCTCCAGATTCCCAATTCCCTGATTCTGTTATCTGATTTTATAATTTATTACTGATGGTTGCACTGGCAAAATTCCCAGATATTTTGACACCACCTTTCCTACAAAAGTCACAGTCCGTTAAAATGAATTTGGCAAACAACATTTTGACTTTTTCTTAACGTCATAAATACTTAGTTCTCAGAATGTGAACATGTAAATAGTAATGGCAACCAATTACATAGTATTTACTATGTAACAGGTATGGTTCCAATGCTTCATTTAGTCTCACAACAAACCTGTGAGATATGTAGACAGATAAAAATTATTCTTCTAGCTTTACAATTGCTAAGAAATAATGTATAATATGTCCTGTTTCTGCTACCGAAGTACCTTGGACAGACAGTCAAAAAGGGATAAAGAATGGATAAAAAATCATCAACGGCATGCCCCTAGATCCAGATTTTCTCCTAGATTCATGAATTCAGGGTAAAACCTTGGACAAAAAGCCAGTGTCCAAGGAGCACAGATAAATTCAGCAGTGGTATCTGTTCACTTTCATGAAAACTGTCTAGAAACGTGGTCACAGGTTCATACTGACCTGTCTGGATGAACTTGAAGGTTTCTTTCTTGCTACAGAGTTAGGATTGCAACCTGCCTGCATGGAGAACAGGATTCCTTCCTAATTAGCAATTGCTTCTTTTGTAGCTATTGCTCCTGGAGCCAGAGCAACCCACTGGTGCACAGGGGAATCCTGGTGTGCCCAGAAGTGGTTACAGTGAGCCTAAATCATCGACACCCTTGGCAAGACTATGGGGCCCCAGCAGCTTCCCCACCATACTGCTGCATTCCATTCTGTATGTGCCAAGTTACGCAAATGAGTAGGAAACACCAGTAGAGAACGTATTCTCTCTTTCCTACTTGCTGTCACTGAGAATGAGAATTCAACCAAAATGTCCATTTCACTTCAAGGTAAGGAATTCCCCATGGAACAGAAAAAGAGAAAATCATGTATAAAACAGAATCGCCACTCAAAAGAATCCAGAGTTATGCCTATTCCAATGCTGAACAGTTTCTTCAAGAAAATGAAATCATATTTATTTAGGGTTTCTCTTTCTCTCTCTTTTTCGTGTGTGTGTGTGTGTGTGTGTGTATGTGTGTGTGTGTGTGTGTGTCCCAAGCAAGGTAAACTGTTCTTCTTGTACCCAAAAATACTTTTAAAGACCAAAAGTAATGTGTAGGTCAGCCCTCGGACAGTTACTGCTACCATCTTGTATTACCGCTAGACCACAGTGATCCAGAAATGATGCCAAGGGAGAATCTACTCAGCTGGGCCTCTCTTGTTCCACACAATCTAGGGAGTCAGGTTCTTAGCCTTGCAAGTCTAGATGTATGATCTTCTCAGTGTCCCAGAGAAGACAGGCTATGGGAGGGCAACCCATACAAACCAAATTCATGCAAGGTTAAATTATAGCCCAGAATGCGATGTCAACATTCTGAAATTAAATCATCCAGGCAACTGGTAGTTACTCGGGAGACTGATGTGGGAGGACTGCTTGAACCTGGGAGGCAGAGGTTGCAGTGAGCCGAGATCACGCCACTGCACACTGCAGCCTGGGTGACAGAGCGAGACTCCGTCTCAAAAACAAAAACAAAAACAAAAACAAAAAACCTACAAAACAAACAAACAACAACAAAATAATTACCCAGGCAACTGGGCCCTCCTAGGGAAATCTCCCTGCAAGGAAACTATGAGGGAAGCCAACCCAGACCAGGAGGTCATCGAATGAGTTTTGAGGCTGTTGAGAAGGCTCTTAAGTGAGTCTGAACAAAGGCAAGAGGCCTAGAAAGTGTCCCTGAGGGCGAGGCACAGGGTGGCTCATGCCTGTAATCCCAGCACTTTGGGAGGCTGAGATGGGAGGACTGCTTGAGCTCAGGGGTTTGAGACCCGCCTGGACATCATAGCAAGACCTTGTTTCTAATTTTTATAAAAGTATTTTTTAAATTACACAAAAAAGAAAAGAAAGTGTCCCTGTATTGGTGATTGGATAGCCTGCTAGGCACAGTGCAAAGTGCTTTATATATACTGTGTTGTTTAATTTGGTCCTCATAACAATATGTGATATTCTGTTATTATCCCCACATTACACCTGAGGAGACGAGACCCAAAGAAGGTAAATTGTCCATTGTCACACAGCTGTTGTTTATGGCCAAAGGGTACAGAAAACTGTGTTTACATATTTTTAGCTCTGTCCAGTAAGAGACCATGAGTTTTTTAACAATAAGCTTTATTGAGGTATAATTTACATATGATAAAATCTACCCATTTTAAACATTCAATTCAATGAGTTTTAACAAATTCACAGTTATGTAATCATAACCACAGTCACCATACAAAACAGCCCCGTCCAACCCTTATCTCTAGCTTTTGACAATCACTGATTTGTTTTTGGTCACTGTAGTTTCCCCTTTTCTAGAATTTCATATGAATGGAATCGTGCAGTGTGTAGCGTGCCTAACTGGCTGCTGTCACTTAGTGCAATGCTTTTGAGACCCACTCATGTTGTATTTGTCAGGAAAATTCATGTTGTAGTTTGCCATAAAAAGGAAAAAAACAGATATAGTCTTCTGTTTGTATATCTTCTTTAGTGAAGCATCTATTCAAATCATTTCCCCATTTTAATTGATTTGTTTTCTATTACTGAGATGTAATTATTCTTTTCAGGATACAAGTACAAGTCTTTTTTCAGACACATGTTTTGCAGGTATTTTCTCCCAGTCTATTACCTTGCCATTTCTTTTTCTTGATGGTGTCTTTGCAAGAGCAACATTTTAAAATTTTGGTAAAGTTCATAATTGTGTTTGCCTCTTCCTATTAAGACAGAGGAAATCACAGCTTAATGTCAATTTTTATAAATAATTTATTGGATTGGGCGTGGTGATTCCCAGGCTGTGCATTTATTGTACATTCAGAACTGTATAAGTGGTGTCTTGAGGTTTTGCATTCTCAGGGAAAACTTTTGTTTTCTGTCATCCAGAATCTAGATAGAGGTTGCAAACTTCCTTGACATCGCTCTGTGCCTGTGGATAGATTTTTTTTCCCAGTCCACCCCTTCACTGTGGATGTAGCCCTTTGCTAGCTCTGCCTTATGTAGGATTCTCACTTCTAACCACCCATTCACAACAATCCTCAATCTATTCTCCCCGCATGGAGCCAGATGGTAGTGGCCAGTAACTCCCCAGCGCATCTCAGTGCCAGCTTTATGCAATATTTCTCACCTCTATTTATTTCTGGACCTGATGTTTTCTATATTTGTTTTTCCTGCAGCTCAGTTTTGCATCTAGATATCTTTGGATACATTTTATTCATCATTAATAGGTGTTGTGGTTATCTTAGGCTTCCATTTTGCCCAAACTACACATTCTCCAGCTTAGGTTTTACTTCATCTTTGTGCACAGCTGGATCTGACTTATTTCACCTTCCCCTGTCGGGTGATGCTGGGTTTGTGCCTTCCTGTTCATCTGGGTTTCATTATAAGCCATGGTAAGTAGAATCAGAAGATTTACATTCCTTTCTAATGACCCCAGTTGCCCAGCAGTTAAGACCGACTATCTTTTTTCTCTCTCTCGTGTTTTGAGACAGAGTCTTGCTCTGTCACCCAGGCTAGAGTGCAACGGCATGATCTGGGCTCACTGCAACCTCCATCTCCTGGGTTCAAATAATTCTTCTGCCTTAGCCTCTGAGTAGCTGGGATTACAGGCACCTACCACCTTGCTTGGCTAGTTTTGTATTTTTTATAGAGACCGTGCTTCACCATCTTGGCCAGGCTTGTCTCAAACTCCTGACCTCAAGTGATCCGCCCGCCTTGGCCTCCCAAACTGCTGGGATTACAGGCATGAGGCACTGTGCCCAGCCATCTTTTCTCTTTAATCACATATTCAAATGAATTTTTTTCTTTTCTCAATAACTCATTTCCCCTGATCACACTAAGCAAGTAAAACCTTAGAGACCACAGCAAATTGTGTTGCACTAAACAACTAAGACAATATTGCTTCAACAAAAATCATGCACAAGATGGTTTAAAAAGTCCCTATTATTAGTAGTAAAAACAAAAACTTCTTTTAGTGCCAGCGAAGTCATTTTAGCTACCTTTGAAATATATCTGGAACCTGTTGATATAGGTTGGATCTGTTTCCTCACCCAAATCTCTTGTTCAATTGCAAACCCCGCTGTTGGAGGTCAGGCCTGGTGGGAGGTGATTGGATCATGAGTAGCTGGGATTACTTCTTGAATGGTTTAGCACCACCCCTTTGATGCTGATCTCACGATAGAGTTCTCACAAGATCCAGTCATTTAGAAGTATATAGCACCTCCCCCCACCTTCCTCCTGCTCTGGCCATGTGAAATGCCTCGCTTCCCTTTTACCTTCCACGGTGAGTAAAAGCTCCCTGAGGCCTCCCCGGAAGCAGAGGCCACCATGCTTCCTGTACAGCCTGCTGAACTGTGAGCCAATTAAGCCTCTTTTCTTTATAAGTTACTCAGTCTCAAGTATTTCCTTATAGCAATGCAAAAATGGTCAAATACGCTTGACTAGTTTTCTCTATCCCCATTTTAACACCTTAATTCAAGCCACCATCATCACTCATCTGGATTATGCAATAGCCTCCCAGCTCATCTCTCTAGGGTCCTCCATGCACACACAGTTAGAGTGATCTTTCAACACACTAATCAGAGTATGTATGTCTCTCCTGCCAAAAATATCCCAAAGTCTTGCCACTGCAGTTAGAATAAGATCTGAGCTCATCTTCAGCCTTGTAAGATCCTGTATGATTTGGCCACATGTATCACCTTTCCTCCAGCTACTTTGGACTTTTTGATGTTCTTTGAGCGCGACAAGTGGGTTCTTGGCTTCAGACTTTCACTTGCCTGTTTCCTCCATTTCTGAATGCCTGTATGACTGAATCTTTCCTGACATTCGGTCTTAGCTCAAAGTCACTGCCTCACAAAGGCTCTTCCTGACCACTCCCTCCCTCCCTCCTCCAAAATGACAACCTCTCTCTGCATCTCTTGACATTCTATCACATTGTTCTATTTTATCCTAATTCATTGATCGCTCTCTGAAATAAACCTGTTCATTTATTTGTGTACTTATGTATCGTGTTTCCTCCCACTAGAATGTAAGTGCTGGGGTAACAGGGACCTTGCTGTCTTGCTCACCACCGTATTTCCATTACTAAGAACAGTGCCTGGCCCCTAGGAAATGCTCAATACCTATTTACTGAGTGCACGCAAGCATGAATGCCAGCAACTGTTCTCACTGCTTCATGTAGATTACCCATAATTTTTACAATGATATGCTAATGTAAGTATATTATCTTCATTTACAAATGAGAAGACCAACTAGAACCACATCCGTTTGTCTCCAAAGATGACTCTTATACATTTACACTCCCTCCCATTTTGTTAGGTAACATTAAACGCAATGAAACATTTATTGTTGGTAAATGCTTTTAACATTTTGTTTACATTGGCTGTATTAATTTTTTTTTTTTTTACACAGGGTCTTGCTATGTCATCCAGGCTGCAATGCAGTGACACAATCTTGGTTCACTGCAGCCTTGACCTCTCAGGCTTAAGTGATCTTCCCACCTCAGCCTCCCCTCCCCCCAGTCCCTCAAGTAGCTGGGACCACAGGTGTGTGCCACCAGGTCCGGCTAACTATTTTATTTTATTTATTATTTATTATTATTATTATTATTATTATTGAGATGGAGTATTGCTCTGTCGCTCGGGCAGGAGTTCAGTGGCACAATCTCAGCTCACTGCAACCTCTGCCGCTGGGGGTCAAGCAAGTCTCCTGCCTCAGCCTCCTGAGTATGGGATTACAGGTGTGTGCCACTATGTCCGGCTGATTTTTGTATTTTTAGTAGAGACGGGGTTTCAGCATTTTGCCAGGCTGGTCTTGGACTCCTGACCTCGTGATTCACCTCTCTCGGCCTCCCAAAGTGCTGGGATTACAGGCATGAGCCACGGCACTCAGCCCTTATTTTATTTTTTGTAGAGACAGGAATCTCGCTATGTTCCACAGGTTCATTTTGAACTCTTGGGCTCATGCGATCCTCCCACCTCAGCCTCCCAAAGTGCTGGAATTACAGGCGTGGGCCACGACACCTGACCTAGGATTTGACTTCTGTCTCTTTTTCCTTAAAATAAATGGGAAAGTAACTTCCAGCAGTCCGAAAAAATATATGTTATTTGGTTATATAAAATGAAGTTTTGAGAGATAAATTAATGAAGCTAGAGGCAATATAGTCTAGGATGAGATGAGCTAGATTAATTAAAGTCTCGGCTTTATCCCAAGCCTCAGTTTCCTCTTCTGTAAAATTCAGATAGAAATATTTGCTGTGTGGGGTTGTTGTAAAGACCATAAAATACTTAGGATAGTGCATCTGCCTGGCAAATGCTCAGTAAAGTCATGTCTAATAACATTGATGATGATAGTGCCGCCAAGAATCAGAATTCTATTGCTAGAAAACTGTAAGAGACAAGTTCCATTCACTGAGTGAGAGGTTGGGCTGGATAAGTTCAAAAACTTTTTCAGCTTTCCACTAAGATTGTATTATTCTGATCAGTGCTTTTCAAACTCTGGAGTTTTTAACTTTCAGTCTACCGTGGATTGATACTTTTGTACAATATAATAAAAAGTGGATGACTGGAAAAATAAGAATTTTAAAACGCATACAAAATAAAAGCCCCAATTTTCAAATCTGGGTTCAACAGATGTAAAATTACTCCTTCGAATTGCTGTAAAAATTTCTAAGTGTATTCCAGTATACCGTATCTCCTGGAAAAAAAAAAAAAAAAAGCTCCTAAATATCTTTTAATTATAGCTTGTTGCATAACACATTGCCCCAAAACTCAGTGGCTTAAAACAGCAATTATTTATCTTGTATCACTTCTGTAGGTCAGAAATTGAGGAAGAGCTTTGTTGACTGATTCCGGCTCGGAGGTTTTTCAAGAGGTTATATTCAAGATATAAGCTGGGACTGCAGTTGTCTGAGGCTTTGACTGGGCCAGAGGCTCTGCTTTCAAGGTGGCTCATTTACAAGATGGGCAAATGAATGCTGGCTGGTGGCAGGAGGCCTCAGTTCCTCTTCACCACATGGAGCTCCCAGTAGAGTGCTCTGAACAACTTCAAGGCATGACAGCTGTTTTGTTTTGTTTTCTCCAGAACAAGTGATCCAAGAGACAGCAAGGTGGAAGCAACAAAGTATTTTAGGATCTAACCTCAGAAGTCACATTCCATCATTTCTGCAATATCCTATTGGTTAGACAAGTTAGCCCTATTCTATGTGGATGGAGACAACACAGGAGGTGAAGCCAGGACGCAAGAATCACTGGGGTCACCTTGGGGAATGGCTACCACAAATGCTTCCTCCCAAACTCCATACTTACGTGTCTGTAAAGCAAAGTCTGAGGACCAAATTCCTAGAGATCATCTACTGTAAGTTCCTCAGTTTGCAAACGAGGAAACAGACCTACCTAAAGACACACCAGTAATTAGTGGCAAAATCAGGTTTCCTGATTTCAGTGTTCTTTCTGTCACATCACACAGGCTATTTTACCTACTATATATCTATTTTGCCTGGGATGTAATTACAGGGGGGCATTTGCCTTGAGCTGCTCATCAAGTAATTAGAATGAATGGGGTGGGGTGGGGAGCCTGACACAGAGATGCTGCTGTGGGTTTGCTGAGGCTCACAACAAAGCCATCTTTAAAGTGGTCATCAAACAGGATAATTCAGTGAGCCCAGTTCAAAAGCATCACAATGTGACAATGGAAATTGACTTGATTTAGCTTCAAAGATTCTATTAACTCAGAGAAATGATGATTTTCCGGGAGAATTAATACATGGTCACTGGTAAAGAATGGAAGTGACTTCAGGGCTTTGAAACATCTTTTAACTCAATTCTTAGATGTACATACAAAACATTATAGCTTAGATTCCTGCCCCTATAATACACACATTTCAGGGCCAGATGATTACCTCTTGATCCTAATTACAAAGGAAATGCAGAGTTTCTGGTAATCTCATTTTATAAGGTTGAGAAAAAACGTGCTTCCGAAATAAGCACTAAGTGAACCTTCTAAACACATTCTTCGCATTATGGGGGAGTGGGTGTGGAGAGGGGAATTACTTGCTTGAGGTACTTTCTTTATTTGTAAGGTCAAAAGTGCATTAAAGTTGTGACAAATGAACAGTAGTACATTACTGAATTCTAGACTATATTTTCTCCTCTCTTTATCTGCCTTGTTCTTCTCCTAATCAAACCATAAAGCCCAAAACAAGAAAAAGTCAAGATTTGTGAGGTTTTTTTTAAAAAAATACCTTTTTATTTGGAAATAGTTTCAAACTTACAGAAAAGTTGCAAGAATAAAAACAGTGTACCAGTATAGCCTTTACCTAGACTCACCTATTGTTAATATGTTAATCTCATTTGTTTTATCATTTCTCCTCTCTCTTTCTCTCCTCTCTATCTCTCTCTCCCTGTCTTGAAACACACACACACACACAACTTTTTTCTCAACTATTTAAGTTACATATATGACAGCTCTTTGATGCAGGAGTTTTTCTCCACTCCTTCATCAGACTTGCGACAGGCGTGCCCTGTTCACTCGGTTCTCCATGCTCAGGCTCTTGTTGGGGGGAGCGGGTGGGTGAACGAGGGCAGGATCTGGCCGGCTGCTTTGGGCACCCGCAGGAGCAACCTCCCTGCAGGCCCTGCAGCAGTGCCCAGGTGGGGGTGCCTGTGACCCCCGAAGCCCCAGAGGGCATGCTACAATGCTCTCTTAGCTCCAGCATCTGTGGACTATGGTGTGTTATCAGCTCAGTGGGCCTCTTGCCTCATTGCATGGGGAGGCTGCCTCCACCAGTGAGGGCAAAGGGCCAGTGTGACAGCCTTTTTTGGGTACCCTCACTCAGTGGGTCCGGAGCTCTTGTTCAGCATCTGAGAATGAGGTCGCACAGACACTTGCGTGGAGGTGGAGAATTGTATTTATTGATGGAGATGGCTCTCAGTGGAGAGGGGAGCTGGAGAGGGGCTGGGATGGGCAGATAATCTTCCCTGAAATCTGGCCTTCTCTAGCTGGCTCTTCTCTGAAGGTAAGCCATCTCTCCTCTGAAGTCCAGCTCTCCCTCTGAAGTCAAGTCGCCTCTCCCCAGTCAAGCTGCTTCTCTCCTCTACTGAGTATGGGGTCTACACAGGCACAGGATGGCGGGCGGTGGGGTGGGCCATAGGGAGTTTTGGAAAAGGCAACATTGAATTGGTAAAAAGACATTAATCAGAAAGAACCAATGGGGAGAGAGTGGGCAAACGGGGATAGAAGTTCTCACTTTGGGCAGAGGGTTGCAGGGTTTTCGGCTGGAAGGTGGGGTTTTCCCAGGGACCCACCCCTGTCTGCCTAGAATTTCTCTGCTTCCTGCCTCTATCACTTGACTCTTAAATATTTCAGTGTGCATTTCCTAATAATAGGGACATTCTCTCACATAAACACAGTACAATTACCAATTTCAGTAACATTTTCATTAACACCTAATACTTTTTTTTTTTTGTAATTGTATCATTTCAACACCTAATACTTTTTAACTAATCTATTCATTCATACTCTGACTTTATCACTTGACCCAATGAAGCCCTTCGTAGAATTTTTTCCCTCCAGCACTGGATTGAGTACAGGGCCAGGTGTTGGATTTAGTTGTCAGGTCTCCTTAGCCTTCTTTAACCTGAAACATCCCCACAGCTTTCTTTATTCATGACACGAACATTTTCCAAGAATAGAGTCCACACTCCCCCCACCACCAACTTTTAAAACTAGAATGTTCATCATTTTGGGTTCGTCTAATAATTTGTCTCATAATGAGACACGTTATATATTCTCAGCAGAACTATTAAAAAGAGTGATCCTGTGTCCTTTTCAGGATATCATATCTGGAGGCCTGGGATGCTCATCTGCCCCACGTAGATCACCTGGTCAAGGTGCTATTCAATTTCTCTACTGTGTAATTAGCATTTTTCCTTCTTAAAACTAGTGAGGAATATATGGGAAGGTACTTGAAGACCATCCAAATATCCATATCTTGCTCTTTGTTTCTCTGTTGAAATTTACCATTTATTGATAATGCTTGCTTGATTCTATCTTAACTGTCACAGTTGCAAAACGATTTTTCCAGCTCTCATGCTGTCTTCCCATTTACCAGTTGGCATTCAAGATTCTGCTGTAAACATGAGTCCTTCCTTCTCCCTCATTTATTTATCACTGGTATAAACTCATGAATTCTGCCCCCTGCCATGCTTAAAACTCATTACTATCCTTAATTCATTACTGTCCTTAATTGTTTTGATAATCAAATTGTCTTAGATTTGGCTATTGAGAGCCTCTTTAAGCTGGCTCCTTTGTCTTTATGACATGTTTACATCATTTTTTTCATTTCATTTATTTATTTAGTTTTTACTATTTCCTTACTTTCTGGCATAACAGGATGCTGCAGGCTTAACTTCTATCTTCCTTGCCCCTTCCCTGCAAATTCCTGGGTTTTACTCCCTACTTTGATTTTGATTTACCATTTAGTCTTAAAATTATAGAAAACCGGCCGGGCGCGGTGGCTCAAGCCTGTAATCCCAGCACTTTGGGAGGCCGAGACGGGCGGATCACGAGGTCAGGAGATCGAGACCATCCTGGCTAACACGGTGAAACCCCGTCTCTACTAAAAATACAAAAAACTAGCCGGGCGAGGTGGCGGGCGCCTGTAGTCCCAGCTACTCAGGAGGCTGAGGCAGGAGAATGGCGTAAACCTGGGAGGTGGAGCTTGCAGTGAGCTGAGATCCGGCCACTGCACTCCTACCTGGGCGACAGAGCGAGACTCCGTCTCAAAAAAAAAAAAAAAAAAAAAAAAAAAAATTATAGAAAACCTCATCTTCCCTATTTATTTACTTACTGGCCCTCTGTCTTAGCTACTCATGCCATAAATATTTGTCCCTTCTTTTCCACATGCGTGACACTGGCCTAAATGCTGTTGGCGATGATAAAGAACTTACAGGCTAGTTTCAGAAAAGGCCTTCTTCTCAAATCAGGTTTTAAAGTAGAGAATAGGTGGGAAATGGTGGCTCATGCCTGTAATCCCAGCACTTTGGGAGGCCGAGGTGGGCAGATCACCTGAGGTCAGGAGTTCGAGACGAGCCTGGTGAAACCCTATCTTTACAAAAAAATACAAAAATTAGCCAAGTGTGGTGGTGCATGCCTGTTATCCCAGCTAGTCGGGAGGCTGAGGCAGAAGAAATCTCTTGAATCCAGGAGGTGGAGGTTGCAGTGAGCCAAGATCATGCCACTGTACTCCAGGCTGGGCCACAGAGTGAGACTCCACCAAAAAAAGAAAAGAAAGGAAAAGAAAAGAAAAGAAAAGAAAGAACTAGAGAACAAAGTTTTAAATAAAACAAAGAAAATATAACAATCAGGCTAGCCATGGTGGCTCAGACCTGTAATCCCAACACTTTGGGAGGCTAGGCAGGAGGATCGCTTGAGCCCAGGGGTTCGAAACTAGCCTGGGTGACATAGCAAGACCCTGTCTCAAAAAAAAAAAAAAGAGGAAGAAAGAAAGAGAGAAAGAGAGAGAGGGAAGGGAAGGGGGAAAGGAAGAGAAGGAAAAAAAGAGAAGGGAAGGAAGGAAAGAAAAAGAAAGGAAGGGAAGGAAGGAAGGAAGGGAAAAGAAAGGAAGGGAGGGAAGGAAGGAAGGAAGGAAGGAAGGAAGGAAGGAAGGAAGGAGGGAAGTATCTTGGGCACTATGTGCCAGGCAGGTGCTACAGTCTGGAAAGGGTAAACCAGAGACTGTCCCTGAGTTTGTGGAACTCAGGGTTCAGGGTTTAGCAGCAACAAAGGAAGAGGAGTTTCCTGATGACTGTGTAGATTCCTGGGTCCCATCCAAGAGATCTTGATTCTGCAGATTTGCAGTTTGGTCCAGGAGCCAGCATCTTCATAGTTTCTCCTATTAATTAGAAGATTTCTAGTACTGAAGTTTGAGAATGATTGGATGAGTAGCTGTAAATTGGAGATTGAGGGGGCTACCTGGAAGAGGAGGGGCTTGAGCTGAGGGTCCAAGGTCAAGTCACAGGTCAGCAATGTCCACAGGACCCAGATCTTGTAGAAACTGGAAATTAAGGGCACCCCACCAGAAAGTGACAGCATCAAAATTTAAGCCCTTCACCGGCTGGCCTCCAGCCAATGCCTGTACACAAACTGGGCTCACTGAAATACTCATGCTGCAAGTCAAGGTCCCCAAGTCTTTGCTCTTCCAAGTCCAAGGCCATTTCAAATGTCACTTCCTCTTTACTCCAGACAGACAGGCTTGGGCCAATTTAATTGTTCCCTTATCTGCGTTTCCAGAGCACTTTTTACATTGCTTTATTGAGGTGCTAATCCTGTATCATTGTGCTTTGTTTACATTTCTGCCTAGACTAAACTCAAATATCCCCAAATAATCTGGGATGGAAGGTGTTCATGCTCCCTCTTTTGCAGATGGGAAACCTGCTGTTCAGTGAGGTGAGACTTCGAGAGAGCAGCAGGGCGCAGGGTGAAGCACCTTGGTTAAAGCGACTTCTGTCACTTCTCAGCCGCAGGACCTTAGAAAGTTTCTTAACCATCTGTGCTTCATTTTCCTTGGCAGCACAATGCAGGTGATAAGCAGTAGAAACTGCCACCGAGGCAGGTTATGTGGCCTCAAGGAGTTAATATATGTAAAACTAGAAGAGGGCCTGGCAAATGGCAAGTGCTGTGTAAATGGTTATTAAGCAATTAAAGTCATGTCACTGGAATTCAAATCCAAGTCTTCAGATGATAAAGCTCCTAGATGCTTGTTCTATTTTAACTTTGTAGGACTCCAAGTTTTCCCGAAACGTAGTAGTTGTCTTAGAAGCAGCAATAAAAGGAAGCTGGTTTGCAGTAAAAGACATTCAAGAGATAAGAGGAAGAAAAATGTTCCAGCCAACTGCTTTAATGAAGGCACGGACCAGGGAAGAGAGCAGATTGTCAGTTCTCCTGACCCTGGGTCTAGAGCACACACCGTAACACATTCATGCAAGGACCACCAGGGTAGACCTTGGGAGCTGGTCCCTCTGAGTCTCTTTACACGTCTTTCCTCTTAAGTCAGTTGTGGGTTAGATATTTGGGCCCCCGAGGTGATATGCTACAAAGACTGCCTGCGCATCCACAGTTCTGCAAGACGGTGCCATTGACAAATGGAAAAGGTCAATTATTGCTTTGTTGAGCATGACAAAAATATTGGCTGATTTCCTGAATCTTAATGTGTGTTGTGCTACAATGGGGATTAAGAATAAAGTTTACATTTCCAACGCAATGATCATTTGTATTTTTACTTAATGCTACTTATAAGATGATTGCACAGATAGAATCTATTACCATTATTATTATTACTGTAAATATAGTTTAAAATGGTGAATTAAATTGTGATCGATTTTGAAGATGATGTGCAGAACAAATGAGTGACGAATGTAGGCGAAAGTTTTCAGTTTAGGGACCAAGGGTAGACAGTGTCTACATGTGGAAGAGTTTCCGTGATTAACCTTTGCATCAAATATTAATAACTTAGAATGCTTGATTTTCCTAACTGGGAGCTGTTTTCGAATAGCCATTCTCAAACTTGAGCATGTGTCAGAATCATCTTTAAGGCTTATTAAAATACAGGTGGGGCACGGTGGCTCGTGCCTGTAACCCAACACTTTGGGAGGCCAAGGCAGGTAGATCACTTGAGTCCAGGAGTTCAAGACCAGCCTGAGCAACATGGGGAAACCCAATCTCTACCAAAAATCCAAAAATTAGCAGGGCGTGGTGGTGTGGGCCTGTAGTCTCAGCTACTACAGAGGCTGAGGTGGGAGGATTGCTTGAGCCCAAGAAGTCAAGGCCGCAGCGAGCCAGGATCATGACACTGCACTCTAGCCTGGGGGTCACAGAGAGATCTAATCTCAAAACAAACACCCCACAAATTGCTGAACCCCATCCCCAGATTTTCTGATTTAGGGTGTCTGGGGTGGAGCCCATGAACCTGTTTCTTTATTATAGTATGTTCCCAGGTGATGTGGATTCTGCTGGTCCCCAGAGAGTCTGAGAACTATTGACTCAGAACAAACATCCCGTCTCTGATAGCGCCTTTCCACCAGGTGAGCTGGAATGCAACGTAACTGGATTTGTTTTAAATAGGCCACCTTACGCAGTCAGATTTCCCAACCACTTTTAGCATTTTACAGACCAAGAGAGCCGTGACTTCGTTATTTCTCACTAGAAGAAAAAAAAATCATTTGTCTCTCTGTCCTGGGATTTAAAAAAAATTTTTTTTAAAAAAGATCACAAACCTTAGGAAGATTTTAAAGGAATCTTCTAGTTAACTGTAGCCTTAGCTGCATGTTTCTTGTGTCTTAATAACTAAACGCATTTAGACTTCTTGCATTTCCCAGTACTCTAAGGAAATCATTGAAAAGCTGCTTCTTCATCTAGGTTTGTCCTTCATTGGGACCCTCTTGGGCTAGCGCGCTTCGAGGTGATGACCAGCAGGTGGCGCTCTGCATCAGTTCATGGGGGCGGCCTGACTCGGGTGAAGGCAAACACACAAACCAAGGTGCCTGCTTTAAATCCTCAAAGTAAAGGTCCTCTTAACCACTTGTCATAAAACACCCTGAGACGCCCGTCTTGGAAAATCGAAGTGTCAAGCTCAGCATCTTTGCCACATTTCAAACTAGGTAATTACCTTCTCTCCCAAAGGGAATCTGCTTTATGTATTTGTGTCCTTTCTAGGTTACAAGTTTCCCAAAGGCAATGATCTTGCCTTCCACTCACTCCATACAATGCTGAAGTGAAATGCATATTTTACAATAACAATTTAATTATTCTACATTCCTCTGAGCTACATGATGACCTGTTACATAATTGCCAGTAATATAGAAATGTGCCTGCCTCATACAAAACCTTGCAATCCATTGAAGTTTTTATTTGACCTAAGAGTAAATTGCTTATTTACTTCTCCTTTACAATACAAAAAGCAGAGCATTTCCCCGCCATCCCAAATTATAAGTCGTAATCAAATAAACAACACTGCATTTCAGTCTGTCATTTTTATTAAGCCTGCAGAGCTGGTTTTTTTTTTTCTACACACGACAAATACTTTGATATAATCTAGGATAATAAAATAGTTGAACAACTTTTTTTTTAAGATTTATATTTGTATAGAAACAATCTGTGGAGCTCCTCACCTCGAAATGAAGGTGTCTAAAAACAGTGGTTCATCAGCATTGCTTTAAATAATTGTTTGGTTAAAAGTTGTGGTTTCCATTCTCAACCAAAATGTGTCTCCATGCAGTTTTCCTTGGGTCCAAAGCTTAAGGCCCTGGGAAGGAGGCCAAGAAAAAAAGAATGGCCACTCCTTTCTGTCCTTCCCTTGTGTGGAGGACAGTCGTTGAAACAGGGGTGTTACAAAACCCAGGAAGAAAAGAAATCAATTGCACATCTCTAGTTTGCAAGCATCAAAGTCACAACAAGTCTTTACACAACAACTCCCTATCTGTGGATATGAAATTCCATCATGACCACACAGTGCCTGCTTGCCCCTAAATGTTCCTGTCTTCTGCTAATCATGTCAGTTACCACAGATGGCTGTGGCCGCAAGCTCTCCCTTAAGGGCTGGTCCTCTGTCACCTTGAAGTGCCAGCCCTTGAATTATGCCACTTGGATGCTATGCCTTGGTACCCAATAAAGGTCTACCATCCCCTAAGAAAACCCTTACCCCACCCTCAAACCCCCAAAGTGCCTAAGAGTGAAGACGAAGATGCCATGGAGACGGTGTCTTCAGTGAACACCTCTCTAAAGATGCCCGGGGACTCGGGCCTATATCATCCCATTGATCTTAGTCCACTCGTAGATGTCCTGTTCGCACACTATGTCGGAGTTGATGAGGAGGTATCTGTCACCTACACAGAAATGCTTCTGACAGGCGGCACATTTGAAACATTCCAGGTGATACACTTTGTCTTTCACCCGCATCGTCATCTCATAGGCACGAATCCGTTTGTCACAGGATGCGCAGAGACCGTCTTGCCCAAAAAGCCTGGGGCAAAAGAAAGAAAAGCTAAGAAGACAGTGAAAGGGACAATCCTGGAAGACAGGGCTCAGGGATGAGCCCTAGAAAGGAGGCCGAACTTTCAGGATGTCAGGAAGCCAGGAAAGGACAGCTCCAGAAGGAGAGCCGGCTAGTGCGGTCTTTCCGAGCAGGCAGAGGGAACTCAGATGAAACTGGCATTTGGATCTGGCGTAACTCCTCCCTTTTCTGAGCCCTCTCGCCGTCTGCAGCAACTGCTCACCATTCCCCTGGGCTGCCCCCTGGCTGCTCCTCTGTGGGCGAGACTCTCAGCTGATGTGATCTATGATAAGGAGTTAGGCAAGTATTACCTGTCCCCTCCCAGGGGAATCCTCATTTCAGAAGAGCAGCTGGAAGGAGACCCTAAGGGTCCCTCTGAGAGGGTACTGACCAGGAATGCAATAAAATGGGCATTCTTCTGAGGCTCCCAAACTCTATCATATCAACAGCCACGGATTCTACCCATGGGGAGAGCTGACCTTGAATACCTCCGAGCTGCAAAGCACATCTCCACCTGCTTATTCGCTGCGGCCCCAGCTGCTGGGAGACAGGGACTTCCACAGAAATCACGCAGTACAGCTAATCGCGCCTCTGAGATATAGAGGACAAACAGCATCTCTCCGCCATGAATGGAAGATCTTAATTCATGGCCCTTGCTGCCCCAATGTCATGAATCAAAAGTGAAACTTTTTTTCTGACATTTAAACCAAGACTCTGCCAAGCCTCAGTTGATCAGTCACTTATTTCAGGCAGTATTCAGTGTCAACGTGGGAGATAGAACATGGCAGGGCTCAGTGCAGTGGTTCTCAAAGTGTTGGTCCTGGGACCAGCAGCATCAGCACTGCCTGGGAACCTGTTAGAAATACAATTTCTCAGGCTGGGCGCAGTGACTCACACCTGTAATCCCAGCACTTTGGGAGGCTGAGGCAGGCAGATCACTTGAGCTCACAAGTTTGAGACCGCCCTGGGCAACATGGTGAAACTCTGTCTCTACAAAAAATACAAAAATTAGCCGGGTGTGGTGGTGCATGCCTCTAGTCTCAGCTATTAATACTTGGGAGGCTGAGGTGGGAGGCTTTAGCCCGGGAAGTGGAGGTTGCAGTGAGCCGAGATCATGCCACTGCACTCCAGCCTGGGTCACAGAGCCAGACCTTAACTCAAAAAAAAAAAAAAAAAAAAAACCCAACAAATTCTCAGCCCTCCTCTCTCCCTACCCAACTGAAACACCCTGAGGAGAAGGCCCAGTAGTCTGTGTTAACGAACACTTCCAGGGGACTGGATGCAGGCTGACATTTGAGAATCAACAGCAAAAGTGCAGTAACACAAGTACCGGAAGCAGAGTAGACCCAGCTTCAATGTCCTGGTCCAGCCCTGAGTGACCCTGGAGAGACCTCTGATTCTAAGCCTCAGTGAAACAGCAGCCATCATAGGCTCCACCCCACTCAGCTGTTAGAACAACCAAACGAAGCATGTCAGGGCACCCATGGTCAAGGGCTAAGCCAACGCTGCTTACGTTTTAACACATTTTGGGTGTATTCCCAGCTGCACCAGTCTTGCTGCAGGAAGTAATTTTCACTCGTGGCTGAAAACATAGCATATTAGCAGGTGGTTTCTACATAAAACCTTTAGGACAGTTTTAGGTGAGTGCTTGCTCTTACTGGAAGTTCTGATTGATTTCAGGATATCAGAGAATCAATTGGTACATTCTGAGAGGTTGTAGGAGACGTAAGGGCAGTTGACACATTTTGCAATATTTGGGCAAAATTAATGGAATTGAGAAGAGGTGGTCCATGAGTGGAGAGGCTCATTGTTCGGGCCAGGGCCAGCTAATTTTCCTCCGAATCCTGCTTTCCATTTGAAGATTTCCGAGTGTTTCCAAAGCACCGCCTGGGAGCAAACTCATTACTGGGGGAGAACATTTTATCCCAACGTAGCAGATGGTGGAGCGGCAGGTAACCGCCACATTGGAGGTCACGGAGTGGAAAGACAGTTCTGGTTTCCTGACTGTTCTGTAAGTTAAGTTTGGGCCTGAGCAAGGATGAACGACTGAGAAAACAGTGTGCATGGCATGAATCCAACCGCCTGGGGTGGGCGATCCTTAAGGAAGGAGGGAGCTTATTAAAGGGAAGTCAGGGGGTAAATTACAATCCACATCAGGCAGCTAATGAAGGGAAGGACAAAGGACGAATATGGGAGAGACAAGTTCAGGTCCCAGCATCACCTCTAACTTACCAGGTGACCTGAGCAAACGGAGTCCCCTGCACAGGCTTCCGTGACTTAAGCCGTAAAGCAAGGGAACTGAAAGAGAAGGCCCTTGTAGCCCTTTCCAGCTCTGGGATTCTGAGATTCTAATATTAGCAAAAAATAAGCCAGGAATTGACACCTTACTTGAACATTAACCTCTGGCACCAAGAATTGGTATCCTAGGCTGGATATGCCAGAAGTGGCCCCTGAGGCAAGGATTTATGTGCCAGTGATTTATGAATGATGCATTCTCAGGAAAAACCTGGAAGGCAGCAGGGGAGGCTGGAGGGAAGGGGAGGAGGCCAAGCCAAGTTGTAACCTCAGGCAAAGTCCCTCAGAGGGGAGGGACTCTGGAATATAAGTCATGCCTGGCTTCAGGCAAGGCTGCAGGGCTTGGTACTCCTACCATGTCTGTCACTGGTTAAGGTCCGTTGGGGGTGTAGCGGGGGGAGGCATACTTCAGGCTCTAACAGATTCAGGTGCTGGCTGTTAAAAGCAAAACCACTGCCATCACCACCACCCCACCACTCCCAGCACACTAGAATTAGTGAAAAGGGATCCAAGGAGATCTGGCTCAGCACAGACATGAACAGTTGCTCCCAGGTTCCCAACAACACAGCAGAGTTGAGGTTCCGCATGGGGGTCTCATGAATATTTGAAGCGAAATGTCGGAAAAGAACTGTAACAGGCAACTCAGCCACTGGAAATCCTCATGGGGACAAGTTATCCTAGGGGTGAATTAGAATTCAACCCCATTACAGTCACTCTTCCAACTTGCCTGTTCAAAGATCCTGCCAGATATACCAAGAATGCAAGTAAACAAGATCTTGGCTAAAGGACCATCCCTGAAGCAAAAGACAATTTTTCTCCTCTGTCAAGAGGTGTCCCATCTTAAGCCCTCTGCTGCCCATTTTAATAACAATAATATAAATGTTAAAGGATGGCTGGAAATGCCTGCACTAACGCAGAGTTAATTAACATGTTGCCTAGGAATGTGGCAGGGAGAAGAATTATTTCATGTCACCAAGACACAAGTTAATTAACATTGGGTTCTCCCAGACTGTTTTTTTTTTTTTTTCCTTCCTCTCCTTTTTGAAAATGGAAAGGATTAACAAGCCCAGGCAGCAATGGTTTTATTCCTGAATGTTATATAAAACGGTAGAGATAGGGAGAAGCCGGGGCTCTTCTGACCTTACTCAATCTGCACTTCATTTAATAAGATTCAAATGATTTGACAGGGATGGAGTCAAGGGTCCGATGGGATTCATTTACCCGTCTGCCTTCTCACTGACTTGGCAAAGTGGGAGTGAGCAAAACCAGGTCTGTATTTATCCCAGTTCTATTTTTTGGGACTTAAAAAAAGGAAAACTGACCAAAATTATAAGCATGATCATTGCAAAACCCTACTTATTTTCTCGGAACCACCATATCTGCAAGGACTGCAAGGACTTTATCTGGGAATTCAAGAAGGACAAAAAGCTTCTTCCATCAGTCTTTAGGTAAAGCCTCCTTCACTGTGAAACTGCCTGCAGTTTTTCGGTTTGGTTTTGTTTCTGTAACGTCAAATGCTCCGAGGGCAGGTTGGAGGGGAAAAGCTGGCCCAGCAGCCAAGGGCGCTGAGGTCTCAACAAGCTTCCATGGGTTGGATGGTCTGGGTGCATCAGGGAAGCATGCCTCACAGACCCTCTGCTCCAGGAAGACGGAGAAATCCTGACAGCTACACAGTTGAGCAGATCTGACAGTAGAGGGCACAGAGAGTTACCTCCACAGCAGCTCCTCGGAAACTAGAAACGCTAGTACATTCTAGGCAAAGGCATTCACAGAGTGCTGGAAAATTCGGATGGCCAACGGAAGCATGGGAGATGTCCTCAGCTCCTGTCTTACTTGGCGTGGTCGAGTTCCTATTTTACCCTTCCATTCTTCCATCCCTTTGCTCATTAGATTGGAAAATAATGATTACATCATAAGGATAAGTTATAAGAGCAGCTAACATCTATTTGATCCATACCGAGTCAAGTAGTTTATCTGCATTATTCCATCAAATCCTCCCCACATCCTTAGAGGTAGGTGCTATTATGATCCCCATTTTACAGATGAGGAAATCGAGTCTTAGGAAGGTTAAGTAACTTTCCCAAGGCCACTAGGAAGCAACGGTGTTGGGACTCGAACCTCCAACTGCCTGCAGGGCCTTTGCCTTCTGTTCTTCAAAGACTGCCTTCCTGCTATGAGTCAATGCTTGGAGCTCCACATGCTTTCTATTGTTAAATTTCTCATCATATAATACTTGAGTCATACAAAAGAATATTTATAACATATATATGTGTGTGTGTGTGTGTGTGTGTGTGTGTGTGTGTGTGTTCTGAAGCATTCAAATGAGGTCCTCAGAGCCCACCTCCTAAGTTAGAAACACTCCCAGTTCCTCTGATCCTCCGTGCGTACTCCTCCTCAACCCCATCCCCTGGCTTCTCCCGCTCCCCAAGGGAACAACTCTGAATTTTGGGGTTACAATTCTCTTGCCTTTAAAGATATTAGTATTTTACCACATAGGAACGTAACCCTGAAAATATGCTTCTCAAACAGGAAGAAATGCCCTCTGCTTCTTGGCAGGGGAGCTGAGACTCAGTTTCTGCAGCCTGACCTCTTTCTATAGGTGGTGTCTAAGCCTGGAACAGGGTCGGGGGCAACATGCACAGACTGCAGATGTCCAAGGACCCCCCAGCCTCCCTTCCGAGGGCCCCAGTGGAGTGCCGCGGAGAGTACCTGAGATAGTCTCTCCGGCAGAGCTTCCGGCCCAGTTTGTAGTAGAGGCGCCGCCCCACCTCGCCCAGCCGGCAGCCACAGAGGTCGCAGCTCAGGCAGTCCTCGTGCCAGTACTGGTCGATGGCCTTCAGGAAGTAGCGGTCCCCGATATTCTGCTGGCAGCCGCCGCATGTCAGCAGGGACGGGGGGATCTGCAGCACCTCATCCACTGGTTCCCTGGAGAGAAGGCCAAGCATCAGGGACAGCCTCACCAGGGTGAGACCAGCACCGGGGGTCCCAGATCATTTTGGGCCAGACAGGGTACCTCACCTGACTGCCTTTTGGTGACCTAAGGGAGAAGGGACAGGACAACACATCCCTTGGCCAGATTGCAGAGTCCCAACAAACCTTGGGTTAAGACGGGAGAGAGCCAGACCTTACTCCCTAGATCTCTAAGAAGTCAACACAAGGCACCAAGAGGCATCAAAGGCAACTGCAGGTGGCACTGTGCCCCTGGCCCATGCCCAGCACTACCTGGGCACCTCTGGTCTCCTTCTGCTTTTTCCCTCTCTCCCCGCTGACTCTCCTTCTCTGTCTTCACAGATTTCCCTCATTTTCCTCCTCCTATACCCTGAACCCAAGGGCACTGCCTAACCTCAGAGGAGGCACCCTGGACTAAAAGAGTCGCTCACCACCAGGGCAGCGGACGACCCAGAGAGCTAGAATCTGCAAATCCCCTGTTGAATAAAGTGCCATCCTCCCTCCAGCCCTTCCCACCCGCACAAAAGCAGAGGTGAGGAAGAAAGAAGAATGAGACCAAAAATTATTTTAGGCTGCTTTCTCTTTCCAAAATAAAAATTCCATCAGGATATAATAGGAATTCTCCTAGTTTTACTCTTTTACAGAAATTCCATTTTCCATTCTTCCTACTGAAGGAATACTTGGAGGAAAATCCCATATTGTAAGGCCATTGTTACACTTATGAAGAACATCAAATAGGCCTTTCTTTCCTTACCTGAACATTTTTATAACAGTAAAGCTGATTCGGATAAAGTTGATTTGAGGAAGAAAATGAAGTGGGGGCAATGATTATTTCAAAGAGAGTGGAAGGCAATTAAACAGTCATTGACATCTCAATCCAGCAATTGTTAATAGGCTGTGACACGCGTTCTTTCATTAATGTGCCATGCATAGTATCTCTTGTTCACTTTGCTTCACTGGAATCTGAGTACTTTTTTAACATTTAAAAATAAATAATTTTGCTAAAAGAAAATAAACGAGTGGAAGGAATTATTCTAGTGTCCCCCAAATGGGACACAGGAAACACTTAATACTTGTTGATTTGTAATAATTAGCAAGTGTTCTCTAGAACCTTAAACACAAATCTATTTCTTAAAAATCTATTATGTTTCAAAAACCAGACCTTCTTCCAACTGTAAAATTCCCAAAGGGAGTTTCCTCCTGGGTGCCCTGCAGGTATAAATCCACGTCTCCTATTTCTAACTAGTACTAACTTACCAGGTGACCTTGTGTCCTAATTGGTCTGAGCCCACAAAGCCCAGCAGTCATTATACTTGGGGACAGGAGGCTAGGTGGCTCAATGTCTATAACACTCTTGACAACTTCAGAGGATTCTGTCATGTGAAGAAAGAAGCCTTTCTTGTGAATATTTAGGAGTGTTAAAGCCATGCCCACACTTTCTAGATACAGTGTAATAGCACTTCATGAGATTATCATCTTTGGAACAAGAAAATGTGAAGTTCAAGTTAGTTTATCTGGGAAAAAAAAAAAAATGGCCAGGCACAGTGGCTCACGTTTGTAATCCCAGCACTTTGGGAGGCCAAGGCAGGAGGATCACTTGAGCCCAGGAGTTTGAGGCCAGCCCGGGCAACATGGCAAAATCCTGTCTCTACAAAAAATATAAAAAATTGCCCAGGCTTGGTGGCATGAGCCTGTAGTCCCAGCTACCCAGGAGGCTGAGGTGGGAGGATCACCTCAGTACAGGAAGTTGAGGCTGCAGTGAGCACTGCACTCTAGCCTAGACAACACAGTGAGACCCTAGCTCAAAAAAATCAAAACTATAGTTACTTTTTTTTTTTTTTTTTTTTTTTGAGACAGAGTCTTGCTACAAATTTGTAGCCCAGGCTGGAGTGCAGTGGCACGATCTCGGCTCACTGCAAGCTCCACCTCCTGGGTTCGCGCCATTCTCCTGCCTCAGCCTCCCAAGTAGCTGGGATTACAGGCATCTGCCACCAGGCCCAGCTAATTTTTTGTATTTTTAGTAGAGACAGGGTTTCATTCACTGAAGCCTTGCTTTCTTTCCTTTGTTTCTACAGATTGTATATAAGGACTGCCATTTTCCCTTCTAATAAGTAATACCCTAGCGTTTTTATGTGTATCAACTCGGAATTGCATCTCTTCTCTTTCCACAGCCCATGGTCTTACTCTGGGCTTTCAAAACCACTCATGGGACCTTGACAGACATTGGATGTCCCGATGCAGATGCTGCCAAAGGACTGTGAAAGAGGATAATTTGCCCTTAGCTGGTGCAAAACTGCCTGGAATTCAAATGAACTGCTCTTGTTACTCACAGGGGAGGCAGTGGGGGCCACCAGTGGCATAGCAAGGGAATCTCTGTGTTCATGAATTCTGGCTGGCTTTCTGTCCAAATGTTTCATTTGCATATAGCTAGGCAAATCTCCATCTGTAATTTGGAGATGCTGATTGTAATGACCCAAGTCGGCTTTGAGGAAGTACACAATGAAGCATCTAGTAGGATACTGGACAACAGGAGGAACGTAAAGTAAAAGAGTTATGGTGATGGCCTGAGATGAGATGGAGAAGTAAAGTATAAGATATTGGCTCTGTCTTTCTATAATTAATTGATAATATCACATTATACTTAGTGGGCAATCCAAGACAATGAATGAGATTGATTCACCCTCAAATTAATATTTTATATTCTCCCAGACCCTTATCTTGAATATTACACCTGAGTATCATTTCAGCCTGGATTTCTGGGATAATCATAACAATTTCTAAGGGGGTAGAGAATGTGCTGCTGCAGTTTCTCAACTAGCTTGTCCCTCTTTGATCAGAAACTATCTTCGCTGGGCAAATAGTGAAGTGAAGGAAGGAGCTGGTGAGCCTCCAGCAGTAGATACCTGCTGTGTTAGGAAGTTAGGATGTTTCAGTTTTCTAACCTCAGTGAAAAAGCACAAACTTTGAAAGACGCAAACTTCCTTCAGGGAAATGAAACCTTCAGATTTACCTTCTATTGAAAGTATTAGTGACTAAATTCTGCTGATCAAAAAGGCATGAGGCACCAATTCATCCAATTCACTCCCTTATTGTGTTACTATGATCTTGCCCAGTCTCTGAAACTCAAAGCTCAGTTGTAATTTTAAGTTTATTTTTTAAAAAGTGATCAAACCACCCTTTAAACCCATTGTTGACATAAACATACTTTTAAAAAGAAATGTTATTTTTCTCCTGAGAATTTGTTGAAGGAAGTGGGGGTTTTTGCTACAACAAACCTAGCTCATTACAGAACTGGTGTCTTAACCTTCAAGACGGAATAGTGATGTTTATATTCTCATTGGATGGTGGTACTTCCTGTGTTTTATGAGAACATGCTGAGCTTTTATGCTGCTAACTGAGGGTAAAACCCAGGTAAATAAACACCATAGAAAGCCGAAATTGAAGGGTGTATGTGTGTGTGTGTGCGCGGTATTTCAAGCAGGAAAGCACAATTCTTTTAAACCAGGAAAAGAAAAAACAAAACAAATGTCTCTTAAAAGCACAAATGGACAAGTCATTAACCAGCTCCTTTGGTCTTGTGTAACAAATCCCTTCAAAGGATTAGAGGGGGACTTCAAAGGAATAAAAATTCTCAAAACCAGACAGCTAATGACTCTTCAAAGGGCATTTGCGTTGACAGGAAAATGATATCTTAAACACCCCTTGCTACCCATGTTAACACTAAAGAATTGGTGAGAGATAGAAAAACATTCCAAACCAGTAGTACGAGGCTCAGAAAACAGATGCGGTCAATGTTCATTAGAGCTCTCGTTCCCTGACCCCAAACCCTTTTGAGACTATGCTAAAAACTACGAGACTCTACTCCCTAGAAGAATTCACCTGTACACAAAATGGTGCATTAACTTTCGAGGTTCACAGGCCCCCATCGGTGGACCCCGAGGAGGGCTACACGTACTCAGATTTACTCCGGATTTCGCTGCTCTAGAAATCCCCGGAGGCCCAGAGCCAGCTCCGAGGTGGACGGTCGGACCCCTCACCCGCCCGTTACCCGCGCGGCTGGCAGCAGCTCCACCTGCGGACCGGGAAGGCGGCCGCTGGGGACCCTGGAGGCCTCCACTTGGAATGTTCCCCTTTCCAAGACCAAATGGACAAAGAGAAAGGGCCGAGAAGGAGAGGTGAGAAGGGAGCCGAGTCAAGCACGGAACGCTCTCCGGACTGCACCTGCACGCCGCCAGGCTCCCCTTGTGCCTGCTCCCGTGCAAACTTTCTGGCCCGCGGTGGCTTTAGGCAGCGTCCTGATAGCCTGGAGTGGCCCGCAGAGGCGCCGAGCCGACCCCTCTCCCTGCCGCCCACCGCCCAGTCCCTCTCCCAGCGCCCCCGAAGTCACCCGGGAGGAAGAGGGAGCCCAGCGCTCCGCGCAGGGGGCCAAGAGCACGCCGCAGGCGCGCACCTGGAGTCCCCTCGAGGGCCGCCCGGGTCCCCCAGCCGCTCCGGGACGCGAGGCCGTGGACACCGGGGGTGGCAGGGGCAGGGGCGCCGCACTTACTCTGAAGGGTCCAGGCTCTTCCTTTCGATGGCCGAGGACATTGGGGAGGGAGGCGGCGTGCCGGGCGGCAGGGGCGCTCCCTTTGTGGCGCGGGGCTGGCCGGCTGCCGGGGCTCGGACCCCCTCGGGTGCTCGGGCGCCGCCGCCGCCGCTCCTGCGCCTCCGCTTGCTCCGGCGCTCCGGCGGCGAGCTCGCCCCTCCGCGCTCAAGGACAGTCACCGCGCTCCCTTCAAATGCCAAAGAGAGAGAGCGAATCACCGGGCTGCGGGCGCGCCGCGGCCGAGGCGGGGGCCGGGGCGCGCAGCCTGGCCCCGGGCGGCTGCAGCTGCTGCTGCTGCTCAGGACTTAACCTTCCATCCCGGTCCCGCCGCCTCCGCCGCCCGGTCCCTCTCGCGCGCTGTCGCCGGCTCCGCGCCGCCCGCGGGGATGGTGCACGCCCGCCCGGCCGCCCCGAGCCCCTCGCACCTTCGGCCCGGGTAGCGGGCGCTGCTCGCCGCGGAGGGCAGAACGGGGGCGGCGGCCTGGGGGCGGGGAGGGGACTGTGCGTCTCTCCCCGGGCTTCCTCCTCTCTCGGGAAGGTCTATTTTCGCTCAGCTTCCCTCTGTCTCTGGTTTCATTTCCTTTTTCCTGATCACGATTCAAATACAATAGAAGGAAATCACATTTAAAGAGACAGCTGCCCGGTTCCCCCACCTCCCCTTTTTTCTTCTTCTTCTTTTTTTTTTTTTTTAACGGGGCTCCTGGGGATTAGCAATACAAACAGCAGCATCAGGACTGACTTGGCTTCTTAAAGGGGCCAGTGTCGGGGACGGGGAGATCCGCTCAGCTAACACTTCTCCTTGGAGAGGAGGCTGGGCAGCCACTAAATAATTCTTCAGGGCTTCCCCCCTTCAGCCTTTCCCTTTTGGTTTAACTAAGGCAGAAAGTAACCCACGAACAGCTCGAGCAAGCAAGAAAAAACAAGAATGTGAAATAAGCACCTACAGAAATGCAAGTGTTCCGAGTGGATTTTGAGCCCGTCCCAGGTTCGAGATCCCAGGTCCACGGACGCCGAGCACCGGGATGCCCCGGACAGCGCGGCTCTGCGGGCTACCGGCTGCGGGCTCCAGGCTGCGGCCGCGCTCTGCAGAGGCGATGGGGGTGCGCGAGCCGGGACTGCACGGGCTGGGGACGCCTGAGCAGAGTCAGGGCAGCTAATCCCAGAGGGAGGGTGGCTGGGAGGGACTTCGTGGGGCCAGGGCTCCTCTCAGTCGGCTGGTGTCGGAATCCCCTCCCTCAGCACCTTTCAGAGAGCGGACTCCTGCGGTTAAACTGCCCCCCCTGTAAAGTGCCAGTAGTACCCCGACCAGAGAAAGTGTTTTTCCAGTGATCCAGAACAGTATTAGGGAGATTATTTTGCCCTGGGTCAGGCACAGAGAAAGAAGGCGGACTTGATTTGGGGTTTCAGGCTTCCCCTCTCAGCCTCCTTCTAGAAAGAGGTAGGAACACAGAGGGTAAGAGGGGAGGCCAATAGTCTGCCCTTCCATGGAGAAAACGTTTGTCTCTCCTGGGCCTCAGAGGTCCTTGAAAATATCTGCGTTCGGAAACTGAAAGGCCTATTTGTGCGTGATGCCAGTCACTAAGGCTTGCAAAGAGGGAACGTACTTTCAGGATCCATAGTTTTATATGATCAGTCTGGATCATAGGCATACATTTTTGTTCCCATTTTCAAGATGGCACATGGGCCTGGATGAGCTCACCCTGAAAGATGGTAGTTGAAGTCAGAAGTGAATCCCTGAGTGCTTCATTTTCCCTGTTCAGAGCCAAAGCTTCATGACTTGTTACAAGTATAACCATAGTTTACTACTGCCTGCATGCTTTCGTCATTTTCTGGTCCCTGTGTCCCAAGGCTTGGGTCCCTCGTGGGTATAATCAAAAGCTGTGTGTGTGTGTGTGTGTGTGTATCTCAAAGAAAGCCTTAAGAGCAAATTTTTGTCCAAGTGGAGCCTTCAGTATACAAAAAGACTTTTTTACGGCTGTGCTTGGTGGCTCATGCCTGTAATCCCAGCACTCTGGGAGGCCCAGGCTAGCCTGAGCAACACAGTGAGCCCCCATTCCTACAAAAAAGAAAAAAGAAAAATAATTAGCTGGGTGTGGTGGTGCTTCCCTGAAATCCTAGCTACTCAGGAGGCAGAGGTGAGAGGATTGCTTGAGCCCAGGACGTTGAGGCTGCAGTGAGCCATGATCGCACCACTGCCCTCCAGTCTGGGGAACAGAGTGAGACCCTGTCTCAAAAAAAAAAAAAAAAAAGTTTTTTTTTTTTCCCAATAGACCCTTGTTTTTAATCTAAAAAATAAAATTCTTAGAATTTTAGGCAAGCCGAAACTATGTGATAAATATGTAACCTACCACACTACCACACTACTTTCATTTCTAACAGAAATGAAAATAAACATATAGGTTGTGATGAACAGTTCACCTACTTTAACCAGTCAATGTGGTGGTTAAATGCTGGAATTTTGGAACCCAACTGCCTGGGTTTGATTTAGACTCTTAAAACATATCAGCTAGCACGGCCTAGGAAAATTATTTAATCTGAGGAGGCAGTATGTGGTAGTAGCTCTGGAGTCAGGCTACCTGGATTCTAGCCCACCCTTGACCACCTGTGTGAACCTGGGCTCACAGCAGGAATTTAAACTCCCAGTATCCTGGCCAGGCTCAGTGACTCACACCTGGAATCCCAGCACTTTGAGAGGCCAAGGTGAGCGGATCACTTGAGGTCAGGAGTTCGTGACTGGCCTGCCCAACATGGCGAAACCCCATCTCTACTAAACATACAAAAATTAGCCGGGTGTGGTGGGACATGCCTGTAACCCCAGCTACTCGGGCGGCTGAGACAGGAGAATTGCTTGAACCCCGGGAGGCGAAGGTTGCAGTGAGCCAAGACTGCCACTGCACTCCAGCCTGGGTGACACAGCGAGACTCTGTCTCAAAATAAATAAACAGATAAACAAACAAACAAATAAAATAAACTCCCAGTATCCTCATCTGTAAAATGGAGATGACAGATCCTATTGCCTAAGTTATTGCGGGGATTATATGAGTAGTGCACAAAAGGGTGGCACATAGATTTGTAATGGCATGGGGGTAATAACAGATATGAGGTTGCTTGCATGAAAAGCAACTGGTATATAGTAAGCACTCATAAATGGCAGCTGCTATGTTATGGCAAAGGGCATCATGAAGATAATTTTAAAAGAGCTTGACATTAAATTTAAAGGTGAAATGGGGGTTTAAAATAAGACTTGCCCACCCAAATTTGGAAACTATTTCCTGTGTTGTAAAAGCAGGAAACAGGATCCCTTCACCTCACCCCCTTCTCCTAAATAAAACATGTAAGTGTTTTCTATTTTCATGGTCATTATAGTGGTGACTAAATGACCTGTTTGCATCTGCTTGGGTGTTGTTTGTTTGTTTTTTGAGATGGAGTCTCTCTCTGATGCCCAGGCTGGAGTGCAATGGTGCAATCTCAGCTCACTGCAACTTCCTCCTCCTGGGTTCAAGCAATTCTCCCTGCCTCAGCCTCCCAAGTAGCTGGGATTACAGGTACCCACCACCACGCCCAGCTAATTTTTTGTATTTTTAGTGGAGATGGGGTTTCGCCATGTTGGCCAGGCTGGTCTCAAACTCCTGACCTAAGGCGATCCACCTGCCTCGGCCTCCCAAAGTGCTGGGATTCCAGGCGTGAGCCACCGTGCCTGGCCACATCTCCTTGTTTTTATTTAATCTGATAAATTATTACTTTCCTTGTTACAGTTCTGCATGGGGCTTAAGTCAGTTGTTAAAATAAATATATCCTTGGGTTCCAAGAGGTAACCTCGGAACAGCCAACTTCAGGGCATAAAGTTTCTTTTTAATAATATGCTTCTACTTTGACCTGAGAGTGTAAAGAAAAAGAGATTACTGCATATGACTTTGGGTCAGTTTCTTATCTTGCACAACTCTTTGGGGAGAACTTCCTTAGAGAAGGTGAATATTTGAAATGGTATCTTAAGATTTCAATTTCACACACAGTGGTTGTAAGAAATAACTGCCTGCCGGTGGGATTTCATTCCTATTCAACGGGCAATTAAATTGCTCAAATTTAAGTTTAACAGTTAGAATCAAGTCTCAAAATGTGTTCTTATTATGAATAATTTTAAAGCAATCATGACCTTATTGTATCCTCCCATAACAACTAGTACATGCCTTATGCAGAAGAGAGACTCAGGAACTGTGAGGTGATTGGGACATGTAAAACGGTTCTTTAAAAGTTGAGGAAATCTCTATTTGATCCCTGCCAGTGGGACTGAAATTTCATTCCTTTTCCCTTTCCCCCAACTCCTTGCAAATCTTCAATATTCTAAAGTCTAGAAAATGCTCAAGTTTTCCTTCCTGAATAAGAATGCTAGAAGAATGAATCAATCTACATCATGGCTCTGACCCCAGATGGATCATTTTTTTCCCCCTGTGGGCATTTTCTATTCTTTTTGCTTATTACATATACAATTGTTTTCTAGGGAAGAGCAGATTCAAGTGACTAAGGTTACATTCCTTTGCTAAAATGGACTTCTGGTAGAAATCAAAATGCAAATATAATTGAGAAGATCCCAACATTATGATAATTTACCTCTCTCTCTCTTTTTTTTTTTTTTTTACAACCATTGGAAGCCAAGTTGCAACATATGCTTTGTCACTTGTGACATTCCTATATTAAAATATGACATTTTGTTTCTAAATGTGGCATTCAGGAACAAAAATAAAGATCTGTCTTAATAGGGGTTCAGCTCCCATGGAGAATTTTTTAAACTATTCAGTTGTCACAGGCATCTTGCACTCAGACTCATTTCAGAACATTTCAGGACCAGCTGATAGATAAGTTTTCACAGATGTTAGGCCTATTAGTAACCTTAGTGATAGGCAAATTCGGTTTTCTGTATAGTGAAGAGCCCAAAATACATCTTTTAAAAAATCCATTTCAACTGAGTCTTAGGATGAGCGTAGAAGCTCAGCTGTTTGCTAGCTGTGTGATCTGGGGGAATTTACTTCACCTCCCTGAACCTCAGTTTCTGTACCTGTCAAGTGGAGGATGGAGGCAATCATAATGTCACCAGGGCCAGAACTAGGATGAGGCCACTGGGGTGCCTGCTTGCCTCACAGGAGTTTTGAGAGGATTCAATAGGATATGTATAAAAATGCTTTGCACAGTGATGCTGCACAGTAAATGGTCAGAAATGATAGCTGTTGGTATTACCCCATCTTTCAGAAGTAATCACCACTGTATCAGGAAACAACAATCTCCCAGCCAATCAGGACATCCGCCAAAGAGTGCTGAGACGGGTGCTGTAGAAAGCGCTGAAGTTCACCTAAGACCTTGGTAGGCCTCAGGCCAGAAATGCAGGGCTGTGCCCATTTGGGGGCCTGGGTAGGCTGCTGACAGCTACATTGCTTCTCTGCTACACTGACTGCTTCAGCCACATCCCTGATTCTTCATCTGATTTTCCCCCTTCCAACAACTTTCAAACCACCATTTATAATTTTAAAAAGAAGCCAAACAAAGCACTGAAGGAGCCGCCCCCAAATGTCACCATTTCTCAGTGAGTTCTTAGCAGTGTTAAGCTCATAGTGTGTCCTAGTGGAAGGGGCCTGAGAAATGGGATTTTCTAGCTTGCTCCTTGGAGCAGTAGGAATTTGAAAGCGCCTCCCTAGTGGGTGTCACCCACCCCGCTCCCACTGCAGCAGTTCTGCGTTCATTGACCTTGGGCGTGTTGCCCAACCTCTCTGCATTTGAGCTTCCCCATCTGTAAAGTGGGAGTATTCAGAGTACCTGTCTCATGGAGCTGTTCTAAGGAATCTGTGAAATGAAGCAGATCACAGAGGAAAGTGGCACACTGTCAGCTTATATGGAAAATTTTGCTTATAAAAAGAGATTCTAATTGTAAAATGTTTGGGCAGCTGGGCACGGTGGCTCACGCCTATAATCCCGGTACTTTCGGAGGCTGAGGCAGGTGGATCACCTGCGGTCAGGAGTTCAAGACCAGCCTGGCCAGCATGATGAAACGCTATCTCTACTAAAAATACAAAAACTAGCTAGGCAAGGTGGCCAGCACCTGTATTCCCAGCTACTCGGGAGGCTGTGGCAGGAGAATCGCTTGAACCCGGGAGGCAGAGGTTGCAGTGAACTGAGATCGTGCCATTGCACTCCAGCCTGGGTGACGAGAGTGAAACTCTGTCTCAAAAAAATGTTTGAGCACCCATTGATAATTCAAACCCTTTGATGGAGAAGGTAAATGAGACATACAGGGTCAACAGTTCCTTCTTCCGCCTCAGGCAATCGTCAGACCTTCCCCACCTTCCCTCTTGGGTACCAAACCCTGGACTTCAATTGCTGCTTCAAGTTCAAGGTGGGAGTCAGAGCCAGGTGGGCTGACTCACTGAGCTGTCTTTATGATCTTTGTTTATACAGTCTCTCTCCTTTCTGTAGCTATGCAGAGGTACCACACCTGAGTGACACACCACAGTGCCTGGGTCCCCAGCACAGCATATTTGAGATCCAAACTCACTGTGGCCTGGAAGGCCCTATTATCTGGCTTCTACTGCCCACCCTGTCCTTTTCTCCAGCATGCCCCTTCACTCTGTCTGCTTGAACCACACTGGCCTTCTTCCTAGTCCTTAAAACAGACCAAGCTTACTCCTACTGTAAGACTTTTGCACTTGCCCTTCTCTCTGCTTGCAATGCTCTTCCCCTGGATCACCCCATGGTTCCCATGTACTTCATTCAGGTCTCTGTTCAATATTTCATCCTCAGAGGGGCTTTATAAGATCCTGTTTCTCCTCACTCTCCATCCCTGTTATCCTGCTTTGTTTTTCTTCCTAGCATTACCACTGCCTGCTCTTTACTACAGATGTACGTGCAGGGTTTTGGTGTGTGTTTTGTTTTGGCCTTTCCTCCCAGCTAGAATGTAAACTCTGGGAGGGTAGAAATTCTTTCTGACTTGTTCCCAGTTGTGTCTTCAGCACCTAGAATGTGCCTAACTGTGGCTGGCCCTCAATAAGTATTCATTAAAAGAATGACTGTACAAATGGCAGCACCATTCCGCTTGGCCAAAGCATGCCTGCATGATGCCCCCTGGGTGAAAGTGGAGAAGGAACTTCAAGGTCCTTTGTTTTTCTTGAGCATCATTACTGGGAGAAGAATAAGGGTCCAGATACCATTTGTATTTGGGCCCAAGAGTTTGGTTTGGGAAAGAGATCAGGCTTTTGGCTCCCAGGAACAGAGAAACGGTGGTGTCTAGAAGCCACAAGGCCACTCTTTGAAGCCTGACTCTCCACTGCAGAACCTCTACCCTCTCCAAGGACTGAAGTGTAGAATGCAGTCAATCATATGAGTAAAAGCAAAGGCTTTGGAGAGAGAAAGCCTTGTGTTTGAGTCTTGGCTCCTTTAAGTATGTGGTTTTAGGCAAATTAAACAGTCCTGAACCTCAGTCTCATCATGTGCAAAACAAGGATAATAATATCTTCATTATGGGTTGTAGGAATAAAATGAGATCATGCATGCCAAATGCTGAGCCCAGTGATCAACATAGAATAAGTGCTCAACGGATGGCAGCTATTATTAGAATTAATTAAGCAAAGAGAACCTCAGAGGACAATAGTCAGCCAGGGCAGGGCTTTCTTGGATAGACATAGATGGATAACTGGAGTTCTGCCCTACAAGGGCTTAGTTCAAGCAAGGTGGGGTCAACATTCTTGCCTGGGGAACAGAGTGTCTTGTCTTACCTCTCCCAGTATGTTGGCCTCCACGGGACAGGTGAGTTAGGTTCACAGAGGCCTGGCCGAGGCTCACATTCAGGAAGGCAACATGAAGAAGGTGCCAGAAGCCATTCCTGGCCATTGGCTCTTCAGAGTCACGTGTCACTGATCTGAGACATTGCACCCCAGACAGGCTTTCTATTGGAGGAAGTGGGAAGGATGGGGACAGGCCGCTGCTGGGGAAGCTGTGTTTTCTGTCATTTGGGCCATCAAAGGGCGCTGAGCCTGGCAGGGGAAGGTGATTCTGACCTTTCTGATGGCACTTGCCCCTACAAGCTGTCTCCCGATTCTTTTTTTTTTTCTTTTGAGACGGTGTTACGCTCTGTTACCCAGACTGGAGTGCAGTGGCGCGATCTCGGCTCACTGCAACCTCTGCCTCCTGGTTTCAAGTGATTCTCCTGTCTCAGCCTCCTGAGTAGCTGGGACTATAGGTGCCCACCACCACACCTGGCTAATTTTTGTATTTTTAGTAGACAGGATTCCACCATATTGGTCAGGCTGGTCTTGAACTCCTGACCTCAGGTGATCTACCCGCCTTGGCCTCCCAAAGTGCTAGGATTACAGGTGTGAGCCACCGTGCCCAACCTGTCTCCAGATGCTTAAGCGACAAACCTCAGCAAGAAGGAGTAGAGCTGGAATCTCGTCTATGATGCTCCCTAGAAACACCCATTGTTGAGGGAGGTATCCTTTGGCAAAAAACAGAGGAAGAGCTGCTTGTTTTTTTCTGCCAGTTTTTGCTGCTTCCCTTCAGTCACCCGTCATGTGTTTTATTGCCACACTAACTGATCTGGAATACTGTTTTCTTCCCCGTCAACACCATGCTCAAGAATTTGCAATGGTTCCCTATCGTCTATGACCATCCACAAGTTGCTTAACCTCTTGAGACCTCAATTTTCTCATTTTATAGAGAAAAGAGGCAGACTGGAAGGTTAGAGCTGAAATTCTATGTGTGATTCTGTCATTCTAGCAGGTCAAGACCACATTTCCCATGCTTCCATTAAAGGCACCCTGTAATCCTGCTCACTCCATTGATCCAACTTTATATCCCACAGTCCTGGACCCTGAACCTTCCCATCCAGCCTGTTCTCCTCTCTGATCTTAAATATCCTGCCTCTGCCATTTATGTGCACTGTGTTATTCTTTTCTCTCTGTCGGGGATGTCTGCTTTCTCCCTGTGTTAAAGCTTTGGTACTACAATAGTAGAGTGATTAAGAGTAGAGGCTTTGAGATAAATAAACCTGGCTTCAAGTCTCTGCTTTACAACTTACTATCTGGGTCATCTTAGGAAAATCTCTGAGCTTCAGTGCTTGCAATGATCAAATAGACAATGATAAATGTAGGGTTAGGAGTAGTCATTGAGATAATGTATGCAGTGGGCAGAGCACAGTGCTTGGAACATAGTAGGTGCTGAGTACATGGCAAAGATTATTGCAGTTAGTATAAAATCCTCTCCAGTCTTCTCTGCTTCTCCATATCTTGTCCAATGTGGACCCAGATCAAGCTACATCTTTACCCTGAAGGTTTCTCTGTCCCCTGAAGCTCATGGTGGTGATCCCTTTCTGAGTTCTTATAGTCCTTGGTCCTAGTGCCTAGCTAGGTGCCTCATTGGATTCTGCCTTGCAATGCAATAATTTCACGTGTGTGCCTGCAACATCTTGCCTTAAGTCCCTAGAGAAGAGAGACCATGGTTTTCATCTTCACTAGCTCCCAGGATACTGATAGAAATATGGAGATACTTAATCATTCCTTTTGAATTGAAGCCTTCAAATATCACATTCATGTCATCAATTGCCCAGTTCCTAGATTCACACTGATATTTACAAAGCCCTGAGTGTTGTTGCTTTGGTGAGGAAGTCCTCCCCAGAATCATTATTGAAGACAGAGCATGCATTATCACAAACCTTTTAAAAACCTGGTAACTAAAACTGTAACATTCTTAAAGACAACCTAGGGGAACAGCTTTATGACATTGGATTTAGCAAGATTTCTTGGATATGACACTAAAGGCACAGGCAACAAAATTAGAAATAGGTAAATTGGACTACATCAAAATTTAAAACTTTGGTGTATCAAAAGACACCATCAACAGAGTGAAAGGGCAACCCCCACAGAATGGAAGAATATATAAGTCATATATCTGATAAGAGATTAAGATCTAGAACACACAGGCCGGGCACTGTGGCTCACGCCTATAATCCCAGCACTTTGGGAGGCTGAGGTGGGTGGATCACCTGAGGTCAGGAGTTCAAGACCAGCTTGGCCAACATGGTGAAACCCCCGTCTCTACTTAAAAAAAAAAAAAATTAGCCAGGCGTGATGGTGTGTGCCTATAATCGCAGCTACTCAGGAGGCTGAGGCAGGAGAATCGCTTAAGCTCAGGAAGGAAGACAGATGTTGCAGTGAGCTGAGATCGTGCCACTGCCTGGGCGATAGAGCCAAGATCACGCCTCCAGCCTGGTTGACAGAGCGAGACAGGCTCTGTCTGGATTTAAACAATCCAGTTTCAAAATGGGCAAAGAATTTGAATATCCATTTCTGCAAAGAAGACATACAAATGGCCCACAAGCTCATGAAAAGATGTTCTACATCACTAATTATTAGAGATGCAAATCAAAACCATAATGAGATACTACTCCGCACCCATTAGGATGGCTAATGCACAAGTGTTAACAAGTACTGGTGAGGATCTAGAGGGTTTGGAGCACTTGTGTATCCTGGTGGGGATGTAAAATGGTGCAGCCATTATTGAAAACAGTATGGCAATTCCTCAAAAAAAGTAAAAACAGAATTACTGTATGATCTAGCAGTTCCATTCTGGACATACACCCAAAAGAATTGAAAACAGCAACTCAAACAAATATTTGTACACCCATATTCACAGCAATATTACTCACAATAGCCAAAAAGTGGAAGCAACAAAGTGTCTATCAACAGATGGATTTTTTAAAGTGATATATACATACTATTATATATATACACATATATGTGTGTGTATATATATGATATATATGTGTACACACACACACACACACACATGATTCCACCTGAAAGAGAAAGGAGGCCGGGTGCGGAGGCTCACGCCTGTAATCCCAGCACTTTGGGAGGCCGAGGCGGGTGGATCACGAGGTCAGGAGATCGAGACCATCCTGGCTAACACGGTGAAACCCCGTCTCTACTAAAAATACAAAAAACTAGCCGGGCGAGGTGGCCGGCGCCTGTAGTCCCAGCTACTGGGAGGCTGAGGCAGGAGAATGGCGTGAACCCGGGAGGCGGAGCCTGCAGTGAGCCGAGATCTGGCCACTGCACTCCAGCCTGGGCGACAAAGCGAGACTCCGTCTCAAAAAAAAAAGAGGAAATTCTGATATAAGCTACAACATGAATGAAACTTGAAGACATTAAGTGATATAAGGCAGTCCTGAGAGGACAAAGACTGTATGACTCTACTTTTGTGAAGTTCTTAGAGTAAACAAAGTCATAGAGACAAAAAGTTGACTGGTGGCTGCCAGAAGCTCAGGGGAGGGGACAGTTATTGTTTAATGGGCAAGACATTTCAGTTGGAAAAGATTAAAAAGTTCTAGAGCTAGATAGTGGTGATGGTCACCCAACAATATTTATGTGATTAATGCCACTGAACTGTACCCTTGGGAGTGGTTAAATGTTAAATTTTATGATATGTGTATTTAACCCCCACACCTCCCCAAAAAAATCTGACAAAAGTTAAAGACCATTCCCTAGGCGTAGCTCTGTTCCTGCATGCAGAATTTTACATATGGTTCCAGGGAGCTCATGATCCTCTCAGTTCATCTGTGGACCCATTCGACAACCGAGTGTTAGGGGGAAGCCAGTCTCATGAGCTCCAACACATTCTTCAGTGCACTCAATGGCAATCCCGGCCCACTTAGGCCTTTTCGAATAGTGCTCATCCCTGACTTCTGGCTAGACTTCTTTTTTTTTTTTTTTTTTTTTTTTTTTTTTGAGACGGAGTCTCACGCTGTTGCCCAGGCTGGAGTGCAGTGGCGCGATCTCGGCTCACTGCAAGCTCCGCCTCCCGGGTTCCCGCCATTCTCCTGCCTCAGCCTCCTGAGTAGCTGGGACTACAGGCGCCCGCCACCGCGCCCGGCTAATTTTTTGTATTTTTAGTAGAGACGGGGTTTCACTGTGGTCTCGATCTCCTGACCTTGTGATCCGCCCGCCTCGGCCTCCCAAAGTGCTGGGATTACAGGCTTGAGCCACCGCGCCCGGCCCTGGCTAGACTTCTTTACAGAAGCCCATTTGGCTCCAAGGACAGGAAAAAAGAGTGCAGGTGGTTATTACGCAAAGCCACAGCATTAAGGAACTCAACATTCTTCTAGATATCTGCCCTCCTCTCTGAGAATCCAATACTTAGAGTGTAGCAGGTCCCAGCTCCATTTGGGGTGGCGGTGGTGGAAAAGGCGGCGTCTCGGATAAACAGAGCATCTTTAATGCCTGCTCAGGCCAGAGCCCCTTTCCAAAGACTTCGAGACCGCCGTGGGCCTGCTGACTCCTCTCACGCTTTCAAGCTACAGTGCTTCCCATCACATTGCAGAAGGCCGCCTCGGGTCATATCTCACAAAGGAAGAGCTATTAACAAATATTCCATTTGTATTTCCTGCGTGGCCCTCCATCTGGAAATATCTTTTATCTGGCAACTTTTGCAAAATGAACTGAATCTTGAACGAGGTCTTGGCAGGTTTATGCTAGCCTCTCTATCACTCCAATAAGTCATCTCCATTCTCACCTTCACAAGGGTCAAGCAGTTGTGACTTGGGATAGGAGACGGGGCTGGCACGGAATGGTAGCAAGTCATCTGGGCCCCGAGGCATCTTTTTAACCCTGAAAACGTCCACTTGGAGGGCAAGAGCCAAATCTAAAAAATTATTATACATACTGTCTTTCAGCTTAAATATGTATGCTCTCACTCCAAGTTCAGATCACAATTTACAATTCCACATTTTGTAATTGTTAAGTGCAGTCTGGCTTCCCCAAAGACTGCAAGCTCATTCTGCCCATCCAAGAGCCTTCTTAGCTCAGTCTCTGGCATGCAGTAAGCATACAATAATGGAAGGAATGAAGGAATGAACAAATGAATTAATTAAACCCACCTTACCTGCCTCTCCACTAGTTACTTCAAGTCCAGGTTGAAAAATACCTTCTTTTCAGAGCAGTTGTTACTGAAAGAAAATGAGAGGAGCCCTCTGGTTTAGACGGCTAGAAGTAGAAAGGAGAAAGAGAGAGAGAGAGAGAGAGAGAGAGAAAAAAAAAAAAAAGAATTCTTATCTTCAGTTAGAGAAATGTTTCCACAGGTCCTTGATAAACTAGGGAAAAAGACCCCCAGGGCTTTCTGATAGCAGGCGGGTGTCCTTGATAGTGTGACGGGTGGGGCAGGCGGAACTTTGGCATCAGGGCTCAGGGATGGATTCTAACGGTTTCTTTGCTGGTTGAAGAGGCTGCTTCCTGCTGACTTCTTTTTTTTTTCTTATTCTTCATGTACCAGCCCAGCTTGTGAATGCAAAGGAGTCGTCCCTTTTCCAAATGAACAGGACTGGTGTGTCAGGTGGCCTTGCCATTGCACGCACCTGCCGGTCTGAGAAAGTGAGTGTTCGTCTGTGTCTGCGACTGTTTGTGTCTCATGCTTTGCAAATCTCTTATCCCTCTGAGTCTCAGAAATCCCCCATGAGTGAAAAAGGGCAGGTAGCCTGGTGCCCATTTGATAGGAGAGGAAATGAGGCCAAAGCCCCTCCAAATCTGAAACATGCCTAAACTAGAGAACTGTGTGACCCTTATTCCTTAGACTTGGGCATTCTTGCTCACAGGCATGTCTTGAGTATTTTTCAAGACGAAGAGCTTTCATGAGGCAAAAGCCAACATACAGATACCGTATTACCTGTGGCATTTATTGGATTTGTCTCTTGAGTGATTCAAACAAAACATTATGGTTATAAATAGATAGACCTAATTGCTGCAAATAATACCTACCTTTTATTGAGCACTTATTATGTGCCAGACATTTTAAATGCTTGATCTTATTCAATTCTGATTAAAAAAAAAATACCTCCTGGCCGGGCGCGGTGGCTCAAGCCTGTAATCCCAGCACTTTGGGAGGCCGAGACGGGTGGATCACGAGGTCAGGAGATCAAGACCATCCTGGCTAATACGATGAAATCCCGTCTCTACTAAAAAATACAAAAAACTAGCTGGGCGAGGTGGCGGGCACCTGTAGTCCCAGCTACTCGGGAGGCTGAGGCAGGAGAATGGCGTGAACCCGGGAGGCGGAGCTTGCAGTGAGCTGAGATCCGGCCACTGCACTCCAGCCTGGGCGACAGAGCGAGACTCCGTCTCAAAAAAAAAAAAAAAAAAACCTCCTGAGATCAGTAGTATTATTCCAATGTTACAGAGAAGGAAACTGAGAGAGAAGTTTCAATAACTTTCCCAGTGTCATACTGGAATTTAGACCTAGGTCTTCTGACTCTATGCCCTCATCTCATCCACTATGCCAGTGTTTCCCAAATTTCCTACGTTTGCATGTTAGGAATACATATTCTTAGGCCCATACCCAATCTCCCAGATTAAGGGAGAAACCTCAGAAGGCCTTTCCTGATCTAAAAAATAGCCTCCTCCCGGGCACTAACACACCGCTATTTAATTTTCATCATTATATTTGTCACTACTTGATATTTTCTTATTTGTGTATTTGCATATTGTCTTTCTTCTCCACTAAGGGATGAGTTCCATAAGTGCAGATACAAGATGTCCAAAGTTTTAATTTCTAGCAACTGACTAACAGGGATGGTACCTAGGAAGTACTCAATACATATTTATTAGATAAGTTAGTAGACACTGTCCAAAGTATTGTGTTAGGAAGAATTGTGAGTCTGGACCCAGGTTCTGGAGAGAAGAGCAGAACACTGGTGTGTGTCCTGAGATTTCGGCGTGGGAAAATGTTGGCACATATGCCATGTATTTGCCATCCGAGAGAAAGAAACTCAGTCCCCCCAAAATAAGAGGAAGATGACACAGCAAGTCAGTAGGAGAGCCAGGTAAAATACAATCACTTCTTTCCAAGACCTTTATCTCTTACTTGGAAGTCAAAATGAACACGTTTGTAATGGAGAAGACATCCACGGTCAACAGTGAGGTGCTGACCAAAACTGCAATCAGATTGGATTAGGGAGCGATCAGAGTGGACATCAGCATGGAAGGCTTTCTGGAGGAAGCAGAAAATCGAGTTGCCCCTTGATGAGCAATTATCTGGAAACTTCCTTTGTTTTCAGGCTTGTACTATGAGCTTTACATAGAGTGCTTTTTTTAGGCCCTTGCAACACCCTAATGAAGTAAGTATTGTAATCATAATGTTATGGGTGATGAAACTGAGTCACAGAAAGGCTACAGAACTTGCTCCAGATCACAGAGCTACTAAGGATGGAGTAGGAATTAACAGCCAGTGATTTCAATAATGGTTTTCTTTTTTTTTTTTTTTTTTTTTTTTTTTTTTTGAGACGGAGTCTCGCTTTGTGGTCCAGGCTGGAGTGCAGTGGCCGGATCTCAGCTCACTGCAAGCTCCGCCTCCCGGGTTTACGCCATTCTCCTGCCTCAGCCTCCCGAGTAGCTGGGACTACAGGCACCCGCCACCTCGCCCGGCTAGTTTTTTGTATTTTTTAGTAGAGACGGGGTTTCACCGTGTTCGCCAGGATGGTCTCGATCTCCTGACCTCGTGATCCGCCCGTCTCGGCCTCCCAAAGTGCTGGGATTACAGGCTTGAGCCACCGCGCCCGGCCAATAATGGTTTTCTTAAGCAGAGCAGGTGTGTCTGGTGGGAAACAGCCCAAGTAAGGGTCTGGGTATGGAGTCAGTTGGAGGAGCTGGAGGTGCAGTTCATAGGTAGTAATGAAGCCAAATGGCTGCAGAATTGGCCCATAACAATATTCCAGTGAAAGGAACCAGATCTGCTGTTCACTCCCATTTGAAGGCATTGGATGCCGAAATGCACCACACCTGACCCAGTGATCACAGGCAATTCAAAGGTTTATTACTTATGCAGGCATAGGCAGCGAGGGGAGCCCCTGGTGGAGGGCCCCACTGAGAAGAGGGCTCCCTGACCTCTGGGGAAGAGAGAGAGCCTGGTGCTGGGGACCTAGGTAGATATAGGACAGGAGCCCACCTGTTGAATAATGCCGAGAGGAGGTATGGTGGGAGATTAATCTTAAGTGATCTGCTCTGGTGGGGGTCAGGCTGGGGGTAGTCAATCAGAAAGAGCAAGGGTGAGTTTTCTTGCATGTGATTACTAGGTGCTGCAGAGGTGAGTGGGGCTGAGTGGGTGGTGAGGGGCGGGGGTGCCCTGATGGTTTCTGCCCCAGTGGGTGTTAATTGTTTGGCCAAATGACATTTTGCTGGGAGCAACTTTTTGCACTCAACTCAATTTCTTCAAAATTCACTCCCTAACGTTTGGTTCACCATGCCAAGAGCTAATATACTTGTATACAGGCTGTACCAATTTTACATAGCCAGTGCAGTATGTAAGTCTACTTGTGGGCAGGAGGGCCTCCTAAAACAAGGTCACCCCAGGCTATAGGGGACATCCAAGTCCTAGGGAGTTCAGAGTACCACATGTAGAATTTGGTTTCGGTTTGGTGGCACATCCGTTGGGCTATTTGGATTACTTTGCCTGCAATATTTATCCACGTCCAGCAGGATACGCTATGTCCTCTGAGAGCGTATACTCCTTCTGGGAAGCTGGCATGTCATCTGGAACTAGTCTCTTATCTGCCACTCTGGCAGTTAGGTGTTTTTGCCCTTCAGTGAAAGCTTCCAGTGCTGCTGATTTTTGTGCTACAAGGGCTGATAGAACCTCGGACCTTTCTCTAATGTATCTGCTAGTTTTCCTGGTGTGATCATATGGTAAGACCTTACTCCCACTCTTCTAGCCCCAGGTCATGCTTACACCCAGGACAATGGGTAGGAAGACGGCCCATCACCTCTGACTAGTGACCAGCAGGGTTAAACTGCAGAACAGTTAGAAAAATGTGAAGGGGGTTGTCAGAGTTAACAGTGTGCCGGTGAGTTTAGGTAGTTGGGATGTCAGGAGGAAGTTATCTAGGAGTGGAACAGGTGAAGCAGGTTCCCTCTGGGGCTTCCAATCTCTCATATTCCTTTAATATCTGGGGTGAGCCATGACACTGGTTGTGCTATGTGGACCTAGGAAGATACAAACATAGGCATGTATTTGTACATTTGGATAGATGCATGATCTGGACTCATGAGCCAGGGACCAGACTGGATAACATCTGAGCCAGCATAGGACAGGGCAAGACCTAGGAGCCTAGACCAGAAGTGTTTGGTGTTGGTGGTTTTGTGGTGCAAATAAGGGAGTGGCCTGCTTATGGGGGCAGATTGGAGGCCCAACATTGCATGAGGTCCAGCCACTGGGATGTGGCTTTATCTATGTGTACATACAAGTTAGCCCGGAGATAGCCTTAGGCAGTAGAATTGCTTTGGGAGGCCCAGGAGGGGAAGTTCGGCCACAATAGCAATGAGGTTTATTGTGCCCAATGGGGAGGAAGTGGGAGGAGAGAGTTATAACTTTGGTGGCCTGTCTGGTGGCCACCCTTTTCAGGTATGTGACAAATGCTGATTAAGGGATCCCCCAAGGGAAGCTGTTTGTGCTCCAGCAGGGGGGTCCCTTGGTAGATGATGTGGGTTACTGGTGGGCAGCCTCCAGGATGTAGTGGTTGGCTGGGATGTGGTCATTACCTGCAATGTGGCCATTGTCTCCCTGGGCTGGTACAATTTTTTTTTTTTTTTTTTTTTTAGCTGGAGTTTCGCTCTTGTCACCCAGGCTGGAGTGCCATGGCACAATCTTGGCTTATTGCAGCCTCTGCCTCCCAGGTTCAAGCAATTCTCCTGCCTTAGCCTCCCAAGTAGCTGGGATTGCAGATGCCTGCCACCAAGCCTGGCTAATTTTTTTGTATTTTTAGTAGAGACGGGGTTTCACCATGTTGGCCAGGCTGGTCTCAAACTCCTGACTTCGGGTGATCCATCCGCCTTGGCCTCCCAAAGTGCAGGGATTACAGGCAGGAGCCACCATGCCTGACCACAACTCTTAAGTCAGATTTGGGTCATGGAGGTATAGGCTGACATCTGGAAGGATGTCACAAAGATGCACAAAGCAGAAGGAGTGCTTGAGGGCACATTTAAAAGGGGTGCTGGAGGGCACCACATGCCCTGGGCTGCCAATTGGGCATCATTACTATGATAAAGGTAGTTTGTGGGGGAGGTGGGACTAAACATGCAGGACCACATTCCTTTCTGTTTGTCCTGATGGCTCCTCAGGATGATGTGATATTCCTGGCCCAGGGTGTTGTAGAAGAATTATATATTCCAAACAGATAGGGATGACACTGCAGGTGCAGTATTGCCCAGGTGTCCCAGCACTGAGTAGGGAAACTGTGTCCCAGGCCACTAGCCATATCAGGCATAGCAAGCTATCAAAAACCAAAAGTTTCCACAATAACATTTTCAGTTTTTAGAGTCTGTAATAGCATTTAGGGCTGGCCTTTTCTAATGACAGGGGCATCTGTATCCCACAGCTGTGAGTGGCTCTCCGTGCTTTGGCATCCGTGGTGGGGAATAGACAGCGCCGGCCATTGCTATTTTAGAACACTAATATTAGGGGGCTCTTTCATCTTCCTCCGAGATCCACATGGTGGTAGGTGTCAGTTCAGGGGCCAATACTTCTATTCCCTATGGAACAAGCTCCACAGTAGCCAGCCTTTAAATCCATCACAACTGGTAAATGTGTTAGGGGATGGGAGAGCCTCATTTCCAGGCTGGTAGAAACTTGTTGTCAAGGACTTCACTGTTCCATCCATAGCCAGAAGGTCCCACTTATTATTGCCATTGGTTTGACACCGATGCTTTGTGAATTGTGGATACACTGGAAAAGGACAGAGGAATGAAGGATCGGAGGAACAGGAGGAGCAATCCCACAAGGCAATCCATGGCTTGGAACCTGGGACTCTTGTCAGAACTAGTAAATGTAAAACAAGGGCATTTTATTATGGATGAGGGGCCCACAGGGGCAAGTATCAAGGGAGATAAGAGCAGTAAGAGAAAACTGATTTGGAAACCACAAGCCATTTTGTAGCTTTAAGAGAATATATATCATTGTGGAGTTTGCTGTAGCCTGGTGGGAGAAGTAAGCCAGTGACAGACAGGAATATATGTCCACCATGGTTAGGGCATATTGCGGGATTGGGGAACCTGAGGGAAGGACCCATTACCATGAATTTTCCATGGTGAGTGTGGTCAGTTTCCTCAGTGATTCTGCTAGGAGTGACATATTACACCCACCCATATTTCTCCACAAGTATTCAATATGTTGAATATGGGTGGGCAACGTACATGCAGTATCTTATTGTGGAAGGCCTTAGTTGCTAGTCTCCAAGACTGTGGATTTATTTATTTGTTTGTTTGTTTATTTATTTATTTAGTTTTAGTTTTAGTTTTTTGAGACAGGGTCTTGCTCTGTTGCTCAGGCTGGAGTGCAGTGGGGCTATTGTGGTTCACTGCAGCCTTGACCTTCTGAGTTCAGGTGATCCTTCCAACTCAACCTCCCAAGTAGCTCTGTGCACCACCACACCTGGCTAATTTTTTTTTTTTTTTTTTTTTTTTTTTGGTAGAGATGGGGTTTTGCCATGTTGCCCAGGCTGATCTCAAACTCCTGGGCTCAAGCCATCTGCCTGCCTCGGCCTCCCAAAGTGATGGGATTACAGGTGTGAGCCACTGCACCCAGCCAAGAATGTGGATTTAATGAGCCTTTAGTCCATGGAAGACTCTTGAACAGCGGAAGGATGTGAGTGGAGTTGCATTTGGGTTGGGTTGGGGTGGGGAGAGCCTGGAGGTGAGGCTACTGTGCTAGGAGCTTAACCACCAGTGAAGGGTTGAAGAAAGGAGTTAGGGGCAATGGGAGTGACTGAGTGGGCAATGACAGAGGGACCCACGTGACTGGCCAAGACTTGTCTGCAGCAGACAAGGAAGCTATAGCCAGGCAGCTGCAGGGCTATTGATAGAAGCTGCCATGGCTTGAGCACTTGCTCTGTGCCATACTCATACAAGTGCATTCGTATATGATCTCGCTCATCCCTCACACTGAGGTCATTTGTGGGATGCAAATGGCCAGTCTTATGCTTCTGCCTCATCCACACAGGCCAGGGGCCATACTCTGTGCCGCTGCCAGGGGGACCCTTTCATAAACTGCATCAGATTGTCTCACTCCTCTGCTTGAAGCCTTCCCAAGGCTTCCTTCTTGGCCAGAGTAAAAAGCCGAAGTCCTATAAGGCCCTGCATATCTGGCCCCAGCCCTCTCTGTGTCGCCTTCTCTTACACTCCCTTTCTCCTTCCCTCCCTCTGCTTCAGCCACACAGGCCCCCTTGTCATTCTTCAAACTCTTGCTTTAGGGCCTTTGCGCTTCTCCTTCTTCCAGGAACATTCTTCTGCAGATGTGAGTTCTTCTTACTGGAAAGGTCTTCCTTCATCACCTGAGTAAGACACTAATAACCCAGGCCAGCACATTCCATTTTCCCTCACTCTGTCTGTGTTACTTTTCTCCCTTGCACGTATTGCCATCTGGCATACAATATGTGTGCTTGCTTATTTGATTGGTGTCTGTCTCACCCTCTCAAGTTTGTAAGCTCCTTTCAGGCAAGAGCAATGTTTGTTTTGTTGAAGTCTTCGTATCCGCAGTGCCTAGAACAGTTCCTGCTGTGTATGGGGCGCCCAGTAAACGCTTGCTGAGTGGATGAATGAAGTGTGTATTATCATCCTGATTCGATGAAAGGGAAAACTGAGGCTCAGAAAGGGTAAGCAACTTCTCCAGGCAGGACAGCTAGTAGTTGCCAAAGCCAGGGTTCAAGTCTGACTACAAACCCTGTGCTATTTCCGTTAGGGTAGAATACCCTCGAGGCTTGGATCTTTGTAACTGAGAAAATTGATCTTTTTTTTTTTTTTTTTTTTTTTTTGAGGCAGAGTCTCGCTCTGTCGCCCAGGCTGGAGTGCAGTGGCCCAATCTCGGCTCGCTACAAGCTCCGCCTCCCGGGTTCATGCCATTCTTCTGCCTCAGCCTCCCGAGTAGCTGGGACCACAGGCGCCCACCACTACGCCTGGCTAATTTTTTGTATTTTTAGTAGAGACAAGGTTTCACCATGTTAGCCAGGATGGTCTCGATCTCCTGACCTCATGATCCACCTGCCTCAGCCTCCCAAAGTGCTGGGATTACAGGCATGAGCCACCACGTCCAGCCGAAAATGGATCTTTAACAAACAGAAATGGGGAAATTGAACGGATTTGGGTAATAGGGGAGAGATGACAAGTTCATTTGGAACTCTGCTCTTCTTTAACTGCAGTGGGACCTCAGAGGCTAGGGGTAGCCATTTGAGCATCTTCTGTGTGCCAGGCGCTGTGCTGGGCACTAAGGATTTAAAAATAAACAAGACACCATCTGTACCCTTAGGGAGCTCACCAGCTAGGGGTAAAGTGTCCAGGACACACTCTCTGACTTCCTGTTGTGGCAGCTAACCATAGCCAGACCAGAGCACGGAGATGAGCTGGCAGCCAGACTCTCCAGGCCAGATACGGGCCAGGTAGCAGCATCTGACTGTCCTGTGCGTCTGTTCAACAGAATCGCTGAGCAGTTCTGTTGTGCCAGACAAAGCAGTAACACTAGCGATACAGAAGCAGGTCAGACAAGGGTCCATTCTCAGAAGCTCACAGCAGTGAGGAGGAGGCATCCTTCACTCATTATTCATTCATCCGTCAGCTAGAAAACAAGCACTTGCCATGTGCAAGGCTTATAAAATTTATAACACTTATGAAAACACTCCTAGGCTCTTGTTATAAAGCAATGAAGAAAAGAGAGATGATCCCTACACTCAAGGAACTTACAACCGAGTGGCGATGCGGAGAAAAGAGAACTCTTAAATGCTCTTGGTGGGAATGTAAATTAGTACAGTCTCCAGGAAGAACAGTATGGAGATTTGTCAGAGAACTAAAATTAGAACTACCATTCGATCCAGCAATCCCACTACTGGGTATCCATCCAAAGGAAAAGAAAGTATTAGATACCTGAACTTGTAGGTTTATTGTAGCACTATTCACAATAGCAAAGACGTGGAATCAACCTAAGTGCCCATCAATGGATGATTGGATTTAAAACTGTGGTGTATACATGCGCAATGGAATACTATTCAGCCATAAAAAAGAATGAAATCATGTCTCTAGAGGTCGCATGGGTAGAACCGGAAGCTGCTATCTTAAGTCAAAAAAGTCAGACACAGAAAGACAAATATCACATTTTTCACTCATAAGTGGGAGCTAAATAATGTGTACACATGGCCATAGGGCGTGGAATGATAGACACTGGAGACTCAGAAGGGTGGGGGGAGGATGATGAGAAATTAATTAATGGGTACAATGTGTGTTATTCTGGTGATAGATACCTTAGAAGCCCTGACTTCACGACTATGCAATTTACACATGTCACAAAATCGTGCTTGTTCCCCATAAATTTATATAAGTTTTTATGTTTTTGTTTCTGTTTTTATGAGACGGAGTTTCTCGTCATCCAGGCTGGAGTGCAATAGTGACATCTTGGCTCACTGCAACCTCCGCCTCCCGGATTCAGCTATTCTCTTCTCTCAGCCTCCCGAGTAGCTGCGATTACAGGTGCCTGCCACCACGTCCGGCTAATTTTCATATTTTTAGCAGAGACAGGGTTTCACCATGTTGCCCAAGCTGGTCTTGAACTCCTGACCTCAGGCGATCCACCTGCCTCAGCCTCCCAAAGTGCTAGGATTACAGGTGTGAGCCTGTAAGATTTTTAAAAACTTAGAGGTGAGTAATTATAATAAGTGATATTATTATTACTCTTATTAACAATGACAATGATGACTGATGAGGGCTAAGTGTCAGCTACTATCCAAGCACTTCCATGATTTATTTCTATTATTTCTCACAATGACCCTATGGGTACCCCTATATTACAGATGAGAAAACTGAGACTGCCATCTTTCTAAGGTCTAAAGTGATTTTCTGGGAGCACAAACAAGAGCTTAATTAATTTTAACAGATAAAGACAGAAAAGGCTTCACAGAAGAGTCACCCTTTCAGGGCAATCTAAAGAAGTACAGGTTTTCTTTAAGCTGAACCATTAGGGCAAGAATCTGGAATAATATCTGCTTCAAAGGGGAGTTATGCAAAGTCAACAAGATAAGATGTGTAAAACCCAAGCACAGTACCTGGCACAAAGTAGATACTCCCAAATGTTTGTTCCCCTTCATTGATCCTCTGTGGTAGAAGGAACTTGTAGCCACTTTCCCCATCCACCTTGGTTTTTTAAAAACACCCCTTGAAGTTATAACCTCCTTGGGAGCCAAGGCTTCTCTGAAGCACCCCATTACAATCTTTGCCCTCAACTCAGGACTGGAATGTGTTTGAAAATGCTAACAAGGACAGCAGCCCCACCTCTTCTTCATTGCCTAAGGTTGTTAGGCAAACACACACACACATGCACACACACTCACACAGTTGCTGGGGAGATCATGGTAAACACAAGCCTCTCTTTTGGATCAGAATAATTGAGTGGTCTCCCTTTGTGGCCAGTGTACAGGAACAAATTAAATGGGTAAATTAGCAGTTCCCGAAGACATTAGCAACCAGCGGCTCACACAGCAAGCGCCTGACTCACCGTGGGGCCTCTCCAAGTCACAGCCTATGAATAGGCTCTTCCTCCCTCCAAAAGAGAAGCCAGAGTGCCCGGAACACCATAGGGGAAGCTTGAAGGCTTGTACCCCTTTGGAGTCTTTTTATTTTAAAAGACCGATTTAATTACCACTTCTTCTGGCTCCTTGAAGACGAAAAAAGTTCCCTTTCAATCCTCCATTCATCGGAGAATTAATGAAGCCTACTCACCGCAGATGATGTAATCCTGGTGGCTTCCCCCATCAGATCTAGGCTGCCTGCCCCACGGATACCTTCTGGGCTAATTGCCTGCTTTGCACCTGTTCCTTCTCGGGAGGCCCTGGCACCCTAGCACCTGGTGCCTGTGCCATCTCCTCTCTGCCAGGACACCCACGGGCCCTTGTGAATAGCAAAGCCCACTTCAAGGCTGAGGGCAGGTGGGGGTATTTCCTTCTCAATTCTGCTCAAGGCCCGTTGCTGTTCTTTGAGGATGTTGCAAATCCAGGGTTTGCAGGGCTGGGCCTCTCGGTGGCCTGGTTGTCTATCTGATAGGGCGGAGCCTTCACCCTTGCAGTGAGCTCTGTCACACAAGATGTGCTCCGTGTGGAATCCTAGCCATCAGGGGATGTCCTCAGCAAGCCCTACAGGGCCCAAATCCTAACTCAGACCCTCATCCTCCTACTCAGAACGTGGAGACATGTGATCCTCAGTTTGGACGAATTCCAAGAGACCTTCCAATTCCAAGAAGCCGTCTTTGTTTCTGTTCACACATAGCTCCCTCTCCCTCCTAGGCCTTCCCCCTTTGAAACTTCTCGCCTACACCATCAGCCTATATTGACTTCTCCTTCTTGCACAATGCATTACTGTATTATCCCAGTTAAGAGAGGCTGCAGGTTGTATCAGAAAGTTCAGAGGCTCACATGACCTGGATTGGAATTTGGCTCAGCCACTGACTAGCCAGACAAACTCAAATAAAGTACACAGCTTCTCAGCACCTCGGCCCCCTCGTTCATAAAAAATCAGGGACAATGGTATCCACTTTGCAGGGTTGTTGAGTGGATTAAATTAGACAACACAAGGAAAGAGCTTTCCTAAGTTCCAATGCCATGTAACACATACAGTATTGTCTTACCCAGCAATAATTTTGGTGCATGGATCTGATCATCTCTCTTTTTTTTTTTTTTTTTTTTTTTTTTTTTTTGAGATGGAGTCTCGCTCAGTCCCCCAGGCTGGAGTGCAGTGGCACAATCTCGGCTCACTGCAAGCTCCACCTCCCAGTTCATGCCATTCTCCTGCTTCAGCCTCCAGAGTAACTGGGACTACTGGCACCTGTCACCACGCCTGGCTAATTTTTTGTATTTTTTTTATAGAGACGGGATTTCACCATGTTAGCCAGGATGGTCTCTATCTCCTGACTTCGTGATCCGCCCACCTCGGCCTCCCAAAGTGCTGGGATTACAGGCGTGAGCCACCGCGCCCGGCCGGATCTGATCATCTCTTGATTAAACATGGAATTCTCCTAATATGGTTGTTTTTTTGAACTCTTCAGGGTCTGAACAGTTATAAGTGCACCGAAGTTGGGTCTTCATGAGCTGAATAAAAGGGGACTCCAGCTCTCTTCTCTTTTGTCCTTACCGTAAAGTTCTTATCAGCTGCTCTCCTGGCCCTGCCTCTGACTCTGGGCTTTGGGGCCATTACAGGTTCTCCTTTCCTTCTCCCCCTCTGAGTCCTGAAGTCCTGGTTTGCAATCTCTGTTGCCGTTCTCTGGAATGGCTGCTTCCCCACGCGCCCCTGTCTGTCAGCTCCCTCCCCCGCATGCATGTCTGTCTGCTGGGCAAGGCCCTATTCCAAGGTGACATCTCACCGGGCCTCACCCACAAGTCTCTTCCAAGCATTAGCAGCCCACCCCAGTCCAAAGATATCTTTTATAGCTGATCTCTGGCGGCACCTCCTACCTTCCAATTAGGAGCCTGTCAACACCCGGGCCATCACTCTTCCTGCAGCGGCTGACAACATACATGCCTGCCGCGGCTGCTCCGGGAGAGCCAAGCAAAATTATTTCCGTGGTGGTGGTGGCCTGAGCACAAGAGTCGGAATCTAGGTGAATCCGAATCTAGTTGTGCCTTCTCACTTTGCGAGGAGGTGATTTATTTCTCTTTGAATTGGCAGCACCAAGCATCATGCCTGGCACACAGTAGGTACTCATAAATGAACACGTGTAAATTAAATGGAAAAGGCCAAAGACACATTGCTAGCTTGCAGATTCCCTTTCTCAATGTCTAATGACATCCAGTTCATTTCTTTCTCTTACACGTGCAGATCAGAAAGTTAGCTCATAACTCATCTGTCGTGATTTTTTTCTTTCCTTTACTTCTGTGGTTGAAAAGAAATTTACCCCAGAAACGAGAGAGAGAAGATGCCTGATTCCTTTGGTCCTCCCTCTTCGATCCTCTCTAAATCTCCGGGTCATGGTAAGGCTCTCTGAAATTCAGGGCCATTTTCAGACGCTGGAGCTGATGAGGGAAGTATGACACAATTGAACATTTTCTTATCTGGCAGTATGGTCTGGTGGTTAGCATACGGTCTCTGCCAGTCGGAAGTCTGCCTTTCTATTTCTGGGGCTTAGGGGAAACCATGAAGCAACAGTCTTTGCAGCCTGCTCACTCTTGCTTTCTCTTTCTCTTGCTCCTGTAGAGTTCACATTGGACCTGCTTACCCACAGCAGTCACCAGCTCAACCAGGGAAGGAAACGCACCACCCTGCTAGCCCTGCTTCAGCCTTGGGTGAGGCTGTGAAGACTGGTGGTAAACCGATGAAAGATAATCCAAAGAAATGAAAGTGAGGGTGATGAGCAGGAGAGCGGTTTGGGGCTGAGGGTATGAAGATGCCATGATGACTGACTTAACCACATCAAACTAAACCATGTCTCCTACTACAATTCATCGGCCTGAAATTGTGAGAGGCTCTCGGGGGCGGAGATTTCGCTGGCGAAGGGGCACCCTGTGTGCCTACAAGAGGAGGTGGGAGGGAAGTTAACCTTGCGTTGTCCTCCAGGGTGCAAATCCAGACGTGGGAAAAAGAGGGAAGTTCTTTTATCTGAAGTAGAAAAAGGTCAGGGAGAGAAGGAGAAACACGCAGAATGGCAACAAATTTGATGAAATCAGAGAGGTACAAAAAGAGAAGAGTATTAAGATCAGATCTTCTGAAGGGCAGAGAACTACAATGACACACTTGCTTTATTGCTGGACCTAGGACAGTTTATACGGCGGTTCGGAAAGACCTCCTGAGGGGTTATCTGTGTCAGCCCAGGCCAGCATCTATAGAAACATGAATCTCTGAGGAATTCTGTTACATCTGAGGCCTCAGAGTACATAGAGATTTGAACAGCCTTGAAATCGATAGGAAACTTTCAACATTTGATCAGTCGAATTATCCTACCATAACTCTACAAGTTCTTGAGCCACATCTAGAAAGAACAAGGCAAGTTAGGGAAGAATCATCATTTAACATGCCATTTCCTTCCTCATTTCTACCCAAATGATCTTTAGGGCTCAATTCCTGCTACTGTTGCTGTGTTTCGCAACCAGGAAGCTGTGAGACCTTTGGGTTATCTTTAGAGTGAGACCCTCTAGAAGGTTTTAGGCTGAGCCTTGGGCTGGGTGATCAGATGGCATTGGCCTTGGGCTGACCATTGCTTTGGAGTTGTGAGAATTTCCTCTCTGCAAAGGAGGTTCAAACACTATGTTTTCTCGGCTAATCGTACGTGCGTTACGTAGAGTGTCAGACTATGGTCAGAATATAGTGTTTTACAGGATCCCAGTGTTAATATCACAGAAAAGTACAGCTGACATTATGTGATGTAGGGTGCTTTAAAAGAAAAAAAAAAAATTCCTCTGCAGGGGGCAACACTAAGAGAAGGATACTAGCTTCTTTCTTTTTTTTTTTTTTTTTTTTTGACAGAGTCTCAGTCTGTCGCCCAGGCTGGGGTGCAGTGGCGTGATCTCCGCTTGCTGCAACCTCTGCCTCCTGGGTTCAAGCGAGTCTACTGCCTCAGCCTCCCGCATAGCTGGGATAACAGGCACCCGCCGCCATGCTGGCTAATTTTTGTATTTTTAGTAGAGACGGGGTTTATCCACATTGGCCAGGCTGGTCTCAAATTCCGGACCTCAAGTGATCTGCCTGCCTCAGCCTCCCAAAGTGCTGGGATTACAGGCATGAGCCACCATGCCCCGCCAGGATACTAGCTTTGTGACGAGAAAAATCTGGGTTTGAATTCTGTCTTGGCCCTTACTCAGGCAAGCCACTTACTCTCTCCTCCTCCACTTTTCATCTGCAAACGAGGATTACAAAACCCTCTTAAGGCTGTTGTGAGAATTTGATCAGATATACAATTAGTATAATCTCTGGCACATAGCAAGTTGTAATTTATTGACCCTGTGTCCCAGAGTGCATGTGGAGACTTAATTTTTAAATATTAAAAACGAAGTTTTCCCTGGGTTTCCAGTCTGTTGATGTTTATGGAGAGAAAGCTTTCAGCTGACAAAGGCTATCCAAGTGACAGAGCCCATTTCAGGATGGCGACTAAGGCTAATGATGTCCTGCTCTTAAGTGGAGATCAACAAATGTTAAACAGGGGCCCCACCTGCTCTACCAGACAGCAGCAAAGTGCTTGTCTCATTTTCTTTCCAACATGTTACCATCCTTGTGTCACAAACAAGGTAGTTTAAGCTGGGTCTAGACATGTCTGAACCAGTCTGGAAGACAATAGGACGCCCTCCCCTCCCAGACCTAATTACTTGCCGGATCAAGGAGCCTCTCAGAGAACAATGTGTCCCATGGAGAAGCAAAGTTGAAGGGGCATTTGTTTTATTCAAGAACAACAGGAAATAGCAGAGGGAGAACAGCTCTCGGACCCCCAGTGGAGTCCTAGAGCAAGACAGCTATGATAAGAGAGGGAGTGAAAATTGAATGAAAGACTTTTCACTGAGATATCCGGGGAATAGCACGACAGAAAGCTCTGGGGCCAGCTGCTTGACTGTGAATAAAGATGATGGCACTGGTGGCTTCAGAGGATGGTGCCCTAAGGGCCAGTTTCGGTGACTTTGGTTTGGGCAGCATCACTTACCTTTGAGGTCATTCACACTTACACATTCACTCATTCATTCATTCATTCATTCATCTAACACATTTATTGAGTGGCTATTATGTGCCAGGTGGGGCATCAATGCCTTTGGTGTAGAAATGAGTATCCTTGATACATGTGAATCCACAAGAAACATTCCTGGGATTTGCTCCCAAAACTGTAGAGGGGTGGGGAATGTGACGGATCTAGCACCCCATAGTGCAGGAGCCAGGGGAATCCACCAACTCCTGCCTGGTTACTACCTCTGCGACCCTGGTTTTATCTGAAGGCTTGTGTGGTTTGGGGCCTGTGGTACTCATCTGTAAAATGAACTGGCTCGACTGCATGATCTCTCAGATCTGTATTTTATTTAAACTTCTACAGGCTGAAACTCTTAAGTCCTCATAATAAGCAATAATGAATCATGTACTAGACATTTTGAAAGCAGCATATATTACTTTGTGATCCAGCTTGACAGCTTGAATTATCAACGTCCGAAATGATCCCCATCCCTCATTCCTCCCCTTTATCCTCTCTATGGTAGGATCAGGCACGACGTTGCTTCAGCCCCTTCAGCCATGTAGATTTACAGGCCCAGAAATGTTCACTAATTTGGATTTCAAAGTGAATTTTTTCGTCTTTTAAGTAAAGGCAAATAATATTTTTTCTATTTTGTTTTTGAGACAGGGTCTCGCCCTGTCACCTAAGCTGGAGTGCAGTGGTGCGATCATAGCTCACCATACACTACAACTCCTGGCTCAAGCAATCCTCGGCCTCATCCTTCTTATTACCTGAGACTACAGATGCAAGTCATCATGCCTAAGTCATCATGCCTGGCTAATCTTTTAAAAAATCTTTCGCTTTTTTTTTTGTAGCGATGGGGCTTGCTTTATTGGCCAGGCTGGCAAAAATATTTTTTAAGTTGTGCACGAGCCAACATTGAGGACAAAAAATTAAAAATCAGCAGGCTGATTTTAACTAATGGTTACCAGTTTGCAGCCTTTGATTTTCATAATTAGGTATGGATTGACTCAGGAGAAATGAGATCCAGCCATATCTGGCTCCTACCTGGCTTGAGCGGATCATCAAACTTCTCTGAGACTCAAGTCTCCTCATCTTACGATGAGATTTTAGAATTCAGTCTTCCTTCCAACTCTCGACAGTCTGTGCCTGTGTTTTAGAGCAGTAGTGTCATGTGTGTACTTGTTGGCTCGTGAATATGTCACTGCTTTTGCATTCAAGACTGGAAAGTGTGTGCATGTCCTTTTTGCTGGGAGGTAGGAGGTTCCAAAAAACGTATCATGACTTTACCTTTCCTCTTTGTATTAGAAACAACTGAGAAATAGACCAGGAAGCCAAGTGAGAATTAAACTATAATATGTGCTCTTTTGCTGGCAAAGCTAAATAATGACTGCCCTTTCAACCTGTGGTCAAAGTAGAGGTGATTACCTCCTCCTCAAGTTTAGGCCAAAGGATCTGCCTGTGGGCAGAATTTGGGCTGCACAATAGAACTTTACACTGACAGCCATACTGAGGAGCCGGCCTTCTCACATTGTGGGAGCATCACTAACAGTCAGTGCCCAGCACATTCCACCTGGGTCGTGTTCCAGGTACGCTTGCCTGGCCCAGTGACTCCTGGAAGCAGGAGATGAAAGGAAACCTGACTCTACATGCAGACAGATCACTGAGCAACAAACTTCAGAGGAAGCAGGACTACTGCTAGCCCACATGATGCCTCTGTAAGAATTAGAAAAAGCTGCCTCTTCCTCTGGGCAGACACTGCCACATTGGAGTGCGTGGCTTAGCAAGCAGGAAATCAATTATATTTCAGCCCAGAACTCATCTACCCTGCTGCACAACTACAGCAGCAGCTTGGGCGGGGGCTCCCATTTTATGGGCTGAGGATGGGACTGCAAGATGAGGGCCTTGAGTCATTGTCATATGTTCTGTGACTATGCTGTCCAGAATGGTAGCCACTAGCCATATGTGGCTATCGAAATCTACATTCAAACTAATTAAAATTAAATAAAACTAAAATTTCACAGCTCAGTCTTACTAGCTTACTGTAAAGTGATCAATAGGCCAGGCACGGTGGCTCACGCCTGTAATCCCAACACTTTGGGAGGCGGAGGCGGGCGGATCACTTGAGGTCAGGAGTTCGAGACGAGCCTGGCCAACATGGTGAAACGCCGCCCTTACTAAAAATACAAAAATTAGCTGGGCATGGTGGCATGCACCTGTAATCCCAGCTACTCAGGAGGCTGAGTCAGGAGAATCTCTTGAACTCCGGAGGCAGAGGTTGCAGTGAGCCGAGATCGTACCACTGCACTCCAGTCTGGGTGACAGAGCGAGACTCTGTCTCAAAAAATAAAAATAAATAAATAAAGTGCTCAATAGCCACATGGGGCCAGTGGCTACCATACTGGACAGGCAGATGTAGAACATTTCCATCGTCACTGAAAGTTCTCCCATTGTCCTGTGGGACCACTTTCAGTTGTATTAGCCACTTCCGAGTCTTAACTAGCTTACCTTTCTCATCTCCTCCCCTGCCATCCCACATAACGGACTGCATTCTCTAGTCCTTCTCGTGCGTTCCCAATATCCCAGGTGGAATCCAATCATCATACTTTTTGCTCCTGCTGTTCCCTCTTCCTGAAATGTCATTCCTCTATCAAGAACAATCCATCCAATCAAATCCAGCTCGCTCTTCCAGGCCCAGATCACATGACAGCTCCCTAAGTTTCCTAGGTGGGCACTGTTATCTCTTGAGAGCACACTGTACATTTATCTGTCGTAGTACGTTTAGCACTGATTCTAGTCGAGTGTTAGGCTGTCTCGTGGCCCCTGCTCACTGTGTGCCTTTGAGAGCTGGCAGCTGTCTTATTCACCTCTGTGTCTCTAGGGCCAGTGTACAAAAGCCCCTCAAAGCTATACCTCTGGGAGGAAAAGTCTCTTGAACCCTATCATTAAGACCTTGCGTCAGATAAGCGTGTCATGATATTTTAATGCGATTAATAGTTTTGATAATTTAATGTTTAATAACTCAGCAATATTTTTCATCACAATGCCTTGAGCACTCTCTGCCTGTTGTTTCTCTGAGCCCTTCTAGATGAGTACAATTTTCCCCAACTCACTGCTGAGAGAACAGAGGCGCAGGGATGGGCAGTCATCCAGGGTGACTCAGCTAGGAAATGGCACAGTGACATTTGGACAGAGCTCTTCCTGACTCCGGGGCCCAGATGCTGGAATGCCTCTCATGTGAGCAAGTGGTGTATGGAAATGGTCTGGCAGACCTGCATTTGTTTAACTGAGGCAGAATGGAGGATGAAGAGCTCAAATTAGGCAGAGGGTTCGTTCGGGGCAGCTGCCCCTGCTGCACACGGATAAACCCAGAGAAGGTCAAGGCGAAATTGAGGACGGGTCTCTGGGAGGCTTTCTCAGGCTTCATTCCTCTGGACAGGGTTGGGCGGGTCAGGGGACCTTGTTTGAACTCTCTTTTTCCTCTCCTACTCTCAGTCCATCGCTTCTTGTAAAATTGGATGTTGCAGAAAGGCAAGTTTGACTCTGGCTGGGAGAGGATTGTGTATCCCCAACTTTCCCTTATGCCTCAGCTTCAGGTCAGATGCTCTGATCTCCTCTCTGTCCTTGGGGGCACCATTTCCACGGCAGGCCTAGGTGAGCTGGGAAGTTTTATGATGACATTAAAACAAATTCCTTTCTGCAAGAGGCTTTTAGCTTGAGTGTCAACTAACTCTGGACATCTTGTTACTGAAGCTCTTCTAGCCTGGGGAGACACATTTTATACTCAAAACTCATTAACGAGAACGGGAAAACTGGGGGAAGGAAGCACAAGTTATCAGGTACAGCCAGTCCACCCATGGCTCCCTCCAACCCTGGTGTAGGTTTCTGAGGAGCAACGCTGTTGGGCAACACCAGTCATTGCCAAAGCCCAAGTCTCTGACCTCCCGCTAGAGTGGCCTCGGTTTTCTCTGTTTTTGGCATTGTCTTCCTTCCTCTTCTAGTTTTCATGTTCTTGTTTCTCATTTTCTCTTACCTCTGTACATGCCTTAAATCTCCTAGTGAGTCCCCTGGGTATCGTGTGGCCCTACTGGGGGTATTCAGCTCAGAACACATCTTCATTCGATTTTTGAACTCCAGCTCTCCACCTCTGTCCCCCTTCCCAACCCACAGTAAACATCCCTGTTCAATGTTTTGAGGTCCAGATTCTATGAATATAAAAGGGTTGAATTACGAGCCAAGATATGCACTTGAGGAAGGAAACACCTGCATTTAAGGGGCCAGGTCAATTGCCTCCTGGCAGATCACCTTTCCCTTCGGCCCTGCCCTCCCCAGATTCGGGTAACTGCACTTGTTATTCTGACCTTAGCAATTAGATTCTGAGCCCTTCTGTTCCTGGTCTGAGTTCCTCCCTGTTGGTGACATTGGTTGAGCCTAATCTCTAGGTTAGGACAGCCTGATAACCCATTGCCAACTCCTGGTGATGGTTCTGTTTTGGTTTGGCATAGTGGGACTGTTCCCCAACTCTTGTCAAGCCCTTTGTAAGACCTGAGCCTCTCCTCCTAAAACTGAGCACTATCATGTAGAAGTTAGGAGCACAGCCCCTAGTGTCGGACCGGCTATGTTCGAATCCTAGTTCTGTCCCTTGCTAGATGTGTAACCATGGACTCGTTATTTTAGCTTGCCATGCCTCTATTCTGTTTCCTGTAAAAGGTAGGAATTATAATGCCCATTTCATGGTGGTGTTGTAAGGATTCACTGAGATAAGACCAAAGAGATGGGACCTTCTCTCTTGAGAACTTGACAGTTAGGTCAAAAGGAGTGTGAGTAAAACCCAGGTGCAATTCAGGCAGGTGACAATAACCAAGGAGCCCAACCTAATGCAGGAAGCCCAATAGGGCAGGAAGTTGTATGGGGGAATAGATGGCAGCAGAGTCAGAAAGCAGAGAAGTAAGTATTAATGCAGAGAAAAGTGAGATCCATAGGCAGAAATTCCACCTAAGGCCAGGCTCAGTGGCTCACGCCAGTAATCCCGGCACTTTGGGAGGCCAAGGTGGGAGGATCAAGGTAGGTCGGGAGTTCAAGACTAGTCTAGCCAACATGGTGAAACCGCATCTCTACTAAAAATACAAAAATTAGCCAGGCCTGGTGGCATGCGGCTGTACTCCCAGCTACTCAGGAGGCTGAGGCAGGAGAATCACTTGAACCCAAGAGACAGAGGTTGCAGTGAGCCGAGATCACACCATTGCACCCCAGCCTGGGAGACAGAGCAAGACTCCGTCTCAAAAAAATGATAATTAAAATTAAAAAAAAAAAAAGAAATTCTATCTAAAAGCTCAAAGTAGCCCTCTGCCCTCTCCCATCTCCTGCAGGGCATGGCACCAGTTCCAAGTTAGGGTAATCTGGAAACTAGCCTTGAGTGAAGGGGCTGAAAAGGCTCAGGCAAGCGGGACAGGATTTGTAGCCTGCTGCTGGAGTTCTGAATAAGGACTCGAGTCCACCTTCCCAGGATTTAGAAGGGCTAGGGAGGTGTAAAGGTGCAGCACAAAGCTACAACCTGAACATAGCACCCACTCACTTCTTGGTACTCAGTGTGGTTGGCTCCTTGGCACCCTTGGGAAGCCATTCCTTCCTTACTCTTAGTCCCTGTGTTCTTGGTGGAGTTCCCACATCCAACTTCCAGAGTAGACCAAGTGACCAGGCCTGGCTAATCAAAGCTTGGTGCCTCCCAGGCCACTGGGATTGGTTCGGAGAAGGGTCACCTTAGGTAGCTGATGTTGCTGCAGCTATCTTGCCACCGTATGGAGCCAAGACTGAAAGATGAAAGACAGCAGGGCAAGGAGGAGAGGCCCAGAAAGACCAATGACATTGTTGGAGACACAGGACAAAGATCCTAATGACATTGTTGGAGCCTTTGAATCCAGCTGTGCCTGGAGCCAGCCCCTGACCCTGGAGTTTTCAGTTACATGGATCAATAAATTCTCTATTAGCTTAAATCAGCTTGATATGAGTTGTCTATCACTGTTAACCAACAGCATCCTAACCAAAGGCTAAAGCAGCTGAAAATAGCCTAATTCCAGACCTCATGTGCTCATTGATAAAGAGTAAGTTCCTGTGGTCCCATGAAGCCATGATACCATCGGCCACGTGTCTGGATAAGGCTCAGGCTAAGGATGCCTGACATTACTGTAAATACCTGGGCAGGAGTGAGTTGGCAGAGCAATGACCAGGGATACAGAAAACCAGGTTCTTCCTGATGCCTTATATCCTGCTTTAATATTTCCATCTGCCATTGAGGAATTCAATTGGTTGCCACCATTTTAGAGAGCATAATGGTTATACTTTACCTTCAAAAAAAATCTATCATCTATCTATCTATCTATCTATCTATCTATCTATCTATCTATCTATCTATCTTGCTATCTTGCTATCTTGCTATCTTGCTATGGAAGAACCAAGGCAAAGAAAAGTGTAAAGATGATCCTACCAATTGTCCCAGAAGACAGCCCCTGGAACAATCATTAAAAGAATCCCGGCGGGGCACGGTGGCTCACACCTGTAATCCCAGCACTTTGGGAGGCTGAGGTGGGCGGATCATGAGGTCAGGAGATGGAGACCATCCTGGCAAACACGGTGAAACCCCATCTCTACTAAAAATACAAAAAAAAAAAAAAAAAAAATTAGCCGGGAGTGGTGGCGGGCGCCTGTAGTCTCAGCTTCTCAGGAGGCTGAGGCAGGAGAATGGCGTGAACCCGGGAGGCGGCGGAGCTTGCAGTGAGCGGAGATCGGGCCACTGCACTCCAGCCTGGGCGACAGAGCGAGACTCCGTCTCAAAAAAAAAAAAAAAAAAAAAAAAAAAAGAATCCCAAATCCTTTGAACTTTTTTGTCTATGACAAATACCAAAAGCATCCATTGCTGTTAAATATCTGTTACTACCCCTCATTCCTTCCGTCTTACAGATGTAAAAGTTGAAGAATTAGTTGCTATCTTAGTTAAATTAGAATAGCTGCTTAAACAAGGGATCCCAAAATATGTAATGACTCCACGTACTTGAAGTTCACCTCTTGTTCCCCTAATAGTACTGGATTGGTGAACAGTTGGCAGGGCAGGGCTTGTCCTGTGTAACTGTTTAAAGATCCAGGGAGAGGGAGGCTCTGCCGTCTTCAACATGTGAGGTCCTCTCGATTCCAGCCAGTTGGATGGGGAAGGAGCACGCAGGAGCAGTGCGTGGGAAACCTTTATGGGCCAGACTTGAAAGTGATGAACAAAACTTCCAATCTCGTGCAACTGGCTAGAATTCAGTTACGCACCTGTAGCTAAATGCAAGAGAGTCGGAGCCAGCTGTGGTGGCTCATACCTGTAATCCCAGCGACTCTGGAGGCTGAGGAAGGAGGATGGCTTGAGGCAGCAGTGAGCTATGACTGCACCGCTGCACTCCAGCCTAGGCAACAGAGCGAGACCTCATCTATTCAAAAAAAAAAAAAAAGGAAGAGAGTCTGAGAAACGTAGTTTATCTTTGTGCCCAGGAAGGACAGGAAAATATGGATTTGGTGAGCAACTATTAGTCCCCGCTACACCATGTGGTGTTTCCTTTCTGAATTTGAATGGCACTTTGAGCTTGCAATTTTTTTAGTCTCTTCTGTGTCTTTGCAATGCCCAACAGATTTGAGAGTATAATCCTCACCCTAGAGAAGTGAATCATTTCCTTCTTATATCTTTAGGTGGACACTCAATACATATTTATTAAATGGATAAGTGAATTCATAAGGTAAAAACAAATAGAGCCTGTTAAAATATGTTGTTTATTAGATCACTCTTTAGCCTTAGAAAACTTTCTTAGAATGTTTGTATGACTAGCCATCTTCTTTTACCATTTTTGTTTTATAAATACATAAATATCATAGAAAGGAAAATTTCAGGAAGTAGAAACATATACTGTTTTTTCGCACTAAACTCAGCTATTATCAAGTACCTGTTAACTTTTGCATTCCTTTGTATGCTTAAAAAAAAAAAATACTCTCTTTATCTCTTGGTGCCTCCAGAATGCAAAAATCCCTGAGCTCTCAACTTACGAATCTCCTATAAGGCTGCTGGAACTTGGATGTTAAAAGTCCTCATGAGGGCTTTTCAATAGTATGACTTCCTCTTGCAACATTGGCACCTCACTTCTCACTTAAAAACATTTGCTTATGTGCTTTTCAGAGTGCTTTTATAGCCAGGGTTTGATTCAGTCCTTACAAGTCTGTGAAGGTGGCATGAGGTCATCATCACTCCTCGGACCGAGAAGGGTTCATACACGAAGGTGAGCTCAGAGCTAGAACTAACACCCGGTCCCTCTGCCTGCCATGTAAACCATCTCCCAGAGGAGTGCTGTGTTAATGACCTCAGATTGGCTCCCTCCTCACCCCTTACTCCTGTTTTCTATCCCAGGTCAGAAAAAGGCAAAAAAAAAAAAAAAAAAAAAGACAAAAGAGCAAGATCAAGGTATACCTCTTTACCTCTAATTAACACAGAGCCACTATCCAACCCCAGAAGTGGTCCCGCACCAGTAGATGAGTCATTTGTCCACTCAACTTTCTGCCGACCTTATTTATCAACAAGAAATTTGCACAAGGTCTCTTTGTTAGCTAAGAGGCTTTCTACTACTACAGGCTGTCTCCTACGGGGCGTAGACCCCTTTCCCTCCTAGCCTTTAGCATTGTATTTTGAATATAGCAGACCAGAATTTTGATTAGATTTGTTTTTTCAATTATATGGTGGTTCCCTCACTTTTATAAGCACAGTAGAAGTCGCTATTGGCACCAAGTCACTAGGGGCTTAAAGACAGAAACCGGGTTGATTTCCACATAATGATCCAAATAAAAAAGGCTGAGGAATGCATCCTGAACCACTAAGTCCACTGCAGTTTATGTAAGTGGTTTATGTTGAGATGTGGCCATAGCACATTTCCCTGATTTCTGAGCATAAAAATAAAGCATTTTCCTGTGGATTATTTCTAACCTGCGCATTTTTTTCCAAAGCCAGGTTTGCCTTGACCCCAGGGTGAACATTTAGAGAGCAATACTTCTCAGTCACGGTTCCCATGATGTTATCAATTCCATTGTAGGGCCAATAATTAATTATAACAGTAAGAAAGACATGATTCAACCAGGCCTCCCTTCCCGCCCTTAAATCCACAAAACTCCCTGCCACCTGGGCGGTTGTTGATGTGTGTTTCTGTGTGTGTGTGTGTACATGTGAGTGCACATGTGTACTTAAAAAAAAACAATTAAAATTATGTGTAAAATATACAAATGAAAAACTTTGAAAAAGAAAATATCAGAGTAACTAAAGTAGCTGTAGAAGAGTGGTGACGTTAGTGGAAGATGGGTCTTTTACTCTCTTTTTCTAAAATAACTCTATTGTAGTGTTAGTACTTAAATAACTAAAATTCATACTATTAATTTTACATTAATTCAACATAAAAATTCTAAGTACTTTACTGTTCCTCTAATGTTTATGATGTACCTGCTACATGCCAGGCATTGTCTGGGTGCTAGGGATACAGGATGAATAAGACACAGTTCCTTCTCCCATAGGGCTTCTACTCAAATAGGAGAGACCGACCATAAACAAGTAATTATACAGGTTTATTAATTAATATGTGATATGGTTTGGATCTGTGTCCCCACCCAAATCTCATGTCAAATTTTAATCCCCAATGCTGGAGGTGGGGCCTGGTGGGAGGTGATTGGATTATGGGGGGGATTTCTCATGGCTTAACACCATCTACCTCGGTGCTATCGTGGCAATAGTGAGTTCTTGTGAGAACTCCGCCCTCTCTCTCTTGCTGCTGCTCTGGCCACGTAAGACAAGCCTGCTTCCCCCTCGCCTTCCACCATGATTGTAAGTTTCCTGAGGCCTCCCCAGAAGCCAAGCGGACGCCAGCATCATGCTTCCTGTACAGCCTGTGGAACTGTGGGCCAATTTAAGCCTCTGTTCCTTATAAATTACCCAGTCTCCAGGATTTCTTTATAGCAACGTGAGAACAGACTAATACCCTGCATACAACAAATATTTATGGAGCACATACTATGGTCCTGAATATGTTTATATGCTTTGATCAGCAGTGAATGAGGCGGGCAAAGACCCTTGCCTTCATGGAGCTTATGGTCTAATGGATATAGATCATGATTTGTTTCCAATCATAATGACTATAGTGAAGAGAAAGTGCTAGCGGGGGACCTGACCTAGCCTAAAAAGCCCGGGAAGGCCTCTCCAAGGAAGCAACATGATTTTAAATGCCTCAGTAAAATAGGGCTTTGTTTTGCCATCCAGGACAGAGGGGGCCACCCTGGATGTGGCAGGAGTTAATTCTGGTGGACATTGAAGTCTGTCTCTCAGTTTCATCTGCCGCAGAGTCTAGCCTGGCGCAAGAGCTGCCCCAGGCAACGTGTGGCCTCCAGGCCTTGGGCTAGCTGTGTGTAAGGGGATTTGGAACCAAGTTTCCATTAGCAGTCCCTGTCCATTTTTGCTGCCGTGCACTGTTTCTGGTAAGTCCTGATATAGAAACCAGCAAGGCCATCCTTCCCTCGCAGCACAGACAGTAACTAATGGGCCTTTCTTCTGCAGACGCGAAAACTGGAGCAGGGAAGACAAATCCAGCCTGAGCCAAGAGGCCTCCGCATCGCTGGTCAGGAAGAAGCAACTGCTAGATTTCTGGTTTGCCCCTCAGACCGTGGAGCTCTGGGTCACCAGCCTGAACCGCTTAATGCACATCACGCCTGGGTCTAGTTGGAAATGGCTGAAGGCACTTAAATGGAACTCCCAACCTTTGTCCTCAGCTTCCGAAACCACAGGTAAGTATTTAGGTCTGTGTTGTATCGATCATGCCTCCCACTGGCATCAGGAAAAATGCTGTGAAGCAAGTCAACTTTCTAGTGACAAGGGAAGTCATTCTCCTAATCCGCTCTCACTGGACAATCAGGTTGACAAAAACCATTAAGTTTTCTGAGATTAGAAATTCACTGTCAGAGGGAGCCGTGTATAGAGTTTTCCACCCCATTACACCCAGGACAATAACCAGAGGCCAAGTGACAGGAAAAGGCTGGGGCGTTTTAAAGTTTCCTGTGTCCTTGGGTAGAGAAAAATAAATTCACAAAGCGTCTCCTTTTTGTAGGATGTGGGATTATATATAATCTCATTAATCAACGCAATAAGCTATGAGGAGAGGTCTATTTATTGCATTTGACAGAAGAAGCCGCCAAGGTTTTGCAGGAATAGGTATGCTATCTAAGATCACCCAGTTAGTTAGTGTTGGATGGGGCTGAGAATCAGAGTCAGAAGACTGGAGGGGTCTAGAGACTAAATGACCTGCTTTCTTCTAGGCAGAATAGCACTTAAGCCATCCTTGAACCCACTTCCCCCGGAAAGACTCCACCGTTCTGTAGCAAGTGGAAGCGGGCTCACTCAGGGGTTAAGATCGCAGGCTGTGGTGCCTGGCGGATTCACATCCACACCCCAACTCTGCCTCCCACTGCGTGCCTTGAGGCAAGTTCTTTCCCCTCTCCAAGCTTCCTTCTCCTCCTCTTATTCATAAGAAGATAATAACCTAAAACACTACCCCATAAGGGTTCTGAGGATTAAATGAGATCACACATGTAAAGCATTTATCATATTGACCGACACATTGCAAGTACTTCGAAAAACAGAAGACAGTCAGCAATAGGAAGTGATTTCTCACTTATATCTTTACTATAAATTTATATAAACACATTTTAAAGTTTGGAAAACAGAAAAAAAGAAAAATTCACCTATATTCATAACAACTATTACCACTACAGTATATTCCTTCCAGTACTTTTTTCCAACGAATCTGTTTTTTCCCACAGATATAATTTTTTCTGTAGTATTACATTCCATTCTTTTTCACTTAAAATTATATTAAAATCATTTATTCATATTTCTGTAATCTTTCTTTTCATAACTGTACTGTATCTTATCATCTGAACATAACCATAATTTTCTTATCCATCCCTCTATTGCCTGACATTTGTTTTCAATGTCCCTTATTATAAATAATACTGGCTCAAGCCTGTAATCCCAGCACTTTGGGAGGCCCAGGCGGGTGGATCACCTGAGGTCAGGAGTTCGAGACCAGCCTGGCCAACATGATGAAACCCCATCTCTACTAAAAATACAAAATTAGCTGGGCATGGTGGCAGGTGTCTGTAATCCCAGCTACTCGGGAGGCTGAGGCAGAAGAATCACTTGAATACAGGAGGTGGAGGTTGCAGTGAGCCGAGATCATGCCATTGCACTCCAGCCTGGGCAACAAGAGTGTAACTCCATCTCGAAATAAATAAATAAATAAATAAATACAATTAATAATAATAATAAAATAAAAATAAATAAAGTGCTGGGATTACAGGCATGAACCACCACATCCAGCCTAAAATCTGGCAAAACCAACTGTTGGTAAGAATGTGAAGCAATAGGAACTTTCGTTCACTGCCAATGGGAAGGCAGAGGGGCACAGCCACTTTGAAGAGCTGACATTATCTACTATTAAAACTGTTAGAAATGCCTATCCTATGACACAGTAATACCAACTCAAAAGCATATATTCTAAATCAAGCATTAGAAAACTTTTCCTGTAAAAGATTAAAAAGTCAGAATTTTAGGCTTTGCAGGCTATGTGGTCTCTGCTGCAACTACTCAGCTCTGCTGAGCAAGAAAGTGGCCACAGACCATGCAGAAAGAAACCGGCGTGGCTGTGTGCACTAAAAGTTTAATTATGGACACCAAAATTTGAGATTTTTTATTTTTATTGTTATTTTGAGACAGGGTCTTGCTCTGTCATCCAGGCTGGGGTGCAGTGGCGCAAGCACAGCTTACTGTAGCCTTGACCTCCTAGCCTCAAGTGATCCTCCCACCTCAGCCTCCTGAGTAGCTGGAACTACAGGCACACACCACCACATGCAGCTACTTTTTAAAAACATTTTTTTTGGAGAGATGGGGGTCTCACTATGTTGCCCACGCTAGTTTCGAACTCTTAGACTAAAGTGATCCTCCCCTCTCAGCCTCCCAAAGTGCTGGGATTAGAGGTGTGAACCAGTGCGCCCAGCCCTGAATTTTATATAATTAATTTCATATAATGTATCTTCTTTGGATTTTTCCAACCATTAAAAAATGTAAAAATCATGCTTAGTGCACAGACTGTACAAAAGAGGTAGTGGGCCCATTCTGGGTTATGGGAGGTAGTTTGGCAACCCCTGCTCTGTAATATTACTCAAGGGGTGGTCCAGGGATTGGTAGCTCAGTAACAATTTGTTAGAAATGAAAACTTAAGGGCCCCACCCTAGACTGACTCAATCAGGATCACTAGGAAAAAACAAACAAACAGGAATCTCTATCTTTGCAAGCTCACCAGCTATTTTTATGCACACTGAAGTTTGAGAATTACAGATGTGGTTCTCAAACAGAGACATATGTGCAAAAGCCTGTATGTACAAGAATGTTCATAGCAGCATTATTTGTAATAAACCCAGACTGAAAACAACCCAAATGTCCAGGAACAGCAAAATGTCTAAAAGCAGTAAAATAGGTAAACTAAATAATATTCAGTAATGAAAATACATAAAGTAGGCTTTATGCTCATATTATGATAATATGGATAAACCTTTTAAATGTTTATATGGATAAACCTTTTAAAGAATGTTGAGCCCCAAAAAAAAATCCATTCAGGAGGCTGAGGCAGGAGGATCACTTGAGGCCAGAAGTCCAAGTCCAGCCTAGGGCAACATAGCAAGACCCCATCTCTACAAAAAATTTTAAAAATAGCTAGATGTGGTGGCACACACCTGGAGTCCCAATTCCTCAGGAGACTGAGGTGGGAAGATCACTTGAGCCCAGGATTTCGAGGTTGCAGGGAGCTATGTTCACACTACCGCACTCCAGCCTGGGCAACAGAGCAAGATCCTATCTCTTAAAAAAATCAATAAACAAATAAATCCAGACACAAAAGAATATGAACTCTATGATTCTGTACAACAATATACAGTTCAAAAATAGACAAACTATTGTTTTGAGGTGAGCACTTAAATGGCAAAACAGTCAAATGAGGCAAGGAAGTTATACTTAAAATCAGGATTGTGATCTTTGGGAGGAAAAGGGGTGTTGTGTTTAAATGGGCACATAGGAAGCTTCTAGTGAGCTGACAATGTCCTATTTCTTGACCCGGGTGACTATAGCATCTGTATTCACTTTATGATAATTTGTTAAAGTGTACATCTATGTTTTATGCACTTTTCTCTATGTGTGATTTTTTTCACAATAAAAAATTAAAAGGAAAAATAACTGCGAGGAGTGGCAACTTTCTGAGCTAGCCCTGTGTATAGAACCTGCCAGATCCACTTCACACCTTGACTTCCTGCTTGGCCGATTCCCTGTAGCCCACCCAACTGCAAGTTGCAAATTTATAGGCCAACTGAGCCCAGATGGTTTCCTGCGATAGCTGCTAGGGGCATAATAATGAATACACGTCTCCCCGCACGTTCCCGAATGCGTTTTGGCAGGATTTTTCCTGCAGGCAGTAAAACCTTGTTACAAAGTCTCCCTCTGTCTCAGGGGCTTGGCCACATTGCAGTTGAGCCACACTGCCTCCTGTTCCAGGCAGCCATCATCCTTGCTCCACATAGCATCCTTGAGAGCTGGCTTTTTCTCCATTGTCCTGTGAAGCTGTTTGATTGATTGTTACTAATAATCATTGCATTTCAGAAACTCAGATTTCTGTCCTCACAGCTGGAACTTTCTCTTCACACTAATTAGAAAACCATCCTCTGGGAAATGGGGCATCTTTATTGAGTCAATCTTTGGCAATGACTAAGTCAACTGGCAAGATGAAGTTTACAGCAGGGAGATGAAGGCACTAAAACTCTTCCAGTACACTGGTCCCAGGCCTGAGTCCAATAAGCCAGGCTGACCGGACAGATATCCAGACGCCCTCATTACAGAAGGGCTAACTAGAAGTTGGAGTCAACCCAGGGGTCAAAGAGCCATCTCAGCTAATGACCCCCCAATTTTCTTCCCCTTCTTCCTAATTTACTGTACCTCTGGGGTATTAGCTACATAATTAAGACCACATTTCCCAGACTCCCTTGCGGTTAATACCGTCATGTGACTAAATCCTCATTAATAAGGACGCAAGCAGAGGTGGTATCTGGAACTTCTAGGAAAGGTCCATGGCCTTCTCCTTTCCCTTCTGTGTTGTTGCTTGGAAGCTTTAGCAGCCATTTGAACAATGAGGTGATGTTTGAAAATGGCATCTACACCGATGAATAGCAAAGCATCATGCAAGCCCTGGACTAATTTTTGGCCTTTTTTTTTTTTCAAGACAGGGTCTCACTCTGTCACCAAGGCTGAGTGCAGTGGCACAATCTCGGCTCACTGCAACCTCGACTTCCTAGCTTCAAGCAATCCTCCCACCTTGGCCTCCCAAGGAGCTGGGACTACAGGCGTGCACCACCATGCCCAAATAATTTTTTATTTTTTGTAGAGACAAGGTCTCACTATGTTGCCCAGGCTGGACTCAAGCAATCCTCCTGCCTCAGCCTCCCAAAGGGCTGGGATTACAGGCATGAACCATGGCACCTGGCCTTAATTTCCTGGCTTTTGTAAAAAAAAAAGAAAATAAAAGAAAAGAAAGAAACTTCTATCTTGTCTAAAACACTGCTTTGGCGGAGTTTCTGTCACTTGTATTTGAATCCAATCTTAATTGGTACAACAGCTTTTTTCAATGGTAAAGAAGTAGAAACAACCTCAGTGGCCCACAAGAAAGGACTGGCTAAATTCGTTCACTCATTTGCTTACTCATTTATCGCATTTCTAGTGAGTGCCCACCACATGCTCAGCTTTGATCTAGGCTCTGAGCTATTGAGGATTTAGTGGTAAAAAAGGTGTTGTCTCTAACCTGACGAACTTCGTTAAAAGAGGAGGCAGAAGGCATAAGTAAATGCACAATACAATGATGTGTAATTAGTGGAACCATAGAGGCTAAGTAGTTAAAAAAATATAGGAAAGGATAGGAAAGATAGGAAAAATGGTGACACATTGCTAAAAAGCGGATAAAGATCATGCACACTGAGTTCAATTTGTGAAACAGCATATATATTTGCATGGAGAAAAAAACTAAACTGATATATGCTTTGTCTGAACACCTTGAACAGCAGTGGTATTTAGTAGGTAAACAACAAATGATTAATGAATGAATCTATTTCAGGATCAAGGGATTCTGTTTTTTCTAGGTATTTTTCTGTACTTTTCAAATGCCCCCCAATAAGTATGTATTACTTTTGTAATAAGGAAAAAATATCACCATTAAGAAACTGTGAATTAGGGAGTTAAGGATCAAGACGGTGTGTACAGCAGCAATTTTTGTTAGAATGCAAACTAAGCTGTGCTAGACTTAGTCTCAAAAAGAAATACAAGTCTGAGGTCTGAGTTTGGCCTCTCCCTAAGGGGCGGGGGCTGTGGCTCTCCACCCCATGCACGGTCTGGAAGCAGGCAAGAAAGTTTGCCCTGGGCTTTGTTCTACATTTTAGTGGAGCAGGGCCCACTGCAGCCAAGTTATTAAGCACTAGGTCTATCACTTCTCTTCCCGTGGCTCCTCTCCGCTGGGCCTCCTGCCCTACCATCAAGGCAGCTGTTGTTGTTTTGTAGAGGCTAATTAACTCCACACTGCATGAAGCCAGACGCTAATTGGCCCAGTCACTTAATCAACTTTAATGTCTCTCTTCTGGTGGACACGGCTGCTGCTTTTTGTTCCCCTGATCATCAACAAACGCGGTTGCAGGGGAATGGCAGCAACAGCCTCTGGTGGTGACAGCCTCAGCCTGTCACCTACCACAGGAAATACTGAGGCTTGTTTTGACACCTCAGCTCAGTGGACAGGCCCTCAAGTTCATGATCACCGAAGCATCTTGAGACCTGAGCTTATTGCTTCGCTTCCAAACACTGCATGATGATATGAGTCATCAGATGGTTGGTTCCTCAAGAGAATTGGCCTCATCTCTGTCTGTTGCTGACACATAGTTAAGGCTATAACATCTAACTTATACAGCTACCTTTTGCTGAGTGGTTTTTTTTTTTTTCTTTAGCACTGTGTTGGAGCCTTTCCAACGGAATATGAACACAACAATTGCACAGAGTAGGTAAGCAATACAGATTTTTAACCGAATGAGGAAGAGTGATGTTTATCACTCTTATCCCATTTGTCAAATGAGGACACTGAGGCAACAATAGTGTTTACATCTGTAATTGAAATGATGTACATATTTCTATAAGATTAGGACCAGGAAGTATTCTAATCCCCCCCCCCACTTGTTTTTTGGTTTTTGGTTTTTTTTTTAAGAAATGGAAGCTTTCCAAAAGAAAAATGACTTTCCTAAGGACACAGAGTATGACAAACAGAATAGAGTTACCCTTCCCAAAGACGTTTACCTGCTAATCCCTAGAAGCTATACATTTGTTACCTTAGATGGCAAAACAACCTAGCTGGTGTGACTAAATTAGGATCTGGAGATGGGAAGCTTCTCCTGGAGTATTTAGTTGGGTCCAATGTAATCACAAGGGTCCCTATAAGAGGGAGACGGAAGTCTATGAGTAGAGAGAGCTATAAGAACAGAAGTGATGTCAGATAGGAGAGAAGAAGCTGCTGGCTTTAAAGATGGAAAGATGGGCCACAAGCCAAGGAATGCAAGAAACCTCTGGAAAATGCAAGCTGGAAAACAGGAGGAGATAGATATTCCCCTGAAGTCTTCAGAAGAAATGTAGTGCTGCCAACACCTTAATTTTAGACTTCTGACCTCCAGAACTATAAGAGAATAAAACTGTAATGTTTTAAGCCACAAAGTTTATGGTAATTTGTTACAACAGCCATGGCAAATGAATACTGATTTTGTTACTGCAGCAATACAAAACTGTTACACACTGCAAGTGGAAGATTTAAACAGCTTGACATTTAGGCCTCAGGATGTGAAAACCCTTTTTGACTGAATTGATGAGATTTTTCCATACCTAATCAGTCTATGGTGATTTTGAATTCTAGCTTCCCATGAAGATGAAGATAACTGTGCAGGTGGAACTGTTGGCCTGCCTTCTCACCGCCGACGTTTCCTCTGTCTCCTTCCTAGTCTATTCTACACTTCCTGCCCTTTTACTTCCTCTTTCTTCCTCAAGAATCTAAAACCCAACCTTGCCAGGCACAGGGGCTCACATCTGTAATCCTAGCACTTTGGGAGGCCAAGACGGATCACCTGAGCCCAGGAGTTCAAAACCATCCTAGGCAACTTGGCAAAACCCTGTCTCTACAAAAAAATACAAAAAATAAGCCAGGTGTGGTGGCATATACCTGTAGTCTCAGTCACTCAGGAGGTTGAGTTGGGAGGATCACCTGAGCCTGGGGAAGTTGAAGTTATAGTAAGCTGTGATTGTATCACTGCACTCCAGCCTGGGCAACAGGAGTGAGACCCTGTCTCAATAAATAAATAAATCCAGCCTCACAATAGAGCTCATCTGGGGGAAACCATGGTTCTGTGTCAATCTGAAGGTCAGCTTTAACTGGGGCAGAAAGAGTCACAGAACTTGTGGGAGGTTGGTGTTTGGGAGATGTTAGACAGAACACTTAAACTCTTGTGTTTGAATTCTACCTAACCCACCTGCTTCCAGCGTGCCTCCATTTCATCCTCCATCTGAAGGGTTGTTGTAAGAATGCAATGAAATTACCCATGTCGGGCCGGGTGCGGTGGCTCTTGCCTGTAATCCCAGCACTTTGGGAGGCCGGGGCGGGCAGATCATCTAAGGTCAGGAATTCGAGACCAGCCTAGCCAACATGGTGAAACCCCCGTCTCTACCAAAAATACAAAAAATTAGCTGGGCGTTGTGGTGGGCGCTTGTAATCCTAGCTACCTGGGAGGCTGAGGCAGGAGAATCACTTGAACCTGGGAAGTGGAGGTTGCAGTGAACTGAGATCATGCCACTGCACTCCAACCTGGGCAACAGAGTAAGACTCTGTCACCAAAAAAAAAAAAAAAAAAGGGGGGGAAGAAAGAACCCATGTCATGCTTAGCATAATACCTGGCAATGATAAATGCTCAACAGATGTTGGTGATAATGACACTGACTCAAACTGAGCTCCTGGTTCTCAGGAGCCTGGGTTTACTCCTCAGAAGCCTGGGTTTACTCCTCAGAGGCTTGAGATCTGGAGCAGTGGTTCTCAAACTATAGCATGCACCAGGTTCCTCTGAAAGGGACTGAGCCCCTCTTCCAGAGTTTGATTCAGTAGGTCTAGGGTGGGGCCAACATCCATCCCAGGCAATGGGGATTCAGTGGCACCAGGGACTACACTTTGAGAACCACTGATTTAGAGCTGAGAGTCAAGGATGGTGCCTTCACTATTGTTCCCCAGTGCCCAGCACAGTGTCTGACATATCACAGGCATTCAACAAATATTTGTAGAATGAATACATTTTTTTCCACTGTCTCCCTGAGGCTTTAAATGTCTGGGAAGCTGCCGTTCTCCATAAAAGAATTCCTTTCTCTATCTTTTTTATCGCCATCGTATTTACTACAACTTGGTGCCGACAATCTCCTCTTCATAGACTCCCTGTTTTCCCCTTGAATACCCTCCATTTCCCCAGCGAGTGTCTCTCCCTGGATCTCAACCTTTTCCATTAACTCCATGCACTGCACAGCCTGTTCCAGGACATCAAACTTTAATTTAAACAGAAAATAATCAATAAGCTTAGCAAATTGCCCATGGCAACCTCTGCTGAGTGAATCAAAGAGTTTTATAGGTAATTTAAAGGGTGTCTTCACTCATCCCTCGAGGTAAAGCTTAGCACATTGACAAGAGCCCTTTTCCGCCCTGGCTCAGGAAGCTCTGGAAGGAAATGAAAGAGAAAGGACTTAGGTCCTGGGGTTGGGGGAGGCTGGGCCGGGAAGGAAAGATCTGTCTTTTAGGATTAAAAGCTTCTAAGAAAAAAAACACTGACATTAGATATTGAACCCTATATGAGTTGGGGAGTTTTGGATTGCAGAAAACAGAAATGGACTCTGGATAACTTTAGAAAACAAAAATAATGCCAGTTTATAGGGTGTAATTGAAGAAAAAAGCCAAATAGCTGGGTCGTATATTAGCAACCAGGGCTGCTTTCTGATAGGTGCTGTTTAGGGATGTGTCTGTGCTGCTTTCTGTCTTTGTGTCTTCTGATTCAAGATTCGTATTCCGAGCCAACATCTGAGCAGCCTCACTGGGTTCCAGTCATGGCCTTCCCTTGGCCCTCGGGGAGAAGTGCCCGATGGAAAGTCTCACCAAGAATGTAAGTGGGAAGAGAGGAATAGCAAGGTGGGGAGTTACTGAGGAAGGGAGTGGTGAAGCAGGACTGGCAAACACATGTTTCTACTAAGGAACACTTCTGATATTAAGAGTTGTTTGTTTGTTTGTTTGTTTTCCAAACGAGAGCAGCCAATCCGGCAGTACATATGAGTATTTATGAGATCCTGGGGTCCATGCAGGACTTTGAAGGACCATCAAGCATGTAGCCTGTTTATGTGCCCAAGCCAGGGAGCTATTGTTTTCCAAGAATATCCCCAGGCTCCTCTGAGAAGATTGTTCAACTTCCAACTCCTTACAAACAAGGCATTCTTCTCTCTATCCAGGGTGACATGAGAAATATTTAATGACTGGCATGTCATAGGCATAGACTAATCAAAAGAACAGCTGTAAAGAGCACAGAAGGCCAAACTGGTCCATGCCACTGACCATCAGTCTAGTGTCTCCTGAACCCAAGTAGGGCATTGAAAGCCCATTCCTGCCGGGCACGGTGGCTCATGCCTGTAATCCCAGCACTTTGGGAGGCCGAGACGGGCAGATCACGAGGTCAGGAGATCGAGACCATCCTGGCTAACACGGTGAAACCCCGTCTCTACTAAAAATACAAAAAATTAGCTGGGTGCAGTCGCGGGTGTCTGTAGTCCCAGCTACTCAGGAGGCTGAGGCAGGAGAATGGCGTGAACCCGGGAGGCGGAGCTAGCAGTGAGCTGAGATTGCACCACTGCACTCCAGTTTGGGTGACAGAGCAAGACTCTGTCTCAAAAAAAAATTAAAAAATTAAAAAATTAAAAAAAAATTAAAGAAAGAAAGCCCATTCCTTCTGATCTGCACAATGAACGTCTAGAATGGTTTCTCTTTCCTTGGGAGAAGTACTGGGGTCTTCTTTCCTGAGTTTCACAGACTCAGCTTTGTCAGTGCCTCCAGAATTTAGTGTGAAAACAGTCAGATGGATCTAGCCTTCTGAACAGAGCTGCAATTATGCCATGCAGTCCACTACTTTCTCCTGCCTGTTGGACTCTGGAGCCAGACTGCTTGAGTTTGAAACCCAGCTCTGTGACCTTGATCAGTTTACCCTTTCTGAGCCTACCTTTCATGTATGAAAGGGAGATAATAGTAGACCTGTGACATGGTTTGGCTGTGTCCCCACCAAATCTCATCTTCAATTGTAGCTCCCACAATTCCCACGTGTTGTGGGAGGGACCCAGTGGGAGTAATTGAATCATGGGGGTGGGTCTTTCCCGTGCTATTCTCGTGATAGTGAATAAGTCTCATGAGATCTGATGGTTTTATAAAGGGGAGTTTCCCTGCACAAGCTCTCTTCTCTTGTCTGCTGCCATGTGAGACCTGCCTTTCACCTTCCTCCATGATTGTGAAACCTCCCCAGCCACGTGGAACTGTGAGTCCATTAAACCTCTTTCTTTTGTAAATTGCCCAGTCTCGGGTATGTCTTTATCAGCAGCATGAAAACAGACTAATACAGCCTACCTCATAAATGTTGTAAGAATTAAATAAATTAAAGCTTATAAAGTACTTAGTCTTATGCCTTATTAATAGTTAGCACTCAATAAATGCTAGTTGTTCTTACTATTAATATTTGTCTTCTAAAAACATCCAGGACAGAGGGTCCTAGAACCAAAGAATTGGGGTCCTTGAGAAAATCAGTGTTGAAAGATTCTTTGGAAACCAATGGATCTAATCCCTTCCTTGAATAGAAAGGGCACTGAAGCTCTCATTTGCCTGAGACCATATAGCCAGTTAATGGAGCACCTTGACTGTGACCCAGCCTGCTGCAGTGAGGGCAGCCTGTTTGCATACAGTAGCCTTGTCAGTACCCATAAGAGTGGCGTCAGAAGCCTGAGAGGCCTGATAATGGAACCTGCCTCACCATTGGCTGTGCATTGCATCCAGCCATCCTGGCACTCCCTGCCACCCTTGGGGGAATGAGGAAGGAAGGCAAGATGGGGAGTGCAGACCCCAGAATAAAAAGTCAGAGATCCTGGCTTCTCACCCTAATCTTGCTTTATGCCAGCCTCCCCCAATGGGAGGAACAGGCATTTCTGACCACCTTTATTCATCTCAAAGTATTTTCACATACCCTATCATTTTGTTTAATCTCCAGTCTTCCTGTGGGATAGGTATTATTAGTCCATTTATAAATGAGACAGAAGATGAGTGATTGGTACTTAATCCATTTTTTAAAAAATCATTTCTTATGAAACTTTTCAGACATGCATAAAAGAAAATGAAACCATACATTTCCATTTATCCATTCACAGCTTCAATAATTATCAACAGATGGCCATTCTCGTTTCACCTGTACTCCCCTCCCTCGCTCTTTCTCCTCTACTATAGAGCAAATTCTAGACATCATATTATTTCATCCATAAATATATCTGTAAATGATAAGAACTCTTTTTTTTTTTTTTTTAGACGGAGTCTCGCACTGCTGCAGGGGCTGGTGTGTAGTGGCACAATCTCGGCTCGCTGCAACCTCCACCTCCCAATTCAAGCGATTCTCCTGCCTCAGCCTCCTGAGTAGCTAGGATTACAGGTGATTGCCAGCATGCCCGGCTAATTTTTGGTATTTTTAGTAGACACAGGGTTTCACTATATTGGCCAGGCTGGTCTTGAACTCCTGACCTGGTGATCTACCCACCTCTGCCTCCCAAAGTGCTGGGATTACAGGAGTGAGCCACTGTGCCTGGCCAATAACTCTTTTTTTAAAGATAACCACAACTGGCTGGGCACAGTGACTCACGCCTGTAATCCCTCTACTTTGAGAGGCCAAGGCAGGTGGATCACGTGAGGTCAGGAGTTCGAGACCAGCCTGGCCAACATGATGAAACCCCATCTCTACTAAAAATACAAAAATTAGCCAGGCATGGTGGCAGGCACCTGTAATCCCAGCTACTTGGGATGCTGAGGCAAGAGAATCACTTGAACCCAGGAGGCAGAGTTTGCAGTGAGCCGAAATCACACCACTGCAGTGCAGCCTGGGCGACAGAGTGAAACTCTGTCTGAAAAAAAAACAAAAAAAGATAACCACAGTACTATGAATTTTTTATATCAAGATGTAGCTGTTCCTTTTTTATGGTTCTTACATAATATCTTGTTTTCTTAGAATAGTAGTAATTATTATTTTCACTTAACATGTATAACATATCATAAACATTTCCTATGTCATTAAACGTTCTTTTAAAATGTAATATTTAAGCATGCATATTAATAAATCAATTAATTTATTGAGCCAATCATGATTTTAGATATTTATGTTATTTCCACATTTTTAACATTAAAAAGTGCTTCAAATAAATGTCTGTGATAGACAGCTCAGTGTCTTCAAATATCCATTCTCCTCTTATTCTTTGGAATGAAACCCCAATTTTACTAGGTGTCACAAAAGATAAGCTAAAAAAATTTCATTTTCCAGCTTCTTTTGCAATTTACTGAGGCCAGGTGAATACATCAGCCAGCGAAAACTAAGTAGAAATGTAAGTGGGACCTCGAGGAAGGCTGCTTAGAGAGAACTGACTCAGCCAGGCAGTGCTCTGTTTTTGCCCTCCCCTTCCTGCTTCTACTGCTGGGAATGCATGCAGAGTGGCTAGGGGTCCAGTGCCATCTTGAACCATTCAAATGGAAACCACATTTCCATTCTGCACATTCCACTTCCTTCTGCTCAAGATGGTTGAGCAAAGGAAAGAAAGAGCTTGGATCTTTGATGGCCCCAGAGTCAGAAACCTCTGTTACTGGAATTTTCCTTGGTATGCAACTGAATCTAGTTCTAATGGAATCTTTGCACATGTGCATGATTACTGTATACAGCACTTCAAATTCTTACCTTGTATTATAGATATTTATTTTCCTATCTCACCCCTCCTATTAATCTGTAAGTTCCTTGAGGACAGGGGTTTTTTTGTTTGTTTGTTTGTTTGTTTTAATGTTTTATCTTCTTATCCCACATAACACCTATCTAAGTTCCTGGCACAAAATACAAGTTTAAAAACATTTTTTTCAAAAAAAATGAATGAGCATATAAATGTGGGAATGTGTGACCTTGAGCAACTGATTTTACTTAACCAAGACTTGGCATTCTTAATTTCAAAAGAAGGTATAAATTCCTACTACAGGTGCTTTTGAGAAAACTCAATAATCTGTTATTGAAAGATCCACGAAAACTATACAATATAAGGGTTTATTGTGAAGGAGGACAGGAGAGCAGAGTGACGAGAAGGTCTTGAGACTGGGAACATGCGGGTCTTCACAAGGGACAGCAGAAATGTCGTGGAGCTGGGGTAGAGTCATTGAGTGGAAGAGGAGCAGCATGAAGTTGGAGAGGGGTCTTGCAGGTGATGGTGAAGACTTTTCTTTTTTCTTTTTGAAACAGGGTCTCACTCTATCACCCAGGCTAGAGTGCAGTGGTGTGATCTCGGTTCACTGCAGCCTCAACCTTCCAAGCTTAAGTGATCCTCCCACCTTAGCCTCCAGAGTAGCTGGGACTGCAGGCAGATGCCACGATGCCCAGCTAATTTTCATATTTCTTGTGGAGATGGGGTTTCACCATGTTGCCCAGGGTGGTCTTGAACTTCTGAGCTCCAGCAATCTCCCTGCCCTGGCCTTCCAAAGTGCTGGGATGACGGGCGTAAGCTACTGTGCCCAGCCTATGGTGAAGATTTCTAAATGTGATTGGTGTCTCAAAATGCATGACCCTCGCAAAGTTATGAGAGGGTTACATGACAGTGCTTACCATAGTGCCTGCTGTAAAATAACCATTTAATACATGGTCATTGTCATTATTTCATTATTGTTGTTGTTTTTACTGACAGGGCAGTACAGTTGGAAGGGAATGGAACCAGAAGTCAGAAAAACAGGGTTCCACTCTTGGTGGTGCAAGTTTCCAGTCTCCCTAGCCAAGTGAAGATGCGGAAAATACAAGCCCAAGTAAGTGACTGCCAAACTTATGAAAGCCTCAGAACCATTTACTCAAATGGAATATTTCATGAGAAGTCAAACATGTCAAATAGATGCAAGTGGCGTGATTGTGGTGGGGGAGTGGGTGGAAGTCTTGCACACCATTGCTGCCGCTCAGCTGTCTCCTCCTCTCCACAGCGGCCCCTCAGGGGGCTCCTCAAGGCACTATTTAAAAACCGCTAGACATATGCTGAAGGCCATTAGTCATTAGGGAAATGCAAATCGAAACCACAATGAGACAGAGCACAGAGGATTTTTAAGGCAATGAAACTATTCTGTATGATACTACAATGATGAATACAAATTCTTCTATATTTGTCAAAACTCATAGAATATCCCACACCAAGACTGAACCTGAATGTGAACTATAGGCTTTGGTGGATTATGCTGTGTCAATATAGATTCATCAAGTGCAACAAATGTATCACTTTTGGTGCATATGTCAGCAGTGGAGAGGTCATGCATGTGTGGGGACAGTGGGTATTTGGGCACTCTCTGTACTTTCCACATAATTTTTATGTAAAACTAAAACTGCTCTAAAAAAATTAAGTTTACCAATTAAAAAAAGCACAATATGTTCTCACTCATAAGTGGGTGTTGAACAATGAGAACACATGGACACAGGGAGGGGAACATCACACACGGGGGCCTATTGGGGCGTGGGGGCTAGGGAAGGGATAGCATTAGGAGAAATACCTAATGTAGATGACGGGTTGATGGGTGCAGCAAACCACCATGGCACGTGTGTACCTATTTATCAAACATACACGTTCTGCACATGTATCCCAGAACTTAAAGTATAATATAAAATAAAATAAAAAACTTAAAAAGGCATTAAAAAAAAACACACAATAAGATACCACTTCATACTCACTAGGGTAGCTATAATTAACATTTAAAAAAACAAAACAAGAAATGGAAACCAAAGAGTTAGCAGAGATGTGGTGAAATTAGTTGAAACCTCCATACATTGCTGGTGGAATTGTAAAATGGTTCAGTCACTCTGGAAAACAGATTGGCCTGGCCAGTCCTCAAACAGTTAAACATAGAATTAACATCTGACCCACTCAGTCTACTAGCAGGTGTATGCCCCAAAGAAGTTAAAACAGGTATTCAAACAAAACTTGTACAACAGTGTTCATAGCATCAGTATTCACAACAGCCCAAAGGTAGAAACAATCTGAATGTCCATCAACAGATGAATAAACAAACTGTGGTATGTCTGTAAAATGAAATATTATTCCATAATAAAAAGGAATAAAGTATTGATAGATGCCACAGCATAGATGAACCTTGAAAACATTATGCTAAGTCTCAGAAGCCAGAGACAAAATGTCACATACCGCATGATTCCATTTCTATGAAATTATCCAGAAGAGGGCAAATTCACAGAGATAGAAAGCAAATTAATGGTTAGCAAGGGCTAGAGAAAGGAACAGAGAAGGTGTAAATGTGGCATAAACAGGGGTGGGTACTGATGGTGCCATAATGGAAGGCCCTGGAAATTCACCAGACTCCATCACTGGGAGTAACGAAGAGAATTACATCGCTGGAGGATTAAGTTGTGAGCGATTTCTAGTCAAATCCAAAGGGTCGGGCTCTTTGTTGCCTACAAAGGTTAAAACAAGAGGCCCTCCAGGGATCCAAGGGATCAGGAAGGACTGGTAGAGAACTCTAGACCTGTGCTGTCTAATACGGTGGTCACTAGCCACATGTAGCTATGAAGCACTTAAGACGTGGCTAGTCTGAATTGAGATATGCTATGGTGTAAAACACACATCAGACTTTGAAGACCTAGTATGAAAAAAAGAAGGTAAAATAGGTCATTAATCATTTTATATTGATTGTATACTGAAATAATATTTTAGATATATCGAGTTAAATAAATACATGATTAAAACTAATCCCGCCTGTTTCTTTTTACTTTTTCACGTGGCTACAGAAGTTTTTCTATTGCATGTGTAACTCACATTATATTTCTGCTGGACAGCACTGCTTACTGAATCATTGCTCCTCAAGGGCAGAGGTGGTGCTATCCAGGGGCTTTGGAGGCAGACATCACTCAGCCTAATGCACCATGTGGACATTAAAGCTTCCCAAACCGTTGCTGGGAAAATGTGGGCATATCTTGTCCCAACACAGCATAACCCACAGAATCTATTAAGCAAACCAAATTTTGCTTGTGTCCTGGATACAAACACAGCTGCATCCAAAACTTAAAGTCTTTTAAAGCAACTCAATTTTCTCAAAAGGACCCTATGTCCATGAAAATAGCATCAGTGGAGGGGTAAGTCCCCACCATGCCCCTCCCTGACCCCCTAATAGGTCTCCCAGAGTCTCAGAAAGGGTAAATGGAATAGAATTTTCAAAACACTTCAAAACGGTCAGAAAAACCATGCAATGTTTCTTCTGTGGCAGAGTAAAGATTGCACATTTTCTAACAGGATAGAAAATAAGAACAAAGATCCATATAGCCAGTCCCCCAAACCACCATTTTAGTCAGTCTGCCTGAGCTTTTGGCTGAGTTACAAAATGAAATAAATCCCTTTATAATCCCTCACTCTGGCTCCAAAATATATTTTCACAAGCACCAGAGCAGACCCTTCGGGCATTTCTTCCTAGAAATGCTCATCTTTACTCCAACTCTTTTTTTCTGATCATGTCCTTTTACAAAATAGTGAACTGAAATGATTCTTGTGCAGGTTATATCAGATGGGGATGGGGAGAGGGGAGATGTGGGCAGTGTTGCAAACAGAAATCGGCCTCACAAGCTCAACATCACTCCCAGACTCTCCATAATCCTCCCCAGATCACACACCTTGGTTGGCTTCTCCTTCCACCGAACACACTGAATTTCCCATTTTCTGCCTAGCTACTTTCTCTTGCATTGTTTAACCTTTCAGTTGTTACTTAACACTTCACACCGCTTGTAGGGTCTTTGAAGAGTATGATACTTTCCCTTAACCTCCACCCCTATACCTAGCTCAGTATGACTTCACATAACACTCAGTAAAAATTCATTGAATGACTGAATGAAGTTGAATCTGATATTTGCCAACTGCAATAAAATAGAGAAAATCAATGTCAGCTTTTCCAGCTAGATAGAGAAATAGGACAGCTATATAAAATGATCTGTAGGAAAAATTGCATCCAACACTTTACTTTCAGCTCTCCAAAGGAGGCTGTTATAACAATGGACTATAAATACTGGGTGAATGCTGTATCCGTAAAGAAGCAATTCTAACAGTGGGCTGGAAGAGCCAAGAAAATCCAGCTTCTTCTCCCTGTGTATATACACAGGTGCGCCGTGTGGAATGAAATCCACTTAACTTGATTTTATGGACAGTGACTCATGCAAACTCAGTTCCAAACTGCTCAGCACGGCTCAGTTAAATAAATTACAGCAAGAGTAAGCCAGCCAGCAGTAAGGCAGAAGACAGAAAATAAACTTGAGGTCGAGGATTGAAATTTTAGGAGTTCTCGATATGCCAGAATCATCTTTCTTCTGGGGGTTCTGAAGGGATCTTAGAGATCCTTCAAGGTCAAGGCCCTGATTTAACTCTCCAGAGTCACTTGGAAAGTAACAAAGTCAGGGCTGCCGGATCCCAGGTCGGAGCATTTTTCCATCTTATCGGGATCTTGAATGTCTTGTTCACTGCCTCAGTGCGAGGCACACCCAAGAAACCAATGAATGACTAAATCTACCAGGCTGCGATAGCCAGAGGCAGCCTGACAGAAGGGGAAGAAAGATCTAAGAAGCTTACCCTCTAGAAAGAAATGGGAATTCCTTCTGTGGGGATGGAATTTGTAGGGATGGAAGAATACTGCTCCAAACAGCCCTCCCTAGATCTCCAGCTTTCTAGCCCCCACCTGGGAGCCGCACAAGCAGCTCTGTACTGTGGCCTCTTCAGCCGCTCTGTGACAGGCCTGCTGCCGTGCTCCAGTCCCTCCCATTAGTGGCACCACCTGAGGGCATCTGGAGCAATGGCAACACTGCCCAGGTGTGCTGATGCATCAGCAGGGAAGACCTGGCCTCATTAACCCCTCAGTACCCACTGGCGCTGAGCACACGTTAGGACTTACGTGACATTTTTGGGAGTGTTCTGTGAGATAATGCTGCATCCTTATAACAAATTATCCATGCCTTTTTTCCCCCAAGCTAGCTTGAGTTGTTTTTTGTTTGCCATGAAAAAATTCTTACACAAAATAAAGGATCTTAATAGCTGGGAAAAATGGATAGATACATTTAAGATATGGCAGTAAAACATGGCTGCAAATTCTTTAATAATTGTCTGCTCAAGAAATGAGGTCTACATCCCTCCCCCTTGAAACTGGGCAGGTTTGTGACCATCTTAACCAATAGAGTAAAAGAGATGTGAAGGAATATATGAGTTCCAAGGATAGGACATAAAAGGCCACACAGCATTCACCTTGTACTGCTAGAACATTCATTCTTGGAGCATCGTGCCACCATGTAACAAGTCTGGCCAGGTGCGGTGGCTCAGGCCTTTAATCCCAACACTTTGGGAGGCCGAGGCGGGCAGATCACTTGAGTTCAGGAGTTTGAGACCAGCCTGGCCAACACAGCAAAACCCCATCTCTACTAAAAATATAAAAATTAGCCAGGCATGATGGTAGGAGCCTGTCATCCAAGCTACTAAGGAGGCAGGAGAATTGCTTGAACCCAGGAGGCAGAAGTTGCAGTGAGCCAAGATCATGCCACTGTACTCCAGCCCGGGCAACAGAGCAAGACTCTGTCTCAAAAAAAAAAAAAAAAAAAAAAAAAAGGTCTGACTACCCTGAGGCCACCATGCTGTGGACATCCTGCCAACAGTTCCAGCTGAGCCCAAGCCAGCCCAGGGACACGGCACATGTGGAAGAAGAAGATTCCAGATGATTGCAGTCCCTGTTATTCAAGTCTTCCCAGTTGAAGCCCTAGACAGCTGACGGCAGCGACAAGCCATTGCCCCATGTCCTCTCCAAATTCCTGATCTGCAGAATACATGAACAGAAAAAAAAATGGTGCTTGTTTCATGTCATTAAGTTTGGGGCAATTTGTTACATGGTAATAATATATAACTGAAACAGAAGTGTATAAAGGAATAAGAAAAAGTCCAAGAGTATGGAGCATTGTTTAGCTGGTGTGACAGTGGGGGATAGTGAAATGCCAGTGCAGTCTGTAGCTTCTAGAGGCTGGGAGCCTAGGGGTGTTGGCAAAGGTGGCCTGTTGCAAAGAAACATTGCCTCTTTTGGTCTACACATGGGCCAGCTCCGGGAGGAGGCCCTCATATAAGATGAGGAGGCTGAAATAGGAAACAACCAGCCTGCCCTGGGAGTGTCCTTTCTCGGCCCCATGTCAGTCACAGAAGAGCCAAGAGCATTAACTGGCAGGGGAGCCACTGAAGTCTTTCAAATGCTCCCACCTGTGGAACCTGGACTCTGGGTTGCAGAGACAGAAATCCAACTCAACTAGTGTAACCAGCACACGAACAACATGACATGTAACTTGTGACCAAAATGAAACTTTATTTCTCTCAGCCCCTTTAAAGTTTACTTAGCAAGGGATGGTGACATCACACTATTCATGAGTGGCCCAACAGCACAAGTCTGGCTGTTGAATAAAACCGTGTCCCCATATGCTCGTGGAACATCGTGTTTCTATAAACAGACACTTTCTAAAGTGGTAACATGACATTTCACTGTGCTGAGGCCAAGTCGTGCCCAAGTCTATCCAGCATTTCATGACCCACCAGGTAGTAGTCCCTACATTAGACAAAGCCGCAGCAGTATACCTATCATCACAATCGTGCTGCAAAACAAATAACACAGCACTTCAGGAACATCTAAGAGTTAACATTCTGTTCACGAGTCTGCAGGTCAGCCAGGCAGTTTCACTGGGCTTAAGAGTGGTCACATATGCATCTACAGTCAACTGACGGTTGGCTTAGGGAGCTTGGCTGATCTTGGCTGCGCTGGGCTGTCTCACATATCTGGGGCCTTGACCTGGCTTTGCTCCTGATGTCTCATCTGCACTGAGAGGCAGGACTAGCTGCATTTCCTAGGCGGACTAAGAATCCCTAAGCCTAACTGGGATGGTGACCACATCCACCTTTAAACACGGGGCTTGTAACTTAGCCCACACCTGACCAATCAGAGAGCTCACTAAAATGCTAATTAGGCAAAAACAGGAGGTAAAGAAATAGCCAATCATCTATTGCCTGAGAGCACAGCGGGAGGGGCAAGGATCAGGATATAAACCCAGGCATTCCACCCGGCAACCCCCTTTGGGTCCCCTCTCCTTATGTGGGAGCTCTGTTTTCACTCTATTTCACTCTATTAAATCTTGCAACTGCACTCTTCTCGTCCATGTTTTGTTATAGCTGGAGCTGAGCTTTCCCTCAGTCCACCACTGCTGTTTGCCACCATAGCAGACCTGCCGCTGACTTCCATCCCTCCAGATCCAGCGGGGTGTCCGCTGTGCTCCGGATCCAGCGAGGCGCCCATTGACACTCCCCATAGGACTAAAGGCTTGCCATTGTTCCTGCAGGGCTAAGTGCCTGGGTTTGTCCTAATCGAGCTGAACCCTGGTCACTGGGTTCCACGGTTCTCTTCCATGACCCACGGCTTCTAACAGAGCTATAACACTCACCACACAGCCCAAGATTCCATTCCTTGGAATCTGTGAGGCCAAGAACCCCGGGTCTGAGAATACGAGGCTTGCCACCATTTTGGAAGTGGCCCGCCACCATCTTGCGAGCTCTGGGAGCAAGGACCCACAGAAACACCAGGACAGGAGCAAGAGACAGCTGGGCTCGGAACTGGCACCACTGTCCTTTCCACCGCTTTCTATCGGCCAAGACAAATCAGGTCAGCCCCTGTTCCAGGGGTGGGGATGCAGTCTTTACCTCTCAATGGGAGGAGCTGGGAATAGGGGAAAGGAAAGGAGAGCCACTTTGGAGATCAGTCTGCCACACAGCGTTTCCCACCCAGTGGCAGAATACATTCGATACATAAAATTTAGAAGCATGCCCAGAAAAGGTTTGCAGTACTCCGGAATGCCAAAGTACACAGGTTGAGAACCATTAGCATACTGGTTAAGAATTGGAGCTATAGGGTGAGACATCTGGGTTTCAATTCCTTCTCTACCACTGCTGGATGACCTTGGGCAAGTTCTCAACCTTTCTAAGCCTCAGATTCTTCACCTAAAAAGTGAGAACAGTAATAGCATCCATATGATAAGGTTGTGAAGATTAAATGGTAACATCTGTTATAAAGTGCCTCACACATGGCTTCCCACATAATAAGTGCTCAATAAATAGCAATGATGATGATTATTAGTTTCATAATAAGGTGCCAAAGCAGGAACTGGAGTGCCTGGATTCACCCTGATACTGTTATCACCTTCAATTCATTTAGCTCACCCTCAGGAATGCCACCAAGTTTTGGTAAAGGTAGGCTCATAAAAGGAAGAAAAAAAAAATGAAGCATCAGTCTCCATAGTAACTAATTAAGAATATGTCCCTATGTGCTCTCCAGTTTGCCCCCAAAGTATCATAGTTTTGAAATGTGCTGGCTTTCACAAATAATCTCAGATGTGGCCAAAGATTTAGCCACAAGAATTTTTAGCATGTTATTGTGAATAGTAGTGAAAAATTGGAACCCATAGAAGATTGGCTAAATAAATAATACCTTTACATGATTGAATACAATGTAGCTATTAAATATGACATTGTAGGATATTTAATGACATAGAAAGATGCTGATGATACGTTGCTTAGAGAGAAGAGCAAGGAACTGCACATAGGGCAATGGACTTTTTTTATTCTCCCACATTGCCCAGCACAGCTGTAAGTGCAGCATGAGGGTTCTATAATTCCTTATTGGTCAATACCAGAACTTCAGGAAGGTGGAAGGTTAGGCAATCTCCTCTTCCATTAAAGTATTATTTTCCTGACTTCAACCATTGGGTTCTTCAACCTTCATCATATTCTAAATCCAGTCATGAATAAACATATGAAGTGTTTATCCTCATTAATAGTCAAGGATGAGCAAATCAAAATAACCCTGAGATACCACTACACACCCACCCGAATGGCTAACATTAAAAAGACTGACAATACCAAGTGCTGGTGAGGAAGTGGAGCAATGGCAACTCATATACAACCTTTTGAAAATACTTTGGCTGAAGCTGTAAAAATTGAGTGTGCATAACACAGCCCACTTTTAGTTGACACTCAACAGAAATGTGTGTGCATGTACTCTAAAATACAAACACAGGAATTTTTTGTGGCAGCATTATTTAGAACAGCCACAGGCCAGATGTGGTAGCTCACACCTATAATCCCAGCACTTTAGGAGACCAAGGCAGAAGGATTGCTTGAGGCCAGGAGATTGAGACCAGCCTGGGCAACATAGTGAGACCCCATCTCTACAAAACACAAAAAATTAGCTAGGTATGGTGGCATACACCTGTAGTAGTAGCTACTTGGGAGGCTGAGATGGGAGGATGCCTTGAGCCCAAGAGTTGGAGGCTGCAGTGAGCTATGATTGTGCCACTGCATTCCAGCCTGGGCCACAGAGCGAGACTCTTTCTCTCAAAAAAACAAAAACAAAAACAAACAGAACAGCCACAAACTGGAAACAATCCATATGTCCATTTATAATAAAATTGATAATGTCCATTTATAATAAAATTGATAACTTGTGTTATATGCATACAGAGAATCCTCTGTAATAATGTAAATGAATGAAGTATAGTTATAAGCAACAAAACAAAGTGGAACAAAATAAGCCAAATATTAAAATATATACCTACTCATAAACTATATTATATGCTTCCATTTATATAAAGTTTAAACACCCAAAACTAAACTATAGTATTAGAAGTCTGGATAGGAGTTACTCTGGGGAGGAGAGAGGAACTCTCTTGGAGTTCCTCTTGGAGTGCTGGAGGTTCTGGGGTGCTGGTAATAACCTGTTCTTGATCTGGATGGTAGTTACATGGTATTTGCTTTATGAAAACTCATGAGGCCAGGCACAGTGGCTCATGCCTGTAATACCAGCACTTTGAGAGGCCGAGGCGGGTGGATCACTTGAGATCAGGAGTTCGAGACCAGCCTGGCTAGCATGGTGAAACCCCATCTCTACTAAAAATACAAAAATCAGCCAGACAAGGTGGCAGGCACCTGTAGTCCCAGCTGTGCAGGAGGCTAAGGCATGAAAAGCGTTTGAACCCCTGGGGCAGAGGTCTAGTGAGCCGAGATCATGCCACTGCACTCCAGCCTGCGACAGAGACCCCTCAAAGAAAAGAAAGAAGGAAAATTCATGAGCTATACACTTAATAAGCTGTGTACTTTCTAGGTATTTGATATACTTTACAATACAATGTTTTCATATAATAAATTTAAAATAGCTCATATAGTAAGACATGGCTTTATAGCACTTTCTAGGAGTTAATGCCTAACAAAGTGGATTGACTGTCTTTTAGGATTCCTCAAGGGACAAGACAGCATCCCTCTGAGTGTCGCCTGACTCCCCAGCTGCACAGCCCAGCTTCTGACGATAGAGCCCAATCTGGCAGCTAATTGAGACTAGCAGAAACCCCAGCTGGGGGATTTCTGTGAGGAGCCCAAACAAGGAAAGAGACCCACCCCATAGGCACTGGTGGCTCATGGAAGCCTGTGTCTCTGCCTGCGTTGGAGATAGGAGAGCATTTAGATCTGAACAAAGCCCCTACCAGCCCCCACTGGAGGAGCTGTTTGTTTCCAAAGGCCTGGTGGAACAACTAACTGTAAGCTCGGGAGAGGAAATTACACAATGGATGTTGAAATGTGGGCTTGTTGAAAAGTTGTCACTCGAGTAATGAATGCCCTATTTCCTGTTTTTTTGCCGAAAGTTAAATGCTGGGCATAATTAGCTAGTAAAAAAGCAAGCTTGGCAGCAGAACAAAAATAGCACATTTTGGGAGCCCAGGCCAATTAAAATTGTTTATGCAGCCATTTAGCAATATTTTTCTCCAAACTATTATGACTGGGAAATATGCAGCATGAGACTGTAAGGCAAGTTCCTCAGAAGAAAAATGGCCCACACACTGATCCTTTAAACAGCCTGCTGTTCTCAGGGGATTTTATAGTAAGAATGAACACTTCCATCCTCCTGAACTCCCTGGGCCTCCTTGGGATCTTGAGAACAGCATCAGTCACACTCTGTAGCAGGCAGCTGTTGACGAGGCGCTGCAACCTGCTAATGTTAAGATTAGCCAAGCTCCCCTATGTGTTAGCAGGGCCAACGATTATGGATTTAGCTGCCTAATGCAGTCATTTAAATCATCTGGCTGATGCCATAATCGGACCGAATATATGAAACATTTTTGTTAATAACTGGACACTCTGGCTGGTGTTAGGATTCCTTGCTAGAACTCAGCAAAATTGCCCTTGGCAATGTTTGTCTCGATTCCAGCTCTTCTTCTCATTGCTGTCTCCCCTACTCCCTGTGACCCTGACAATCTTCCACCTCAAGTACTCAGATTACATCTTTCTTTCCCTCTCCAGCCTTCCTGTCAAAACCTGCTTTCAGATTCTTCATTTACAGTTGGGTAGAATAGAACAGTCTGATAACAGCTTTCAATGCTAGCAATCACAGCTTCTAGCTAAGACATGAAGCTGTGATTATGAAATTCCAGGCATTACCCCACTGGATCAAGGAATGGTGTGGGCAGTTTGGAGGCAGGGATCTTCTCAGCCTCTCCAAAAATTTGCCCAAGAGAAATAGCCTATTTTACTTAAGTTACCAGGTTAACCCACTTGGTTGAACCCCTTTATTGGCTGATAGGAGAGAGAAGATCTCTAGAGATTTTCACTCAATGCTAACACTGCCCCAGAAGCTCCTGCGCATTTTGTCTGAGCTTGGCCACCTCCTCTGCCAGAGTTGTGGATGGCAGCTCACAGGTTCTTCCCAGCCCAGAGGCATTGAGGGGAGCACCTGGGAGGCTGACTATTAAAGCCTTTTGTCCTTGCTGGATTGGACAGAATTATTCAAACAGCAGAGGAGCCATCTCCTTCCTTCCTGTTCACCCTCTGTTCTTTTTTATAATGAGTTATTAATTTGTTCATTACTTCATATGTAAGTAGTACTTATAAATATATGATTGTTAGAAACAAAATGCTTGTTCCTCGGTGCCACAAAGAAATAGCACTTGAACATAAATTTAATTTTCTCAGCAAGGCAATTTTTGCTTCTATAGAGGGGTGCGACTCGTGGATGGAGTAATGGCAAAAGCACACCTGAACAAGGGAGGGGACAGAGTTCTTATTTCTAAAGCAGGTAGCCCCTACTGCTGTGTGGTTCCCCTATTGGCTAGGGTTGGACTGCACAGTCTAAGCTAATTCCGATTGGCTATTTTAAAGAGAGTAGGCATAGAGCCAGAGTGGCGGGGTGAGCAGTTTGGTGGGACAGTTATGGAACAGGTAACTAAAGGTGACTTAGGTCAGAGCAGGTGACCAGGGGTCACTCAGGTCAAAGCAGGTGACTGGGATGGGTCAGGATGGAGCAGGTGACCAGGGGAACAGATGTGAACTACTGATTAAAAGTGGTGGAAAAGGTTGTTTACTGAAACTATGAGGAAGTTAAACTTTAAAATGGAGGACAAAGAACTGAACATACTGACATACTGATTCTTTGAAGAGAAATCTAGAACTCACTGTATCCAACATGTATGAATAAAAAACAATTTAACTTGACATTAATGGATCTCTTGGGCTTGACCCCAGCCTCCCCGTCTCACCTTTTCTCTGACTACTCATTTTCCTGAGTTTGCCAAGAACCTCCGGCCTCAGAGGCACACACTGTACTTTCCTACTTTTGTGCTTTGTTCGGGCTGTCTCTCCTGCCTGTGCTCCTTTTTCTCCACATATGCAAATCTATCCCATCATATAAGGCCAACCTGAACCCCGCTTCTTACCATAAAGACATCTCTGACCACTTCCGGCCACAGTGATCTCCTGTTCATCTGAACGCCTATAGCATTTATTCCCTCAACCTGTGCATGGCCTTTAGTCAAGAATGGCCTTTGACATGTCCTGCATTGCTATTGAACATTTTTGGCAGGGGAAGAGGGTGGCATAGGGTCAGACTCACTCCCTCCCTCCCTCCAGCCTATGGGCATTTGAGTCAGGAAGAGACCCTGGTCCACAGTTCCAGGTCAGAACTAAATGAAGTTCCTGGCAATAGTCCCGCCCCCTGGATCCCCACAGGAATTTCCTGTTAACATCCCCGCCCTCTGTTCTCCATTTCCTCTCCTCCAGGCCCCACCTCTGTCATGAGTTGCCCTGGTAGCACCTCCATTCTCTCTCCCCTCCACTTCAATAAGCAGTATAAGGCTTAAGATAAGAAAACCTTATGGGGTCAGCTCCGCAGCCCCAGAAGTGCCACCGTGTTGATTTTATTTTGTTTCTATAGGTAGATGTGGTTGCGGTGGCTGGAGTAACGCTTTGCAAAAACCAGTGATTTTGAAAGGTCATCAACCCTCTGTTATTCATTCAGCAAATATTTTCTGAGCACATCTGTGTCCCATACCCTGTGTGGGACCCCAAAAATATAGCAGTGAGCAGATGTCAGCCCCTATCCTCTGTCTTCAAGGAGCTGGTAGTCTAGAAGGTGATCCAGGCTGTTAAACAAGCAGTTAGTACAAATTCTGTATGATGGTGCTGCCAGAGGGCTAAGGTATCCCAAGAGGATAAAATTCTGTTTTGTTCAACAATATCTGCTGAGAAGCAGGGCCCACAATGCTCTTCTATGATTCTTTTCAGAGACTGCAAGTTCTTCCTTAGTGTTTCACCCGAGTCTTCAAAAATCTCAGGTTGTTCCTATTACTTGTGAAAATTAGCAGCAATCTTTATTTATTTATTTATTTTTTAAAGTGCTGGTCACAACACTTAGCAGAATTCTTCATGGATTTCAAGACAATAATCAGGTCATGCCTCCAGCTTTCCACCACGTGCTTTAACTTTGTCTAGTGTTTAAAATTATGCTACAGGCCGGGCGCGGTGGCTCAAGCCTGTAATCCCAGCACTTTGGGAGGCCGAGGTGGGTGGATCACGAGGTCAGGAGATCGAGACCATCCTGGCTAACACGTGAAACCCCGTCTCTACTAAAAAAATACAAAAATTAGCCGGGAGCGGTGGCGGGCGCCTGTAGTCCCAGCTACTCGGGAGGCTGAGGCAGGAGAATGGCGTGAACCCGGGAGGTGGAGCTTGCAGTGAGCTGAGATCCGGCCACTGCACTCCAGCCTGGGGGACAGAGCGAGACTCCGTCTCAAAAAAAATAAAAATAAAAATAAAAATTAAAAAAAAAATAAAATTATGCTACAAAAGCAGTAATTCAGGCACCAAGGCGACTAGCTATTGCTTACTGAGCATGTATTCAGTGCTGGGCCCATTCCACAGGGTATATCATTTACTCCTCACACAGGTCTGGAAGAGAAGTCTGAAGGCCAGAGAGGGCCTGAGTTACCATACACCAGGCCATGAGCACCTCCTTTGAGTCTACATTCTCAGCTGTCTACCTAGTGAGCTTCTATTATTTTGACCAGACCCTCATCTGTTCTCTCCTCTTTCTGGTATCATCACTCACCTTTGCTAGATACAGACCATATAGTTGCCCCAACCTCCCTTGACGAAAAGGTAGGCAAGTGACTGAAACTAGACCCAACTGATATTGAATTTGAACTTGAACTTGATATTGAACTCCCTTGAACTTGAATCTTAAGAAGCTTGGCTGGTACTGATCTAGCCCACTATTGAGTTCCAAAGAGACACTCCTTTAAGTCTCACTTTGCTTAAGTCTATCACAGTTTATTTCTGTTGCCTGCAACCAACAAACTGTAACCAAAACTGTCGTTACTTACAAGCTGGTGCTGACAAACACAAATCTTCTTATTCTCCTTTTGTTCCAATGAGAGAAAGCTGATGCAGCCTGAAACTTGCAAAGTCCCCTCAGCACTTTCTGAAAGGAGGAGAGTCTTGGGTGCCAGGGCCACAGACCGTGGGACATTTGAGAAAGGAACTGCCTGATAAACAGCAAACGTGCCAAGCGAACGCTTTCAGGGAAACAAGGGTTGTCTGAACGCTATTGATTCCAGGTCCACTAATGGTTCAGGCTGCGAGGCTGGGTGTGACAGCTCTGCCTCACTCAGTGCTGTAATGCACTGCCAAGTCAGGCCTATTTTCTGGTGTCAGCAGGGAAATGGGAGACTATTAAGGAAGCACCTTATCAGGAACTGAGCTCAGTGTCACTGGGGAGATGGTGGCAATTAGCATGATGGAAGCCATGCCCCCGCTCCTAGCCAGGTGCAGAAGAAATTAGTAGACCTCCTAACTGACAGGTCAGCAAAGGCCCCAGCAGGAAGAGGTCCCTGGGCAAATGCAGATGCTGGCTTTTCTCCCATTGGGAAGATCCCTACCCCTTCCTAGCCATCTTCTGAGGTGCTCTCCACACACTCATTTGGGGGTGTGTGTCTCTCTACTTTGCCTTTCCCCAGTTGCAAAAGCAATAAAAACCCTTCTCATGTGAATGGTGCGTCGTATGGATTATGTCAGGCAGCAGTGAGGGCAAGGGCCCAAGATTTGGAGACTAGAGTGTCTGGGACAAATGGGTGAATAAGGCAGACACTGTCTTTGCCTTCTGTGGCTCTGAATCTAGAGGAAGCTACAAGTGAATGTGTGAGGGGCCTTACTTTGAAGAAACGCTCACACATGGCTTATCACTTCTCTCCCACCCTTTACCCCATTCCAAACACAGGTGATGTAAAGGAAGTGGGTCTAGCCTGCAAGCTGGGAGACCCATTTCCTGCCCTGCGTGAGTTTACTGTATGACATCTCAAAGACCCCTTTGCCTCTCTGAGCTTCTGTTTTCTCAACTATAAAATGAGGCAATCAGGCCGGGCGTGGTGGCTCAAGCCTGTAATCCCAGCACTTTGGGAGGCCGAGACGGGCGGATCACAAGGTCAGGAGATCGAGACCACAGTGAAACCCCGTCTCTACTAAAAATACAAAAAATTAGCCGGGCGCGGTGGCGGGCGCCTGTAGTCCCAGCTACTCAGGAGGCTGAGGCAGGAGAATGGCGGGAACCCGGGAGGCGGAGCTTGCAGTGAGCCGAGATCGTGCCACTGCACTCCAGCCTGGGCAACAGCGTGAGACTCCGTCTCAAAAAAAAAAAAAAAAAAAAAAAAGAGGCAATCACTAGGTGTTCTCGGAGTTAGTGCCTCTCTCCAAGAAGCAGATCCCAGGAAAGGATTGAACATGCGAGGACTTAACAAGAAGAAATGCCTGTGAGAAAAATGGTGAGGGAGCTGGGAAAAGCTGAGAGAGCCTCGGAGGCCCCATGAGGCAGGTCTGACTCTGAGTGAACAAGAGCGAGAAGGAGTGAAATGGAGTACTTAGACTGTACTGCAGTCTAAGGAAGGCTCAGAAAGGCCATCAGAGAGTCCTTGAGCCAAAGTGGGCTATCAGAGGAGTCCAGTGTCTTCCAGAGACAGGACTACTTTAGCCTCTCTGCTGCATTCTGTCATCCGGAAGCAGCTTGCGGGAGGCCGGGCCTTGGAGCACACAGTGATGGATTGTGGAGCCAGCAGCTGGGGCCTCCTGTCATTGCAGGGCAGCAAGGTGCATTCTTTTGGCAACAGCAATCTCTAAGCATCCTGGATGCCCTGCTGTTCCATGTGACAACAGACCCCAGACCCATGGCAACTTGAGAGGGCCTGGCTGGGCACAGCCCGGCAGGCCGACCTCTTAAGTAGCCCCTGCGTGGCAGCTGTTCTCGCACATTCCCTGATGGCAAAGTTGGCAGGATATTTATGTTTGTTTGACACTTTGGGATCAAATGTTTCCTGTCTCTCCTATTTTTGGCCTTGCTTTGGTCTTCAGAGAAGGGAAGTTGGGGGCTTCAGTTTCCCTGCTGCTGTCTTTGTTTGAAGTAAAGCCAAACAAAAGACACCCTACCCTGATCATGTCTGTCCTGCCTTTCCTGGGGCCTCCCAGCCCTGCAGCAGCTCCGCCTCCTGGACCCTCCACGCGTGTGTCTACACGTAGGAAGCAGTATGGGTCTGGTATTCAACTTCTAGGTGGGTCTGGGCTTAGACAAACCTGGATATGTGTATTTGTTCCACCATTGCCAGCAGCACAACCCTGAGCAAATGGTTACCTTGGTAAGCCCTAACTTCCTCATCTATAAAATGGGGATATTTGCCTAACTCCTTGCTTGAATCCAGGAGTTCAAGACCAGCGTGGGCAAAAGAGTGAGACCCTATCTCTAAAACAAAACAAAACAAAACAAAATTTAAAATTAGCTAAGTGTGTGTGGCACGCACCTGTGGTCCCAGCTACTTGGAAGGCTGAGGTGGGAGGATCATTTGAGTCAGAGAGACTGAGGCTATAGTGAGCCATGATCACATCACTTCACTCCAGCCTGGTTGACGGAGCAAGACCCTGTCAAAAGAAAAAGAAAAGAAAAGAAAAGAAAAAAGAAAAAAACCTACCTTATAGAGTCATTGCGAGGATTAAATAAGATAAGGCACACACATGAAGTCTTCAGTATAGCTTGCTTATGGAACACGCTCAGTGAATGATACTTACTAGTTGTAGCACTTACAAAACATCTACTGTCAGTCTTATTATTACCTTCAGTAGTATCTTCTGGTGAGTGACATGGAGGTCTTGGAAGTTTCTCCTATCCTCAAGAAGCATACAGACTAGAATAATAACACACAAAAAGCCTTGCTGAGATCAGCCACTAGGGTTTTGGAGGTTGGTTTGCAGAAGTTTGCCACAGTTAGGTCTGTCTCATTCATTTCTCCACTTTTACAAGGCTTCCCTCTCATGTCTGCAGTGTGATCTGAATGGATGGGCAGTGTCTTAGACCTGGCACACCACAGCGTGTAGAGATGGTGCTCCAGGCATGACGAGAGGCACTGAGCGGACTGGGGACCAGGAAGAGAGCTGGTTGGGAGTGATGATAGATACAGCAGGAGGGAGAGGTGTGCCCTCAAGCCCCAGTGATAAAGGGCCTCATAGACCAGATTAAGGAATGGGACTTGATCCTGAAGGCAACGAGGGTGCCCTTGAAGAGTTTCAAGTGGGAGAGTGATGTAATCAGATTTGTCTGATGGCTTCAGAACAATGTACCAGGTTAGCCCCTTTCCCTGGGGAAAGCCTGTCCCCTGGGAAGGAAAATAGGAAGAGAAAGAACTGGAATTGCCACCGCCCCTTAAAAGCACTGCCTGCTCAAACTTTCCCTGACCTGTCGTGTCTGAACAAAGGCCCCATGGCCAGCTGGAGAGGAGCCTTGTTGATTACTCACAATTCCCTTCCCGAGAGGACGGGCGCTGATGTGTTTTCTCTTGATAACAGTGGCTCCTTTCGAGCAATAGGACTTCCTGTCTGATCGGAGAGCAATTACTGTACCTCCAAAGAGAAAACGCTTTAAACAAATCCAGTTTTAGCCCTCTGTGATAACAGAGACGTTTGCTCACTCATCAACCATTAGCCCTGAGCTTAAGGAAGAGTGAGTACTTAGGACCAGAATGATGTTTCCAGATCTGTTTGGTAAAAGATTCCAGTGGCTGAAGGGGACATAATCCCAGGGAATCTGGACCCCCTCCTCCAGCCTGGGCTCCGAGCTCCTGGCTCTCCTGATTCTCCCCAACCCAGAACAACCCCCGCACATCACAACCGTAAGGTTGGGTCTACTTGGGGCAAGTCGTAGCTGCTCAGATCAAACTCGGTGTCTCTTGGTCTGTGTGTATGAGAGGATCATAAGGAAATCTGCATGAAGACAATTTGTTACCCAACAGCCAAAAGTTAAAACTGCTTTTTCCTTCCCATTTTAGGTGGTGGTGGTGGTTGTTGTTTTTTTTTGTTTTGTTTTGTTTTGTTTTGTTTTTTTTGAGATGGAGTCTCGCTCTGTCTCCCAGGCTGAAGTGCAGTGGCACAATCTCACTGCAAGCTCTGCCTCCCAGGTTCATGCCATTCTCCTGCCTCAGCCTCCCGAGTAGCTGGGACTACAGGCGCACGCCACCACACCCAGCTAATTTTTCGCATTTTTAGTAGAGACGGGGTTTCACCATGTTAGCCAGGATGGTCTGGAACTCCTGACCTCGTGATCCGCCTGCCTCAGCCTCCCAAAGTGCTGGGATTACAGGCGTGAGCCACCGTGCCTGGCCTGTTGTTGTTGTTTTAGACAGGGTCTCACTCCATCACCCAGGCCGGAATGCAGTGGTGTGATCAAGGCTCACTGCAACCTCTGCCTCCCGAATTTAAGCTCTCTTCCCATCTCAGCCTCCCAGGTAGCCGGGATTACAGGTGCATGCCACCACGCCCAGCTAATTTCTTGTATTTTTAGTAGAGATGGGGTTTCACCATGTTGCCCAAGCTGCTTTTGATCTCCGGGGCTCAAGTGATCCACCTACCCCAGTCTCCCAAAGTGCTTGATTACAGGCATGAGCCATGGCACCCGGCTGGGAGATTTGAAAACAGAAAATTCTACCCCTAACATTCTTACCAGAGACCATGAGCTGTCATAACTGTCTCCTTTCCAGGACCTGCTGAAATATCCCTCACTCCCTTGCTATTGTAAGACTGAGAAAAGGATAAAAGGGAGATAATCATATATTAGTTAACACTTACATGGCGCTTGCAATGTGCCAGGCACTGCTGTAAGCACTTCATGTATATTAAATCCTGTAATCCTCAAAATGACCCTGTGACAATACTACTATTATTATTACCACTTTTAAATGAGACCACTGGGGCATAGGAGAGCTAAGAAACTTGCCAAAGGTCACACAGTCAGTGTACGGCCCAGCCAGACTCCAGACCCAGGCAGTCCTGGTTGCAGATTTTGCACTTGAAGTCACCATGCATACTACACACAACCATCATGCTCTCCCCTCATCTGTACCTCCCCCTGTGTTCAATCCTGGCTCCATCCTTACCTCTTCCAGGAGGTTTACCTGAGCCTACAAGTTCCTCGAGGGCAGGGATAGTAATCTTACTCATCTCTGCCTCCTTGGCACTTAGCACCTAACTGATGCTCAGAATATTTGTTGAATAAATATAATGATTTATTGAGCACTGGCTAGAGATTCTTTGTGTTCTAAGGACTTCTGTAACTGTCAGCACTCTCTAAGTCGTAACAGCTTGTAATGTGCTCATGACTGTCCTCACAAGTGAATGCTTTGTGTCCTGGCGTAGACTGTGAGATCCTCTGGCCTTCCTTGGCAGGAAGCTCAGTTCAAAATTAGTGCACAGTCAGTATTCTGATGTGGCATTTTCTCTGCTTTCCTTCATACTAGGTGTGGTAGGCAAAATAATGGTTCCCTCAAAATTTCAATCCCAATCCCCAGAGCCTGTGGATATGTTACGTTATACAACAGTGAGGGAGAAATTTACACATAGAACCAGGTTGCTAACCAGCTGGCCTTGAGATGGGGAGAGCCGCCTGGATCATCCAGGTGGGCCCAGTACAATCACAAGGGTCCTTATAAGCAAGAATCAGAGTGTAGTTGGAAGATACATACTGCTGACTTTGAAGATGGAGGAAGGGGCAAAATAATGGCTTTCCCAAAACGTTCATATTCCAATCCACAGAACCTGTGGATATGCTATGTTATATAATAGCAAGGACCCAAGGAGTTCAGATAGCCCTGGATTCCCTCCCAGAGGCTCCAGAGGAATGCAGCCTGTCGACACCTTGATGTTAGCCCCATGACACCCATTTTAGACTCTGACCTGTAGAACTGTAACATAATACATTTGCATAGGGTTTTTTGTTTGTTTGTTCGTTTGAGACAGAGTTTCACTCTTGTTGCCCAGACTGGAGTGCAATGGCACAATCTCTGCTCACTGCAACCTCCACATCCTGGGTTCAAGCGATTCTCTTGCCTCAGCTTCCCAAGTAGCTGGGATTACAGGCACCTGCCACCACGCCCAACTAATTTTTGTGCTTTTTGTAGACAGAGTTTCATCATGTTGGGCAGGCCGGTCTTGAACTCTTGACCTAAGGTGATCCACCGGCCTCGGCCTCCCAAAGTGCTGGGACTACACACGTGAGCCACTGCGCCCAGCCATCTTGCACTGTTTTAAGCTCCTAAGTTTGTGGTCATTTGTTACAGCAGCCATAAGAAACTGATACACTGGTACTGGACATAGGACAAAATCAACATGGTCTCTGCCCTTACAGAGCTTGCTGAATATTCCCAATGTCTGGGGACGCTGGTTCTGGCAGACAGTTCCTGAAACACATTGGGTCCCAGAAGCATTTCTGGGGCAGTGCGAGATCTGCCCTCTCTGGGGCTGAGAGCCTGTCAGTGGTGTTTCGTGCTCTCTCTGGCGGACTTACCTCCTTTTGCTACCATTTATTGCACATTTTCTACATGCTAGTGACTACACTAAGTGTTTTGCATACAGATCTAATTTCATCCTGACCACAGTGCTCTGAGAGAGGTATTTTTATCCCCATTTACCAGATGAAGAAACTGAGGCTCTGAGAGGAAAAGTGACTTTCCTAAGTGCACACAACTAGTAAGTGGTAGGTATGAGCCCAAGACTTCTGACTCTGAGCTCACATGTGCTGCCAGCCACTCTATTTTGGTTCCAACCTCTGCAAGGCAGGGGGCGAGGCAGGCCAACCCCACCCTGCTTCACCCCAGCCCCACTCACACCTCAAGGCAGTTGCAGGGCCCACTCAGGGGTTCCAGTAATAGGGCAGAGTCCTTTGTCTAGGCAAATGCTCTTCCCACCCAGTAGCACAGATGGGTGTTTTCCTCCCAGAAGCCTGACTGAGGCTGAAATACACATGATTCAGTGTAGCTCATGAGGGGCTGTCCTGGATAAAAACCCTAGGACAGGCTGAGTGTAGTGGCTCACACCTATAATCCCAGCACTTTGGGAGGCCAAGGTGGGTGGATCACTTGAGATCAGGAGTTCAAGACCAGCCTGGCCAACATGGTGAAACCCTGTCTCTACTAATAATACAAAAATTAGCTGGGCGTGGTAGCACACGCCCGTAATCCCAGCTACTAGGGAGGCTGAGGCACAAGAATCGCTTGAACCCCAGAGGTGGAGTTTGCAGTGAGCCGAGATCGCACCACTGTACTCCAGCCTGGGTGACAGAGTGAAACTGTCTCAACAAACAAACAAACAAAAAGCCCTTGGGCAGAGTGGGTGATACGGCAGTACGCAGCAGGACTGGAGACTGCCTGCCAAGTGTACAGAGACAGACATGGGCTCCGATTCCTGGGGAGCTCAGGCCTGGGGAATGGCCCCTGAGGAAGCTGAGACTGGGATGTGGCTCTACTCCAGGCCTTCTCATTAGGCCAGCTTCATGCCTCCCCAGCCTTCATCTCTGAGGTGGCTGCATTTCCACCAAGTGGAGGCACCTCGATCCAGCCTTCAGGAAATTATGGCTTAGGGTTGGGGGCAGTAATTATGGCAATAACAACAATGGCAATAATAATAAAATAGTTACCATTTATTAGGTGTTTGCAAACATTAAAGTAATTCCATTTAACCCTCACAATGATCATTTGAGGTAGATTCTCTTATCATCCTCACTTTACAGATGGGGAAACTGAGGCTCAAAGAATGGACTTCTCAAAGTCACACAGCCAGTAAACATAGAGCCTGGTTCCCCCAGTTCCAAAGCACATGCCCCGTAGGAGTTGGGGACACATTTACAACTGAGATCATTAACCAGGTTGCTTGTCATCATGACCTAAAAAAAAAAAAAATGGTGGGGGGTGGTCTCTGGCCTGCTTCCATTTCTCCAAGGATCCTGGCTCTGATGCAGCTCTTGGCTCTTGGTTTGGGAACCCTGCTGTGGGACTCAGGGCTCTCTAGCCAGCAAAGGGTGTGTGTGTCTGTGGGGCGAGCCACGCTATCACACTGAAGTAGAGTGGAGAGGAAGTGACTCAATCATCAAAGGCCTGGTCTTCCTCGGGGAACTGTCCCTAATCACAATTATCCCGCTACAATAATACCATTTCAGAGACACTGTGAGCCAGGGCACTGTGTAGCCATGTAAACTGCTTCCTGTATCTGCCAAACCCAACAGCATTCGGCAATTAATAGAATCCAGCAAGGCCTCCTGCTCCGATAAGGCCAGAGCCATGCTGCTGCTGGCCTTGTTGTTCTAATGACGAAGAGCCCTTATGTTGCAAAGTCATCCTCTCCTCCCTGCTAGCGGGGCCACAGTGGCCTGGGGTCCCAGGAGGCCAAGGACGGCTATGCACAATCTGCTTGGTCTTAAAATTTCATTGAGATGAAAATTATTTTCACTGTCCTGCTAAATAAAAATCATGACTATCCAGGTCACCCTCAGATCCCTTGATGGAAAACTGATGTTGTGGGATTGGGTAGGACCCCTGCAGTCTAGAATGGAAACCACAAGTAAGTAGGCACTTCGTGAGGTGGCTCAAAGGAAGAAGGAGTTAGAAAAAGGTCATACAGTGCCACCTCTAGATGGTACCAGGGCTCTGGGATATTCACGAACCTCAGATCCTTGGCAGAGGGCGGTGGCTCACACCTGTAATCCCAGCATTTTGGGAGGCTGAGGTGGGAGGGTACCTTGTAGCCAGGAGTTCAAGATCAGCCTGGGCAATATAGTGAGACCCCGTCTCTCCAAAAATTTTTTAAAATAGCTGGGCATGGTGGTGCATACCTGTAGTCCCAGCTACTTGGAAGACTGAGGCAGGAGGGTCCCCTGAGCCCAGGATTTTGAGGCTGCAGTGAGCTATGATTGCATCTGCACTCCAGCCTTGGAGACAGAGTGAGACCCCTATCCCTGAAAAAAAAAAAAAAAAAAACAGAGCCTAGGATCCTTACAATCAACTGCTTTGCAGGGCACAGAGAAACACTGGAGAAAAGGACCTACTCCCACAGAAATTCTTTGTGGTCCTCCAGATGCTGTTGGGAGACGCTGTTTTGGTTTCAGGGCCTCCCTGAATGTCCAGGGCGAATGTAGTTTGACAAATGATGGTGACCTGGCAGACCCACCTGGCTCTGCCACCCAAGCTCAGGGTCAAACAAGGTAGATGCACTTTAAAACACTGTTCTTGGCCGGGCGCGGTGGCTCAAGCCTGTAATCCCAGCACTTTGGGAGGCCGAGACGGGTGGATCACGAGGTCAGGAGATTGAGACCATCCTGGATAACACGGTGAAACCCCGTCTCTACTAAGAAATACAAAAAACTAGCCGGGCGAGGTGGCGGGCGCCTGTAGTCCCAGCTACTCGGGAGGCTGAGGCCGGAGAATGGCGTGAACCCGGGAGGCGGAGCTTGCAGTGAGCTGAGATCCGGCCACTGCACTCCAGCCTGGGCTACAGAGCGAGACTCCGTCTCAAAAAAAAAAAAAAACAAAAAACAAAAAACAAAAAACAAAACAAAAAAAAACCACTGTTCTTCCCATTTTTCTATTTTCCTTTGGTAACTAGTGCCCTCATTTCTTGCCACAGGGTGGGGCATCCTCATTTCCTTGTGAAGGATCAAGTGTCTGCATTCTCCAGGGGAAGAGGTGATTAATTCATTTGACTCATTTTGGACACTTCAGCCAAATTCCCATGAAGGTCACGCTGGTCACGCTGGTCATGCTGACTGTGGTGTGATTCTGGCTCTCTTCTCAGAGGAGTGACTTCAGAGCTGGGTCACTCTCCCCCTCCCAAGAACAATGCAAATGAAGGCAAAGGGATTTTTGCCTGGGCAAGGCCAGAAGAACCTTTGGGGAGGAGGGAGAGGCCCAGAGGATGTGGGTGTTTTAAAATTGGCTCTCGATTTGATGGAAGACATAGTCCCTCTCTCAAGGTGATTTGCAAATTGTACTCAAGCATGGTCATTTCCCCTGATTTAGATCTTTTTTAATTGTTAGCTACTATTCTGAGTTTGGGGCCCATTCTGATGAATTTTCTTGGTAGAATTTTTTTTTTTTTTTTTTTTTTTTTGACAGTGTCTCACTGTCACCCAGGCTGGAATGCAGTGGCAGGATCTTGGCTCACTGCAACCTCCACTACCTGGGTTCAAGCGATTCTTGTGCCTCAGCCTCCTGAGTAGCTGGGACGACAGGTGTGCACCACTACGCCCAGCTAATTTTTGTATTTTTAGTAAAGACGAGGTTTCACCATGTTGGCCAGGCTGGTCTCGAACTCCTGACCTCAAGTGATCCACCTGCCTCAACCTCCCAGAGAGCTAGGATGACAGGTGTGAGCCACTGTGCCTGGCCTTTTTATCATTATTATTATTATTATTATTTTGTAGACACAAGGTTTCACTATGTTGCCCAGGCTGGTCTCAAACTGTTGGGCTTAAGCAATCCACTTGTCTTGGCCTCCCAAAGTGCCAAAGTGCTGGCATTTACAGGCGTGAGCCACTGTGCCTGGCCAGAAATCTTTTTCCAGTTCTAGTCGTTTTATGCTATAATAGAATGGACTGGGGAGGTAGACAGGAAGTAGTAATGGAGCGGGTACTCTAGCATAATGGGTGGTAGTTTGGCTGCTAGGATTTGAATCCCAGCTCTGCACCTCCTTGCTGTGCAACCTTGAGCAAGTTATGCACCTGTCTCCATCTCAGTCTCCTTGCCTGTACCATGGTGATAATTATAGGACTCACTGCACAGGATTGTTGTGCTGGTACATGGAAGTGCTCATTACCCACATAGTGAGCTACTAATGATGTTTAATTTTTATGTTGTATTAGAGTATCCCTTTTCCCTACTTCTCAGTGTCCAGACCTTCCTCAGGAATAGCCCACCTATGAAATGTCCCTTATTATATGTGTAACAGAATGAAATATACAACTCATACCCAGGCAAGGCTTGGACAGGAGACTCACTACTCAACTAGGTAGTCCATTTCATTTTCAGATCATTCTGGTTGATAGAGATTTCTTCTTTTCGTCGAATTAAAGGCTGTCTCTCTGGAGCCATCATTTAGTTTCTGCTGTGCTCTCCAGAACCATAGGAAATTTAGGTCTAACATTGCTTCTGTGTGGAAACTCGTCAAATATCGCAAGATAATTGGTATATGCCTTCCGAGATGTCTCCATCCAGAATGCTGGTGAGTCCAGTCCATGAGGCTGGTCACCCTCATTGGAACATGTCCCCATTTATCAATTTCTCTCTGGTGGGAGGGTGAGATCAAAGAAATCAGAAGACTCATTCGTTTAACAGGAAACACTTTGCAAGTTTCAGATATTTTGTTATGGGGGTGAATCTCCACCCCTATGGCACCAAAATGGTTGGCGTTGGCTGATTAATGAGAGGTGGTTCTGGAGATTAAGCATGCCCCAGTGCCCTGTAGCTAGCTGGCAGAACATTTCCTTCACTAGAAGTACTGGAGGTAGCTTTCATGGAAAGATGACAGGGCCCCTCTGAGGCAGGGCTGTGGCTCAGCCTTCCCAAGGCCTGGCAGCAGGTTGGGCCAGATAACAGCTGGATAGCAGCATCAGGGAGCCACAGGAAGACCAGTACTAATCTCTCGGGCCATGTTGTGTGAGCATCTGAGATCTGGGGAAGGGACACCATGGTCTTTGACGCATTTGATTTGGGCCCAGGAGACCTCCCACTCCCTTGTCTTCATGTAACAGTTAGCTGCTTCAGAAGATAATATCCAGTCCCAACTTTGTTGTACCTAGTTCAAAGGGAATAGCTGACTTTCGCTTTTAGTTGCTCTCTAATGAGAATTTCAGTCCAAATTCCTTGGTCCGAAGTCATATTGAACGGTCATGACTATCACGCATGTTTGAGCCTTAAGTCACTTTGTCTAGCTTTTTACATCCTGGGCACTTAGAAAGCATTTGTTCAGCCATCCACCTAGCCATCCATCTATCCATCCATCCATCCATATATTCATTCAACAACTTGTGTCTGAGTTCCTACTGTGTGCCAGGCACTGTGGTAGGCATGGGGCTATCATGGTGAGAAAACCAGGTAGATTGCAGATTCCTGCCCTGGCTGAGCTTAAGATCTAAGTGGTGGAGGCATACATTAATTAAAGAATTACTAAAGTATGTACAGAACAACAAACGAAATCAAATGTTATAAAGAAAGGGAGTAAAGTTCTAGAGGAGTGATTTGCTAAGAATCCCATCCAGGACTGTGGGAAGGCCTTGCTGAGACAGCACCCAAGGAGAGAGTAGGTGTCATGTTTACTCCCCAGTCCCCACTCCACACTGCCTAGGGGCCTAGCATGGTCCTCAGCACATAGTAGGTGCTTAATAAAGTTACGTGAATGCAGGAATGTATGCGTGTGTTGACCACGTTGCCCTTGATTAGAATAATACTCTAAATGAAATCTCTTAGCTATGTACCTCTCCAGAGTTTATATAATGCTTCATGTGCATAATTTTGTGGTCCTCGGAATGCCCTCAAAGGAGTGGAAAAGATGGATATTGTTCTCCTAGTTTGATGGGTGAGAGAACTGACAAAACTAAGTTTATATCATGGAAAGGAAGTATAGTGGGTAAAATCTTGCTCTTTGAGTCCTATAGTCCTGGAATAAGCTCTGCATCTTATCGGCTGTGAGAGGCCTGTAATCAAACATGGAGTTCAACAACTTTGCCACATTTTTCCCTGGGCCTGGTGCTTTCCTGAGTTGAGGTTTGCACTAGAGGGCCCAAAGTAATGATTATCTCGTGCTTTTTTTAGGGCCCTGTGAGAACTGGGCTTGCTCGTGGCCCACACGATTAATTAATTGGAGCAATGTCAGTATCCCAGGAAGGAAAATGTAAGCTTTTCAACTTTTGACATGACTTTCTGTAAACTCAACAATCCAACAAATATTTATTCTGTGTTTACACAGAAAAGGCACTGCACTGTTGTAAATATGCTTTCATATCTTAGTAGGGGAATCACCTTCCAGAAATTTCTGTTTTAATAAAATTAATAACCACAGTGACCAGTTGTTGAGCCCTCATTATGTACCAGATGCCGTGCTAAGTATTTAACACCCATAGTTAATTCTCACAATGCTACATGATAGGTGATATTACTCCATCCCCAACAACCATGAGAGTTAATTTTTTTTTTTTTTTTTTTTTTTTTTTTTGAGATGGAGTCTCACAGTGTCGCCCAGGCTGGAGTGCAGTGGCATGATCTCGGCTCACTGCAAACTCCGCCTCCCAGGTTCACAGCATTCTGCCTCAGCCTCCTGAGTAGCTGGGACTACAGGCACCTGCCACCATGCCTGGCTACTTTTTTTGTATTTTTAGTAGAAACGGGGTTTTACTTTGTTAGCCAGGATGGTCTCGATTTCCTGATCTCATGATCTGCCTGCCTAGGCCTCCCAAAGTGTTGGGATTACAGGCGTGAGCCACTGCGCCTGGCCGAGAGTTAATTTTATGTGTCAACTTGACTGGGCCACAGGGTACTCAGATATTTGGTCAAACATTATTCCGAGTGTGTCTGTGAGGGTATTTCTAGGTGAGATTAACATTTAAGTTGGTAGACTAAGTAAAACAAATTGTGAGTGTGCCTCATCCAATCAGTTGAAGGCCGCAAGAGAACAAAAAGATGGACCATCCTCAGAGCAACAGGAAACGTTTGCCTGTCTGCCTTCAATGTGTATAGATATCTACATCTATTCTGTTCAGACCTCAATATATACCATGTCACACGGCCAGAGCAGAGGCCACGGGGAGGTTGCCACACTATTTTAAAAAAACACAGATCGCTCAAGAACTCACCCACTATCATGAGGACAGCACTATATTTATTCTTTTCAGGCCTTTATCTCATTCGATCGATCGATAGATAGATCTTCTATTAGTTCTGTTTCTCCAGAGAGCCGTCATATATCCCCTTTACAGATAAGGAAAATGACGCCCCAGCCCTTCTCATGAATATATCCCAAGCTCCACCCATCCTCTTCCCCCTAACCCCACCCCCCCAGGATTTGAAACCAAACATCCTTTTGTTCTCCTAGAGTTCCTTGATCTCCTAGATTGGAAGTGTCCCTGTCTTTGGACTCTTTTCTGCATTCATCTCCCTCCCTTCATTCCTGCTGCCAGTACCTACTGCCAGACCCCCAGCTTCCTCCCTGTGGGTGGAGGTGATATCACCTGAGGGGTTCCCATAGCTGCAGACCCTCCTGATCACCAGTCAGGATCTTCCCCAAACTCAGGTCTTCCCTCCCCAGGCCCCCTCAGTCACCAGAGGCTTTAGGCACAAAGCCCAGGGCTTACATGCTTTTTCGGATTAAGTCCCAGCATAAAGCTTTAGGTATGAAAAATATGTTTTAACTGATACCAAAATATGAAAAGAAGAATTGAAATTAATAAATATTCCAACAATGCCTTAAAAATTAATTTGTTAAACTTCGTAATTTCATCTCAACAGAAAATAATTTTAGGATTTTTGTTTTGTTTCGAGACGGAGTCTCCCTCTGTCACCCAGGCTGGAGTGCAGTGGCGCGATCTCAGCTCACTGCAACCTCCACCTCCTGAGGCCCTGCCTCAGCCTCCTGAGTAGCTGGGATTACAGGCACACGCCATCACGCCCAGCTAATTTTTGTATTTTTAGTTGAGATGGGGTTTCACCATGCTGGTCAGGCTGGTCTCGAACTCCTGACCTCATGATCCACCCACCTCGGCCTCCCAAAGTGCTGGGATTGCAGGAGTGAGCCACTGCACCCGGCAATTTTAGAGTTTTTAAAATCACTTTGAAAGAATATCTGAATGTGCATGGTGACTGTTGCATCATTCTAGCCAATGGTAAAATAAATGTATTTGTAAGCAAGTAATTTTTTAATTTTATTTTAGGTTCAGGGGTACATGTGCAGGTTTGTTATAGAAGTAAGCTCATGTCATGGGGGTTTTTTGTACAGATTATTTTGTCACCCAAGTACTAGGCCTATACCTAACAGATTTTTTTTTTTTTTTTTTTTTTTTTTTTGAGACAGAGTCTCGCTCTGTCACCCAGGCTGGAGTGCAGTGGATGGATCTCAGCTCACTGCAAGCTCTGTCTCCTGGGTTTACACCATTCTCCTGCCTCAGCCTCCCAAGTAGCTGGGACTACAGGTGCCCGCCACCTCACCCGGCTAGTTTTTTGTATTTTTTAGTAGAGATGGGGTTTCACCCTGTTAGCCAGGATGGTCTTGATCTCCTGACCTCGTGATCCACCCATCTCGGCCTCCCAAAGTGCTGGGATTACAGGCTTCAGCAACCGCACCTGGCCAATGTTTTTTTTTTTTCTGATTCTCTCTCTTCTCCCACTTTCCACCCTCACATAGGCCCCAGTGTCTGCTGTTTCCCTCTTTGTGTCCATGTGTTCTCATTATTTAGCTCCCACTTATAAGTGAGAACATTTGTGTAATAAGTAATTTTAAAGGTGACAATTATCAAAATCTCATCTACTTTTTCTAAAGAGAAAAGTATATATATATATATACACACACACACACACACACACACATGTATATAGCGTGGGATGTGGCTGTGCCTGGGTCCTAACAAATTCTTAAAACCCCTTGCCCGTTTGTACCCACTTATGGTATTCAGTGCCCCCCATTACCCAGCCCATCCTGCTCTGCACTTTATCTCATTCATTCATTCATTCACTTGTTCAACAAATTCAACTGATACTTGTGATTGATATTCTGAGTTAGGCATGACCAAGAAGGAGCCAACATAACAAGTTGGCCTGTCCACAGTAACACCAGTCAAAGCAAGATGCCTCAAGCTCACAGTTGCAGGGGCAGACAAGGACGGGGAGACAAGGAGAGAGAAGTATGAGGCTGGAGTAGGCACCTGGGGTCAGGTTGTATAAGGTCTAGTAGGCCACAGTAAGAGGCCTGGATTTTAAGCAGGGGAATGATTTGCTTCATGTTTTAAACAATTCCCTGCCACTGCTAGGTGAGAAGCAATCAACAACTGGAACCTGCATTTGTATAGTGCTTTACGATTTACACAGGCATACAGCACTAAGCAGGACAAACCTGGTCCCCAGCCTCCAGAAGCTTACACTAGACTGTGGGGAGTAGCACAGTGGCAGGTGGATTGGAGATCACCTATAAGCAACTAAGCAAATAGATTACAATCAACTGTCAGGTTTATTTGAAGAGAAATAAATGAGGGAAAGAAACTTGAGTGTGGCTGGAGGGAAGGTACTCTTTTTAGACAGGTTGTTTTTAGAGAGGCTAAAAAGGCCTCTCTGTAGAGGTCACATTGAAGCAAAAACATAAATTAAGTCAAGAAGTCAGCCAGGCAAGCGTCTGAGGGGGAGAGTTCCAGGCAGAGGGAATAGCCAGTACAGAGGCCATGAGATAGGTATGGGCTTGGTGGGTTGGAGGGAAGGTAAGGACACCAGCCCTGCTGGAGCAAGACTGAACAAGAGGAGAGAGTTAGGAGTTAAGGGCAAAGAGCTGAGGGGAGTGGGCAGGACATGGAGGATTTTGGTCAACACTCAACTCCCCTGCTCTCCAGAATGTTCCTTCAGCTGCTCACTTTACAAATGCTGCCATTGTACGGGAGGCACTTTAATGGCTGAGTGGCTCATTAAGCAGTGGCAGCAGTTTGCCAAGCCATGGGACATCGTGGATCTGCCAACACCTCCCTCCGACAGACATCTCTGTGGGCAGAGCCAGCCAGGCACAAATTACCTCACTAAACAGCCACTGCCTGTCAATTCCAGCAAAGGCCTCCTTGGACCCCCTTGGCTTTGTTGCCCTAAGAGTCCCACTTGCCGCTCACCATTTTCCTCTTAAATGCCAACGGCCCCGTCCTTGTCTGCCCCTGCAACGGTGAGCTTGAGGCCTTTTGCTTTGACTGGTGTTACCATGGACAGGCCAACTTGTTATGTTGGCTCCTTCTTGGTCATATTCTGACTCAGGATTCCTGATTCTTAAATGTAGCAGGAGTTAAATGAGTGTGACATAATTCAAAACTCTCCCATTTTAGAAGTCTGTGGTGACTTATAAACATTTTTCACATGAATGAAACTTTGTTAGCTTTTGTTGAAAAGTTTTGGGAGGTGACGGGGGCTGTAGTTAAACTTGCCCAGTAAATATTTCTGGATCACCTCTTAGTGACAGGCACTATTCGATACACTGGTAGAGCAGTGACCAAAACTCACCAAATCCTTTTGGAAGGAACTTATGTTGAGGGGAGAGGGAAATGGCCAAAGAGCAAGTAAATGACAAATGATCAAGGCACATTCAGATAGTGATCAACTCCACGGGGAAAATGAAACAAGTTGAGTGGGGGCTGGAATGGGGTAGACAGAACCTTGGATCAGATGGCCCAGGACTTGCTCTTTGAGAAGATGGCATCACAGATAAGGCCTAAATTAAAACAGGGAGCCAGTCATGGACTCCTGGGAGAGGTAACAGACAGTGCAAAGGCACTGAAGTAGGAATGGCTTAGCCCTTGGTAGAACAGAAAGGCCAGTGTGACTGGAAGATGGTGAACAAAGGAGAGAGAAGTATGAGGCTGGAGTAGGCACCTGGGGTCAGGTTGTATAAGGTCTAGTAGGCCATAGTAAGAGGCCTGGATTTTAAGCAGGGGAATTATTTGCTTCATGTTTTAAACAATTCCCTGCCACTGCTAGATGAGAAGCCATCAACAACTGGAACCTGCATTTGTACAGTGCTTTACGATTTACATAGACCTCCATGTTTGCAATTACATTAGCATCACAATATCAAACGAAATGGATAGAATTCTTCCTGTTTTACAGAGGAGAAACTGAGGCTCAGAAAGGTTTAAGCAATTAAGCCAGATAAAATGTCAGCAGGTGGCAGGACTCAGTGAGAAGCACCTAGTGAGGAGGCTGCTTCTTAGGAAAAGTTTCCCGCATGTGGGTTAAAGAGAAATGAACAGAAAAATCTAGAAGACATGGACAACTTCGTAGACACATACAATCTATCAAGATTTAAACCAGGGCCGGGCGCGGTGGCTCAAGCCTGTAATCCCAGCACTTTGGGAGGCCAAGATGGGTGGATCACGAGGTCGGGAGATCGAGACTATCCTGGCTAACATGGTGAAACCCCGTCTCTACTAAAAAATACAAAAAACTAGCCGGGCGAGGTGGCGGGCACCTGTAGTCCCAGCTACTGGGGAGGCTGAGGCAGGAGAATGGCGGGAACCTGGGAGGCAGAGCTTGCAGTGAGCTGAGATCTGGCCACTGCACTCCAGCCTGGGCGGCAGAGCGAGACTCCGTCTCAAAAAAAAAAAAAAAAAAAAAAAAGATTTAAACCAGGAAGAAATAAAAAGCCTGAACAGACCAGGCACAGTGACTCATGCCTATAATCCCAGCCCTTTGGGAGGCTGAGGTGGGCAGGTTACTTGAGCTCAGGAGTTTGAGACCAGCCTGCCCAACATGGTGAAACCCCGTCTCTACTAAAAATACAAAAATTAGCCAGGGGTGGCAATCCAATATCTCTGATGAATCTTCATGCAAAAATCCTCAACAAAATTCAAGGATACTAAATTCAGCAATACATTAGAAACATCATTCATCATGACCAAGTGGGATTTATCCCTGGGATGCAAGGATGGTTCAACATACACAAATCAATTAGTGATATATCATATCAACAGAATGATATATGATTTTTGGTGGAGTCTTTAGTCTAAAAACCTGAAGACTCCACTAAAAATCTATTAGACCTGATAAACAAATTCAGTACAGTTGCAGGATACAAAAGCAACATACAAAAATCAGTAGCATTTCTGTATGCCAACAATGAACAATCTGAAAAAGAAATTTTAAAAGTAACCCATTTACAGTAGCCACATATAAAATTAAGTACCTAGGAATTCACCAAAGATGTGAAAGATCTCCATAATGAAAACTATAGGCCGGGCATGGTGGCTCACGCCTGTAATCCCAGCACTTTGGGAGGGCATGGCGGGTGGATCACCTGAGGTCAGGAGTTTGATACCAGCCAGACCAATATGGTGAAACCCCATCTCTACTAAAAATACAAAAATTAGCCGGGCATGTTGGCGTGTGCCTGTAGTCCCAGCTACTCAGGAGGCTGAGACAGGAGAATTGTTTGAACCTGGGAGGCCAAAGTTGCAGTGAGCTGAGATCGTGCCACTGTACTCCAGCCTGGATGACAAAGCGAGACCCTGTCTCAAATAAATAAATAAAAAAAAATAAAGATAAAAAATGTAATGAAAACTATAAAAGACTGATGAAAGAAATTGAAGAGGACTCCCCAGCATGGAAAAATATTCCATGTTCATGGATTGGAAGAATCAAAATTGTTAAAATGTCCATACTTCCAAAAGCAATCTACAGATTCAATGCAATCTCTATCAAAATACCAATGGCATTCTTCACAGAAATAGGAAAAAGCATCCTAAATGTATATGGAACCACAAAACACCCAGAATAGACAAAACTATCCCAAGCAAAAAGAACGAATCTGGAGGAATCACATTACCTGACTTCATATTATACTACAGAGCTTCAGTAACCAAAACAGCATGGTACTGGCACAAAAACAGACACACAGACCAACAGAACAGAGCAAAGAACCCAGAAACAAGCCCACACACCTACAGTGAAATCATTTTCAACAAAGGCGCCAACAACATACACTGGGGAAAAGGCAGTCTCTTCAATAAATGGTGCTGGGAAAACGGGATCTCCATGTGTAAAAGAATGAAACTACACCCCTATCTCTTACTGTACCAAAAAACCACATCAAAATGGATTAAAGACTTAAATCTAAGACCTCAAATCATAAAACTAATACAAGAAAACATTGGGGAAAATCTCTGGGACATAGGTCTGGGCAAAAATTTCTTGAGCAATATCCCACAAGCACAGGCAACCAAAGCAAAAATGGACAAATGAAATCACATCAAGTTAAAAAGCTTCTGCACAGCAAAGGATACAATCAACAAACTGAAGAGATAACCCACAGATTGGGAGAAAATATTTGCAAACTACCCATCTGACAAGGGATTACTAGCCAGAATATAAAAGGAGCTCAAACAACTCTATAGGAAACAATGTAATAATCTGATCAAAAAAGAGGCAAAAGATTTGAATACAGTTCTCAAAAAAAAAAAAAAAAAAAGACATACAAATGGCAAACAGGCATAAGAAAAGGTGCTCAACATCACTGATTATCAGAGAAATGCAAACCAAGACTACAATGAAGTATTATCTCACCCCAGTTAAAATGACTTTTATACTAAAGTCAGGCAATAACAAATGCTGGTGAGGATATGGAGAAAAGGGAACCCTTGTACACCGTTGGTAGAAATGTAAATAGTTCAGTTACTATGGAGAACCGTTTGGAGGTTCCTCAAAAAACTGAAAATAGAGATACATGTGATTCAGTAATACCACTGCAGGGTATATACCCCAAAGAAAGGAAATCAGTATATCAAAGAGATATACTGCACTCTCATGTTTGTTGCAGCACTGTTCACAATAGCCTAGATTTGGAAACAACTTAACTGTCCATCAACAGATGAATGGATAAAGAAAATGTGGTACTTACACACAATGGAGTATTATTCATCCATAAAAAAGAATGAGATCTGCCCCGGCGAAGTGGCTCACACCTGCAATCCCAGAACTTTGGGAGGCCAAGATGAGTGGATCACTTGAGGCCAGGAGTTTGAGACCAATCTGGCCAACATGGCGAAACCCTGTCTCTACTGAAAATACAAGAAATTAGCCAGGCATAGTGGCGCGTGACTTAGCAAGACTCCATCTCAAACAAACAAATACCTAATTAAATAGTTTGTATCACAAAGGATAAATGCTTAAGGGGATGGATACCCCATTCTCCATGATGTGATTATTGTGCACTGCATGCCTGAATCAAAACATCTCATGTGCCTCATAAACATATATACATACAATATACCCACAAAAACTAAAAATTTTTTTAAAATTTTCTTTTTTTTTTTTTTGAGATGGAGTCTCGCTCTGTCACCCAGGCTGGAGTGCAGTGGCATGATCCCAACTCACTGCAAGCTCCGCCTCCCCAGGTTCATGCCATTCTCCCACCTCAGCCTCCTGTGTAGCTGGGACTACAGGCACCTGCCACCACGCCCGGCTAATTTTTTTGTATTTTTAGTAGAGACAGGGTTTCACCATGTTAGCCAGGATAGTCTCGATCTCCTGACCTCGTGATCCGCCCGCCTCGGCCTCCCAAAGTGCTGGGATTACAGGCGTGAGCCACAGCGCCCGGCCAAAATTTTTTTTAAAAAATGGACAAGCAGCTATAACTCTATCCATCTCCTCCCTTGCTGTGGCCAGCAAACAGCACAGTCATGCCTGCTTTCCTCCCTTTGTGTGTGTCATTCCTTACCTGGAATCCCCTCACCCCCATCCCCTTTCCTTCCTCCTACTCAATCCGTTTCTCAACAGCTGCTGCCACAGGAGCGCTTTCCTCTTCCAGCCACCCACCAGAGTGCACATCAGGGTGCTTAATTATTATTACATCAGTATGTCCTTGTATTTTGTCTCATCACCATACCCTGCAGATGCCCATTCCCCCCAGATTTTGTTCGTACCCACCACCACACGCTAATTCTCGTGATAGAGCTAAGCATGTAATAAGTGCTTAATGTGAAACAGAATTCTTTTATTTTTTATATATTTTTTGAGACAAGGTCTCACTCTCACCCAGGCTGGAGTGCAGTGACGCGATCTTGGCTCACTGCAGCCTTGACCTCTGGGGCTCAGGCGATCCTTCCGCCTCAGCCCCCCAAGAAGCTGGGATTATAGACGTGAGCCACCATGCCTGGCTAATTTTTTGTAGAGACAGGTTTTTGCCATGTTGCCCAGGCTAGTCTCAAACTCCTGAGCTCAAGCGATCAGCACGCCTCGGCCTCCAGGCATGAGCCACCACGCCCGGCCAAAACAAAATTCTTTCTATTGAATTTGAGTTATCATTTCCTGAGTGCTTCCTGTCTGCCAGGCACTGAGTTATTGGTATTTTCCAAAAAGTATTTTAGTAATTCTAATAGCAATCGTCTTTGAGAAAGTTACTGTTATTATTTTATACATGAAGAAATGGAAGCTCGGAGATATTAAAAAGAAGCAAATGACACACTTCAACTGTTCTATACATATTTTTAAAAAGAAGCAAATAACTCCTTAAACCCATACTGTTAATCTCCATTGTATTAATACTTCCTTCTTATTGAAGACAGAAAGTTTTTTCCAGCCTTGATATATGAACCTTAGGTGTTAAAAATAGGACTCTAAGAACAAATCAAAATGTTTTCTGGGCTGGGCTCCGTGGCTCACGCCTGTAATCCCAGCACTGTGGGAGGCAGGGTGGGTGGATCACCTGAGATCAGGAGTTTGAGACCAGCCTGGCCAACATGGTAGAACCCTGTCTCCACTGAAAATACAAAAATCAGCAGGGCGTGGCAGTGCACGCCTGTGGTCCCAGCTACTTAGGAGGCTGTGGCAGGAGAATCCCTTGAACCTAGGAGGCGGAGGTTGCAGTAAGCCAAAATTGCGTCACTGCATTTCAGCCTGGGTGACAAAGCAAGACTGTCTCAAAAAAAGGAAAAAAAAAAAATGTTTTCTGCTGCGAACACATAGACTATCATTGCAAAACTTTCTGGGATTAACCATCAGTCCATTGGTCTACACATCTATCCGTTCATCCATTTATCCTAGCAACCACCTTCCCCTCTGATTTATGCCAAGTCTCTGAGGGAGGTCCAAGTATGTCTACAGATAATGGGTGGGGTGACAGGGGAAATGTGTCAAGGAGGTCTGGCTTGCTTCATACTGCCCTGCTCCTTCCCTGAATTAACCCCTTTGCCCATCTAGAAGAAACAGAGGAGTGGTGTCAGTAAGGCTATAGAAACAGGTTCTTGACATCTCCTCTTGTTATTACCACTCCTTTTCAGCTCTGAGTCCAATCAGCCCAGAGCTTCTGCTGAATTTTTCACCCTAAGGAGGCAAAGTATGCTTCAGAAACTCACATTCAGATGTGCAGATCTGTTGTTCGTCTGGATCCGTGGAGTCCAGCGAAGCAAAAATCGCCACTGCTGCAGCGTAGGAGAGAGGACGGCAAAGGACCGCACGGGTGTCTTCCTTCTGCGCTACTCCTTGGTCAGTTCCCTAATCTCCCGGCTTCCATTTTTTCCTTTATTTAATAGGCGAGTAGAACAGGATTTTCTTTTTCCTTCACCTCCTTAATCTTCTCCCAACACAAAGTATCTGGTATAGAAGAGAACTCTAGTAAGACAGAATAAAAACACTGAAACTTTGTTAAGCTAATAACGCATCCAAAGGAGACAATGATGAGGAGGAGTGGGCAATAGCAACAAGAGACAGGTCTGTTGGTCCTGTAGCTACTCCACTCTAGACTTAAAGCAGAGGCAGCAAACTGAAACGCCCTGACGGCACAGACAGGTAATAGAAATAAGCGCAATCAGAGAGCCAGATCTATACAATAGGGCCTTGATGAGCAAGATCACACACGCCTGCTGAGAGGGGTGGGCGCAAGATTGGTGCCACGTGGGAGCACAGGCTCAGTGCTGACAGATCCTTCCGGCTTTGTGAAAAAAGTCAGAAATTCTGATTTTATGCAAAAAATTGTTTATTTTTAAGCATTACTTACTAAGTCACATGATGTGTCAAAGGGAAATACTCCTCTTCTTGAAGATTCCTCATGGAAAGAGACATCTCTAAGAGTAACACTCCTAGCCTCTCCCTACTCCTTACTCATTCCTCCCTTGATGGGAAAAGTACCTTATGACTGATGGGTTTGGAGGGAGAAACTGGGCATTCATAAGAGAGTGCCTTTTCCTCCCTTTCCCTTTGGGTGCTACCTGTCCACACGAGGCACAAGCTCTGCCCTGATGAAAGGCAGCCTCCTGCAGTTCAGTATGAGTAAGTCTGCCTAATTCTAGGATTCTGTATTAGGGGCCCTATTTGCCTATAAGGTATTCTCCAAAAATCCACTCTCTTACTCAGGTGAAACCCAGCCTCCATCAGCTGGCTCTTCATCTTATTTATCAGTTGGTTCACAATTCAGGCAGAGAAAAGAACCTCTAATAACTGGGCCTCCCTCAAGTCTCCAAGAGTCAGCTCTTGTCTCAGGTATCAGCTTGCTCCCTCTGAATACGAATCAAATCTTTGGACGCAGGATGAGGGCCTGCCATCATCCCCCCCATGGTGAAGCTGGGAGCCATGCTTAGAACCCTGAGGGTCTTCTGGTAATTCTACAGGATGGAGCTCAGAGGGAGGGGGTAGAAAGGATTGAGGAGATTGTGGGAGGTAGGAGAAGAGAGACGGGAGGCCGGGCATGGTGCCTCACACCTGTAATCCCAGCACTTTGGGAGGCCAAGGTGGGTAGATCTCTTGGAGTCCCAGAGTTTAAGACCAGCCTGAGCGACATGGTGAAACCATGTCTCTACAAAAAATACAAAAATTAGCCCGGCATGGTGGTGGGTGCCTGTAGTCCCAGCTACTCAGGAGGCTGACCAGGAGAATCGCTCGAACCTGAGAGGCAGAGGTTGCAGTGAGTTAAGATCACACCACAGCACTCCAGCCTGGGCGACAGAGTGAGACTCTGTTTAAAAAAAAAAAAAAGAAAAGAGGGAGGGAAGACCCAAAAAGAGAGACACCTGGATACTCATCCAAAGGGGACATTACAGGGACTGAAAAGCGACTTGGAGGGAAAACAAAAGAAGGCCTTGCACCGTCTTCTGAACATCAGGCGTGTTATTTTCCATTAAATAATGATCTGTACCTATGCACCCTTCCTGGAGGTAACATAAAAATAGTAACATCTCTCATGCCCCTTTCACAAAGTTGAAAGGGTCAAATGCGTTATCTTTAGAGAATCTGATCGTATGACCCTGTTATCTGTATCATCAATAACATAATTCAAGGTGCCAAGAAGAATCAAACTTACTTATCCTGACACCCAATTCCAAAACCCCAGAGCACTAAATTCAGATGTTATTTTCTTAAGGACAATTTAAACACCACTGGGAACAAGAGAAACTACTACCTGGGAAAAAATATTAAATAGCAAAGTAAACTATTTTGAGTCTCACGTATCTAACATTTATTGAGCATTTACTATGTGCCTGTCACTGCTCTGAGAACTAGGGATACAAAATTGAATAAGTCCTCGGAACAAAGAGAGTGTAGAGTGGTGGCAATTTCCGCCAATTCAATATGCTGTGTTTTTGTTTTGTTTTATTTTAACTGAAAATGTATTTTTAAAGAATGTTTGGGAATTATAGCCCTACGATAAACTATGTTTTGTTTCACTTCCTTTAGCCGCTATTTTATGACAGCACTGACCTTCTGACCAAAAGCAAAATTCTGGCCTCTCTGAATATCCCATATTGGCTGGGCTTACTGGGTTTTCAAAATAAATGGATTAGATTTCTCGACCTGTCAAAATACAGAACACGAGGGCTTCTTTAAACTTGGGGGCCTGCTCTGAGTGCAGATTCAGAGCACTCATCTGAGCAGGAGGGCTGAAGTCTAGCTTCTCAGCAACTTGTTATTTTTGATGGAAGCAGGGGTGACTAGAACAAAGAAATTTGCTCAGGCTGGTCAGACTAACTGAAACTTGATGTCACCGGGGCAATCAAGGCATCAGATGCCTTGGACTTCCTCAGGAGCATATTTCAGAGGATCCTATCTCAGACGTAAGCCTAAGCTCCTGAGAGTTCCTGTGGTTACATCCCAGGGAGGGGTCCAGGGAGGAGGTGGGGCCCCTGGGAAGATGGTCTGAGGTGCCCAGTGCACCATAACAAGCAGGGATAGCTATACAATGATGGACTGTGTTGTCAATAATGGAAGGATAGAAAGATGCTTAGAACAACCTGGATTTGCACCTCAGCTTCACTACTTTCTAGGTATGTGACCTTGAGGAAGACCTCAGTTTCCTCATCTGTGCAATGGGGCTGATAACAGTACCAACTTTATAGGACTGTGAAGATAGCAGGCCGGGCACGGTGGCTCATGCCTGTAATGCCAGCACTTTGGGGGACCAAGGCGGGCAGATCACTTGAGCTCAGGAATTTGAGACCAGCCTGGGCAACATAATGAGATCTCGTCTCTAAAAAATAAAATAAAATAAATAATAATAATACTTTTCTATCTTCAATAATAAATTAACCTTAGCTTGCTATACCTCTTTTACTTTATAAACTTTTAGATTTTTTAAACTTTTTGGCTCTTGTGTAATAACATTTAGCTTACAAAAATATTTGTACGGGTATACAAAAACATTTTCTTTATGTTCTTATTCTATAAGCTTTTTTCTATTTTTAAATTTTTTACTTTTTAAACCTTTTTGTTAACAAGACACAGAGCTGGGCATGGTGGCTCATGCCTGTAATCCCAGTAACCTGGGAGGCTGAGAAGGGAGGATCACTTGAGTCCAGGAGATCGAGGCCAGCTTGAGCAACACAGCGAGACACAGGCTCTACAGAAATTTTGTAAAAGTTAGCTGGGCATGGTGGTGCTTGCCTGTAGTCCCAGCTACTTGGAAGGCTGAGGCTGGACGATCGCTGGAGCCCAGGAGTTCAAGACTGGAGTGAGCTATGATGTCACCACTGTACTCCAGCCTGGGCAACAGAGCAAGACCTTGTCCTTAAAAAATGTATAATTAAAAAAATTTAAAAATTAAAAAAAAACAAAGACACAAATACATGATTAGCCTAGGCTTACACAGTCAGGATCATCAAGACATCACTAGGTGATGGGAATTTTTCAGCTCCATTAGAACAGTATGGGACCACTGTCCGTCACTGACCAAAGTGTCATTATTACGTGCATAACTACATATTAGAAAATGCCAAAACTGGGTCAAACAGAAATTGTGATGCTCTAACAGTTAAATTCTTTTTTTTTCTTTTTTTTTTTTTGAGATGAAGTCTTGCTCTGTTGCCCAGGCTGGAGTGCAGAGGGGCAGTCTCGGCTCACTGCAACCTTCGCCTCCCAAGTTCAAGTGATACTTGTGCCTCAGCCTCCTGAGTAGCTGGGACCACAGGCATGCACCACCATGCCTGGCTAATTTTTGTGTTTTTAGTAGAGACTGGGTTTCACCATGCTGGCCAGACTGACCTTGAACTCCTGACCGCAAGTGATCTGCCTGCCTTGGCCTCCCAAAGTGCTGGGATTACAGGTGTGAACCACCACGCCCCATCTAATGGTTAAAGTCTGTTGTTGTATTGTTGTGGCTATATGCCAACGCTTACTCAGAGATAACGTATAACGTCAAATTTGGAATATTTTGTGAATATGAGGCTGCTGGGAAATGACTGACCCCTCCACCCCACCCCTGACCCTGCCCTGAGGCCCTGATCTCTCCTTGTATATGAGAAGGCTTCAGGAGTGTTTAAGGTTTGGCTCACCTTATCTTCTCCCCACTACCTTGTCGCTGTGTAACTTTTTAGGACCTGAGCCCAAAGCATGGGGAAAGAGAGAAGCAAATCCCAGAGTCCATTTACGGCTTGTGTAGGAACAGCAAAGGCCTCACAAAGAGGGGAACTCCGCTGCAGGAAGTGCGTTTATTTCGCAATTTACAAAGGGAAAGGGAAACCTTTCGGGAGTGTGCTTTGCCCTCCAAGGCCACAGGATTTAAACTTCTCTGCCACACCGCCATTGCTTTGAATGAATTATGGGGGCCAATTATCCTGTGAGCATGTGTTTCCTCTATTGTAACAGACTCCATGGTGCTTTCTGTACCTTTCTACACGGTCAGGGTCGGGGGATCTTGCCAAGGTCAGCCAGAAGCATCCTATATGACTGCATGAAGACCCAAAGTCTTCGTAAAGAGAGGGGAGAGGGGTGGCAGGCAAGGACAAGAAAGGAAGTGCAGGAGAGAGGAATGGAGCCACCCCCCTCTTTTTTTTTTTTTTTTTTTTTTTGAGACTCCTCTGTTGCCCAGGCTGGAGTGTAGTGGCACAATCTTGGTTCACTGCAACCTCCACCTCCCAGGTTCTCCTCCCTCAGCCTCCCAACGAGCTGGGATTACAGGCACCCGCTACCACACCCAGCTAATTTTTGTATTTTTGGTAGATTAAGAGTTTTGCCATGTTGGCCAGGCCGGTCTCAAACTCCTGAGCTCAAGTGATCCACCTGCTTCAGCCTCCCAAAGTGCTGGGATTATAGGCGTAAGCCACCACGCCCGGCCTGGAGCCACTTATTAATTCCATCTGGCCACAACCAACAGCTCACCCAAGACATTTGCAGAGTGGTTTTGGGATCACAGAACACATCTCAGAAAGAGGCACATGAAAATCCAGCTCCGGCTCTGCCGCGGTGGGGTGCAGAAGCCCAGTGGAATAATTCCACACTTTCATTTTGCTGGCTCTAGTTCCTAGCAGATCATTAAACGGACATCAAGAGCTGTCCCAGGTGTTGGGAATTATACGATAGAAGGGTTTCCCAGCTAGGAAGTGAAATAAATCATGGAATGAATGCCCACAGACAAAGGGAAGTGCCTATCAGCACTAGGCCAGTGAACAACCTGGGAGCCACAGGAGCGTAAACCAGAGAGGGTTGACGCTGCCAGTTTATATGCTTCTGTCTAACTGTTACTGTGAATTGGGAGCCAGGGAGCAATGTCTGTAGCATCTTGAACTGAAAAAGAATCGTCCATGGTGTTCCCAAGTTTGTCTTCTGTATATTCTTTATTATCACCATTACCTTGACCTTCACCATCAACATTGCTATCATCATTATCGATCATTTTTATCATCATCCCTGGCCTGTGCACAGTCTCTCACAGTTTACAGAGAACTTCTGCACCCGCTATGACAATTGGATCATCACACTAACTCTTTGACGTGGACACAGCAGGATTAGTATCTCCATTTTTCCAAAGTGTAAACCAAGGCTTAGAGAAGGTAAATGGTGGGCCCTAAGTCACACTCAAGTTCAAGTCTCATGTAAGTACTGTCAATTTACAACACTAAAACTTTACCTTGAGAATATCAAAATACTTAACAACTGATAAGGTATGGGTACTAACCAGTCAGGACAAACACCAGCCATAAACAGTGGATGTGGCCATTCTGATTCATGTATTCGAATCTCTCCCAGATATTTGACCCAAAGCCACTACTCTCAACACCACAACTGTGTATCTTTGGGTCCTTCTCTGCCACTTCACATAAGGTCTTCTGTTCCCAAATAACACTGCAAGATGAAGCCCTAAGAGGTGAGATGGTGAGTTATTATAATAAAGAGGGGGCTCTCAATCTTGTCTTCCTTAATGATCTTGAGACAAGGAAGAGGGGAAAATGGCTTAGAGGGGTTCTAGAGGACATGACAGCTAGGACATGGGATTGTGGGCTGAAAGAAGTCACCACTCTTGAGAGCTGGCAGGTTGACTTCAGACCAAGTCTTTAGAGTGTCATGAGGGAATCACAGGTGTTTGTTTGTTTGTTTGTTTGTTTGTTTGAGATAGAGTCTCTCTCTGTTGCCCAGACTGGAATGCAGTGGTGTCATCTCAGCTTACTGCAACCTAAACCTCCCAAATCCAAGAAATTCTCCTGCCTCAGCCTCCCAAGTAGCTGGGATTCCAGGCACCCACTACCACCCCCAGCTAATTGTTGTATTTTTAGTAGAGCCAGGGTTTCACCATATTGACCAGGCTGGTCTCAAACTCCTCACCTCAAGTGGTCCTCCTGCCTTGGCCTCCCAAAGTGCTGGGATTACAGACATGAGCCTGTAATCAAAGACAGGAGAAAAAGCCAGGAATCAGGAGCCAGGTGGAAATAGGATTGGAGTGGGAGCCAATTGCGAATCAAATGAGAAACCTATTTTCCCACTGGAAAAGAGTCTGCTACTTGCTTCTCTTGGTAACATATCTGGCAAGTAGATATGTTGGCTTAGATACAAGGATGGGGATAGATAACAGGTAGTCAGTGCTTTCATTAAAGCTAACAGAAAGTGTACACAATAGGAACTCAGAAATTAATAGAAGTTCACCACATTTTTCACTTTCTCAGAAGCCACTCTATTTTCCATTAAAGAATGCTAATTTTTCTATTTTTCTTTAGTTTTATCAACTCTTCCTATGTACTCTTCTTTGAAAAAGATCTTTTTTGGTCAGGCATGGTGGCTCACACCTGTAATTCCAGCATTTGGGGAAGCCAAGGCAAGTGGATCACTTGAGCCCAAGAGTTCAAGACCAGCCTGGCCCACATTATGAAACCCCATCTCTACCAAAAATACAAAAAATTAGCCAGGAGTGGTGGCACATGCCTGCAGTCCCAGCTACTTAGGGGGCTGAGGTGGGAGGATTACCTGAACCCAGGAGGTTGAGGCTGCAATAATCTGTGATCACATCACTGCACTCCATCCTAGTGGACCAGAGTGAGACCCTGTCTGAAAAAAAAAAAAGAAAAATATCTTCTTAAATTCAAAAGTAATATTCACTCATGGAGAAAAATTAATACAGATAAGGAAAAAAAAAAAA